>NC_061533.1:10987500-11325000 GCF_022379125.1 Scophthalmus maximus | reverse complement strand
TATATTTACTTGTGTCTTGTTTTCTCCCTCCATGGCCTCCCACTCCTTTCCCCCCCGTCTCTCTCTTTTCCTGCTGCTCCGGACATCTTGCTCTTTCTCTCCCTTCATCTTTGCTGCCTTCCTGCCTCCGTCACCCACACTTCCATCTCTCTCCTCCTCCCCCTCTCTTCCTCTCATACCGCTTCAGAATACTAAACAGAAGTTGTCTGATTACTTTTCTTCCTGAGAAACGTTGGATACAACTCAGGGGCTCATGCCACTGCCTGTGCCCGTTTCTATGACTACAGCCTCGTCGCTTTGCTTTGTTGAGGAGAGGTGAAAGGAAGGAGGAGGAGGAGGAGGAGGAGGAGGAGGGAGATCGCTGTGTGTCGTCACACAGCGGTAGTACAAAAGAAAGCCACAGAGGAGAGACCTTAATTTTTTACACATTTAATTTCATGCCAACTTTTCAGAAGATGTATAAAACAGAGATTGATTGGGGCCATGTGAATATTACTTCTTTTTTTTTTTTTTTACCTTTTAAACATTATGGCATAGCTTAAAGTCATGAACAGTTGGCAGTGGCTAAACATGACTGACAGTACACTAACAGCAAATAGGAACATCTATAAAAGAAATCAATATGCCTGGAGTTTTCAAATATTGGAATGCCGCTATTGTACATATGCATATTAGTAATTGTGTATGTACAATTTGGCATATGAAAAGATAGAGAAGCCTGTATGCAGGTTATAATTAGCTGTTTTACCTTCAAACTAGAAATATTTTTTTGGTATTAATTTAACTACAAACGTTTTATTTTTATGTGGCAACATATGAAGACAAGCTTATATACAAGACACAAAATGCACCAATCATTGCCATGGCTGAATTATACATTCATTGAATGGCTTACTGTTAATCTTTTTGCATGTTATCACCTCCACCAAGGAGGTTATGTTTTCGCCCCTGCCCGTTTGTTTGACTGTTTGTTTTACAGCAAGAATACTCAAAAACCTAATGAACAGATTTCCTCGATACTTGTTGGAAGAATGGGACACCAAGAAAGAACCCACAAAATGTTGGTGAGGACAATGTCATCTGTCAAAGACACAATCATGTTTGACGCATACTCCAATTTTTCCTTTTCTTTTCACTACATCTCCTTGTAGCCAGCCACTACTACTGACTTTATGCCCTAAAGGGCAGGAAAAATGGACAGTCACCATCAATCAATCAATACGATTTATTTGATTTTGGCCTTTGGAAAAGGTGACAGATTACTGTGCAGAAGAGAAAAAAACAGACACTCTTAGCTGTCTCTTGTACTCCTGTGTTATCTTGACACTCACAGCAGAGCTGAGAAATGTCTGTGCGTGCGCGCACACACACACAAACACACACACACACACACACACAAACACACGCACACACACACACACACACTTCATTTTAGAAATGCAGCCACGTTTCTTTCTCTTTCCTTTTTGCGTGTGTGTGTGTGTGTGTGTGTGTGTGTGTATCTTTAATGAACTCTGAACATTTTAGAACAAACCAGACTGTGTGCAGTTTGTAGGAACATTCCTATTTTAGTTTGAATGTATAATATTTTAGATTTTTGGGGGTTTTACTTTTCAAATAACATACAGTAGATTTTGGGAATGTATTTCTGTCATGATCCACAGAGATCTGGAGTTGTTGAACTCTTGAGGGTTCGTGGAGCTCTCTGAAAGACTGGGTTTTTTATGGTGCCGTTTTTGTTATATCGCTCTATCGAGTACTGCCGGAAAAAAAATTACATTTTCCTATGTATACAGTTCATTTACAGTTTATAGAGACTTTGTGCTTAAAAAAAATCTGATTAAATGTATTTTTTAGGTAAATGTTTAATATTTTATATAATATTAATATATGAATATTTCAACGGCATCACAATGTGTCTGATTGGTTGTTCGAGGACCACCACATTTTTGAGACAAGCGTATTAAAATGTGTCTGGTCTTGTCATGCAGCTGTCTCATTAGCCTGGTCTCTGGTGAACAGCAGACTTCTAAATTTAAAATGAACACCTGCTGAACAAAACAACTGTGAATAAATTAGGCTGTAGAAATAAATGTATTAATTCAATCTACTGATTGTGTATTGGCCCACTGTGGGAGAAAATGCTGCGATAATAAACAGCTCTTATTTTACTCACTCTAGAAAAGCACGAAACAGATTCTCCTTTTCCTTGACTTCATACAGTAGCTGTATGAAGTCAAGTAGAGGGGAAATCTGTAGTATTACAGTTACATACACTGAGCTACATACACAGCCAGGCGTATGTTCAATTTCGCTGCACTGTACTTGGTCTAATTGACCCATCACAGCAGGCGTCTTAATGTAACTCTGCCGGATTCCATCAGTCATGCCCATGCAGGGGGGGGGGGGGGGGGGGGGGGGGGGGCAGAGTGGGACCCATGCAGCAGGGAGGAGGGAAGCTAAAAGAGGGGCCAGAAAATGTATCGACACATACACCTACCCTGTAGTAGTCAGTGCTGTAGACGTCTCTGGACATGCCAAAGTCTCCAATCTTTACCAGCAGGTTCTCCCCCACCAGGCAGTTCCTGTTGGAGAGACGGAACAGAAACAGCTGTGTAAGACATGTTGTGGTGTGTTTCGGTAAAGATGTTTTTGAGTTACTCGGGTTGTTAAATCTCTAGTGTATTCATCACCCCCTATACAAGTTTAGATTATAGCCTAAAATACACTACACTGTTGCCAATGGGCAAACTTGATGCAACTGAGTTCTGTGAGGAAACGGCACTTTTATTTGGTTATTTCTAGGTCGTAGCATGTCTCTCATATTCTGGAAATATACCATGAATCTAAGCCCCAAAAAATTCAGCTGAAAGAGTTGGCACAAAAAACAGTAGCCAAATAGAGAGCAGAGAAAACTATAGAGTATATATTCTATTCAAGCAGCCAATATCTGTGGTTGGCATGTCACTGACTGATTCCTACAATGAGTGAATGACAAACAAACCAAAACATATTAAAAAAGATTACAGATTATCAGTTTGGAAAAATTACTACTTCAAATTTCTTGAAGCTTAAATTGTTTCCCCTCTTCATGTTTATAGATGTTCAGAAATACTTGAATGTATCAAGACATATCAAGACTGTTCTGTTGAATTTACAAATTAGGTCCAACTGACTGAATTTTGTCACAATAATAATTTCATTATTTCATTTTCGTTGCATGTGGAAGGGTCTGAATGTATGCCATTGTATAATGATGTGTTCTTTAAGGCCTTACAAATAGACACTGAGTGTGGTCAGAGAGTACATGACAAACCTGGTGGCCAGGTCGCGATGCACAAAGTGCTGTGATGCCAGGTAGACCATGCCAGATGCTATCTGCTGGGCGATGTGCAGCATCTGAGACTGGGTCAGCTCCACGGGTCTGGTGGTCTGGCCCTCTGCCATCAGAACTGCATCCGGGCCGTGAGCCCTGTGAGCCAAAGTAGTAAGCTGGTAAGGTGCTAGCAGTCAGATTTTTTCAAATATGTAAACAGAGAAAAATCTAAGGTATAATTGACCAAATCTGTTGATCACCAGTGTTTTTAGAGAAATGTTAAATTGTTGGTATTACTGCTGCCATTTGGGTGGCATGTTTACGTAATGAAGAGAAGAGCCATGCCTAAGGAATTTGTTGAGGTCTCCATGTTTCATGTACTCAAACACCATGATGAGAGGGTCGCTCTCCACGCAGACTCCATAAAACGTGACAATGTGTTCATGTTGAAGGTTGGTCAGCAGCTCGGCCTCACGGTGGAAATCCTTCCTGGCATTTTCACTGGCCTCTTTAAGTGTCTGCACACACAAACGCAAACACACACACACACACACACACACACACACACACACACACACACACACACAACAACAAAAGTTGTAATAAGCCAAAAAATGAGAAATTCACAAATTACACCATGTACACTATTGCCAATAAGTCATTTTCACAGTGGACACAGTCTGCTCCAACTTATTTGCCTGATGTCCACTTGCCTTGTAAAAGTGAATTACAGCGACACAAACATTGTGAAATTACTGGCGCTGAGCAAAGACTGATTCAATGACAGAGCAGGAAAAATTGAGACATTTTATATTAATGTAAGCCATTACAAAGTACAACACTGTTGTACAACACTACATTCATTATATTCCCCGTTTCCCTCTGAAACTAATCTTCATCTCCCTTCCATGAATCTGGAAATCTGTCAAGCAGGTTGTGTAAGACAAGCATCTGTGGCAAAGATGGAAAAAAGAGTGTGTGTGTGAAAGGAAGAGAGATAGTTGCAGGAAAAGAAAGTGATATGGGGTCTGTATTCATTTCACATCTAAAAAAGAAAAATACAGATTATTCCAGTTTTCCTATACATGAATAATTGATTGTCTTCCTACAGTGTATGACATGGATATATGTTCACTTTCTACTTGTGCATGTGAGTATTTACTAAGAGTGTAGCTAGAAGCTCCTATTACAAACATCAGTCTACAGGACAAGGAGAAGTCACCAAGGAAGCTCCCGGAGAAGGAAATGACCCGCGACCTTTCATCCAGAACGGCTGAGATGCCAGAAAATGAGACCGGCTGTGGCTCCACTCCGCTTTTTTTTTTCAGCCAATCACATATCATAAAACGGAGGCTTGATCATGTACTGTACATTACAGGGTGTAACCGGATACTGCTCGATAATGACGGTGGATTATTACAGAATAGATACCGTAAAGACTACGCTGCATCTCAGTTTGAAAAGTGATATCGGGTCTGTATGGGAAATCTGGGTTGACTTTCTGCTGATGCTCTCCAGAAGAGAAAGCCCGTCTTTGTGAGACCTTCCATCTTCACTAAGACCAACCTGCTCCATAGTGTTTGTCTGATAATGATAATAAAAAGCAGTTGTACCACATTTATAAAGGGTTTAGACATTGTGATTGATTGATGACCACTAAAACAACCACAAGTTGGCTATCCCCTGTATTTCATCACAATACAATTATTAATGTTGGTCATTTTATTATTAATAAAATAATAAATAAATACTTGTCCGCTAGAAGCCAACAATGTTTTGATGGGTCTTTTTTTGCTGCTCATTTTTTTCATAAAAAGTAGAAAGACAAATCAAGGTTTATACTTGAGTAGTTTAAACATCAGGCCCAACTTGGCAACCCAGACTTTGGTCTTATAACAGTTTAGAACTTGTATAAAGCATTAGTGAATGTTTTATCAACTGTTAATGAAGCAATTCTTTAACTTAACAACTTACTACTTGTGTATGGATGTGTGGACATATTTAAAGTGGCACTAAAACATGTCATGGGGGTTTTCATTATCCACATTTGGCTCAGTGTGCTCCTGGTTAAAGAACGTGTGGAATGTAACATACGATTAAAAAACAACAATAACAACAAACAAAAAAAGTCCTTGTTTGGGAAAGACGTGCACTGCACCACTGAGCTCAGCCAGCTAAATGAATAAATATTAATCGCTGTGTTGTTCAAAACATATGAATGTTTTTCTGTTACAACAGAGACTTTCCTTTGAGCCAGAAACCTCTATATGTATGAGCTGCCATGCTCTAAGTCTCTGAAGTCAGTGCTGCATTCAATCCCAGGCCAAAAGCCATATTTTAAACTGTTAGTGAGGTCGGCGCACATTCAGCTCCCTGGACAAATAAAAGCAATCAACAGCCTCCACCTTGGGATGGTAGTGATTCACATTTACATGCGTGCAGGGCAACGTTATTGAAAATGGAAAGTGTTTATGATTGATAGCATGCAAGTGTGTATAGACCCGAGTGTGCATATGCATATTTCGACGTGTATCTGCACGTGTAAAAGTGTGGCTGTGATCGATGGCAGCTCAGTGTATAATAGTAAAACTTGTTTCTGTATTATGGATGACTGGTTGATTGATAGCCGACTCTAAACACAGGACCATTAAGCTCTATTAGTGAGTGTAGGTTATTGTAATGCGGTGTAGAAGGGAGAACATGTTTCTGCAATGCAGCACGCATGACAGAGTGTAACATAAGTCCAGCAGGTACACAAGGAACAATGTACTGCCAGGTTGGAAAAAAACACAAACGGAAGATTCAAATTACTATAATTGCAGCGTCAGCGACAAGAAAAAAACATCCTCCGGAAACGGTGTCTCAGTTTTGTTATCATGCGAACCACTTTCAAACCCAAAAGAAATAGTCCTTTTAAATTTGTTTTGTATTTTGGTGAACAGATCCTAAAAAGTCCTTCAGAAAGTCTTTGTCCACCAGCCTTCATCAAATGTCTGCTTCTTTGATGCGGCAACAAGGGGGAGAAAAACACCACGGCAAGGAAATGGTGAGTCAGGCCATTTGACAATAAGACGAGGACGAAAAGAGCAGGAAGAGTGTATAGTTCACTCAGTAAGCAGGTTGTACATTAGCTAATTGAAAAAAAGAAGATAAACTGAGAGACTTAAATCAACGACGTGACACTAATGATTAAATGATTCATCTACATCACGTCACTGTACAGCAGTGCCTATGGTAGTTTTGGTATAGGTTATGTGCTGATTATATAACATTTTTCCTGGTTTGACATGCAGTCAGCAACATTCACTCTCCTGTTCTACAACTCTGCTCCGCAGGATTTTCAGGTGCATATTTTTTACAGAGACGGGGCTGAAGCTAAGCTGGAACCAAACCTCCCTGGGCCAGCAAGCGGTTTAGAGCTAAGCTGGAAAAGGAAACAGGACGAGTCGGAAAGAGAAAAGAAGGACGGAGGATTTGAGAGGAGAAAGGTGTCAGGATGAGGATGAGGACAGAGGAGAGAGAAGGAGCCAGGTGAGAGACGGAGTTAGAGGTGAGGAGTGGAAGACACAGGAAGTGTGTGGGGGTATAGGAGGAAAGGGGGGGGGGTCTCTCACTGGTCATGTATTGTTAATGAGAAGTTCTTCACCAATCAGATCCTGTTTCACCGCAGACCAGCAGAGAAAGCATGCTTGATGGAGAGATGGATGGATGGATGTGATGGGAGAAGATGCTCCCTGGAAAACCGTTCAATTCCACCCCGGAAGTCAGTGGTCTGAGTGTAATTCCACCGTTCGCTTACAGACGAGCTCTTAAAAGGGGGCGACTTTCTAACAATGGCAGAGGAAATGGAGGGGAGGCGACGGCGACACAGACACCATGAGACGGATTTAATCTAAAAAGGCCACGTATACATTTTCAGGAACAAAAGATCCGTTGCAATATTCAATATTTCAGATGTATTTTGGGAACCAGATCTGATTGCAAAATACTGTAGAGAAGGCAATAACTTCGACCTTTATAAGATCATAATCTGTTTCATTTTGGTGCCGCCGATCATCCTGAAGGAGAAGGGATTTTCAAAATATCTCATATTGAAACTCGACTCCTCGTACATTGAATTGGAAATCATTCTTTGTACTGCAGACTGGATGATATATTATTTTTTGTAACAAAGACAATCTGTCCTTCTTCGTGTGGTCTTTGATTTATATATATATATATATAAAAAGCTAACGTTAACTGATGAGTTGTATAAGGTATGAATGTTTTTTTTCCCCACAATCGCCACAGTCAATCAAACAGTAATCTCATGTTTTGAGGACAATAAGGCAACAATTTAGACAAACACACGAGAGCAGAGATTCTCTCTTTTCTGTAAAAAAAACACACATACATAACACACGTACATAAAATAAAAAGGTATAGATGAATGACAACTCAATGTCTTAATCATACCCAGATTTAATCCACTGCGATCCAATGAAATTTGATGAGTGTTTTAATATAAGATAAATAATACAAGGTGAAATCAGATTACCTTGACAGCCACCAGTATCTTCTCCTGGTCAGGCGAGAGGTTGTAACACTCGGCCAAAAAGACTTTTCCGAAGGCTCCTTCTCCCAGCTCTCTCTTCAGCACAATGTTGTGTCTCTTAATATGTTGGACGACTGTTGAACAAGGAGCACAAAAACAAGAAACACTTCAGGTCATAACTCTAAAGGTTTTCTGAAATTTCTGATTTTGTCTCATGATGTCAAGTAGCAAAATATAAAAATTAACAAAATATTAGTATATAATCATAATGATTTAACAAAACAAAATGTTAACAACCTTGTTAATATAATAACAACTGCTAGGTTCCTCATTAAACATTAGAGAGTATCAACTATATTTTCAATAAAAGCCTTAATACCTGTACATTTGACAAAGGTTTGTTTGTTTTGAACCCCAGCGTATCTGTTACGAGCTGCTACAATGCTGAACTAACAGCATTATTTCTCCTTACCTCTAAAATGCACAATTAAAGAGTGTTGGTGTAGATTTTTTTTAACAAAAACATAGCTGCAGTGTGCAGCAGCTTAGTCTTGAAAGGAAGACAATGTTATAGAGTATGCAATTTTATGATTTCTTAAGATGTCCCCCCATTTTTGTATTATCATGTATTTATTGCAGTTACATTGGCATAGGGAATATAAGTATTTAATTGTGTTTTTCTGAGGATACCCTTTCCTGGTACATACCTTTTTATCATTTATATAGTAATGTATATCCTAATTTGATCATGGTTTTACTGTAATTTTCAATTCTTAAAACATGTTCCTCTTTATGTTTCATGCACATAATCTCTCACTGCCTCTCGCTCACCCACAGTTGGATCAGAGTTGACAAACCTGTTCTCTGTTGCTAAGTAACTCGCGGCTCTGTGCCAGCTGATTTTTAGAAAATTTGGCATCTCACCATGTTGACGATAAAAGGTTTTATTCTAGCATGATTAACAGCACATAGTGCCCTCACTACAACCAGGCTAAATCCTGTGTCCTTTTGACTGTGAGCCAGATGTGTTACTGCCTGCATGCAAGGAAACACTATACATTGACTTCACACACACACACACACACACACAACACAGAGTGAGAGAGAGAGAAAGAGAGAGGGAGGACAACAAGATCTGAGATTTATCTGTTATGTGATTAAGAGGTGCATTTGAAGAAAAGCTGTCCACTCAGAATATCACATTAAAGCCCAGCTAGACTCTCAGAAGCTGCATCGATCTACACTGTAAGCTAGTGAGGTCCACCAAAACCCAATAATGTACAGACGGAGAGAAAGAGAGAGAGAGAGGGAGGGAGGGAAGGAGAGAAGGGGGAGACACCCCAATGATTTTTATTCAATATTCAAAAGCAACTCATTTTCAGTGATTGTGGTGGGGGGAGAACACACCCACCATGCAATGTGTCTGTGTCTGCATGTGAGGCTCACCCCTGTAGGCTTTCAACTTGCACAGTATGTCCATTCTCCCTCTCCTGGGAATTATGACAACATATTACGAAGTTGTTTTTCAAATACGGTCGGGGAAATGCTAAAGCTATATTTATGTGATGTTGAGCTTATAAAGCCTTTGATTTGGGAGATCAAGAGTCCTTGATAAGCCAGACAAAAAAATTTCCCAAAGCGCTGGAATGACACCGAGCTTTAGTTTACGGAGGCAGAATTTGTAGCTGAAAAACCCCAATACGTTGTCACTAAACTATTTGCAGAATGTTTTCAGTATATGAACATTTTAAGATTTGGCAACTTCACTGATTATGCTCATTATGATGCTCAATATGTTGATAAAAACATGAATTCAGGTAACATTATGTTGGTATTGTTGTTGTAAATTCATTTTAACATATGTCTAGGAGACAAGTTGAAAGCAGCGTCTGCACATCGTATCCAGACTGTATCGAGACATGAAGGTTCTTCACTCCATCCACAAGTGTCTTGAATAACATCCACGGTTAAGGACTGAGGAGTGGACTGCTGCATGTGTTTACTGGATAAAGGCTGCTTCCTGCTTCATCACTGGTTTGGAACAGTTGGGAGCGATCACATTTTTACATCCACTTGTATGTGTGATGCGTCACAACCCGTCCATGACCACCTCCAGGACGGATTTGGTCGACCGTATCACATTCGGTCCTCAATGTGTCTTGAGTTCATTTACACGTGCACTCTCCAGTGGTCATGCACTATCCAATTGCAATCCCATCACCCAAGCAAAATTATTTTTCATGCCTGGTGTAAATGGGCTAAATGTGGCACAAAGTCTGTATTTAGATTTATTATCTTTTGCTCGTGAAATTTAGTCTTCAGTAGGAAAAACAACAGAGGCACAGAACATACACAATTCCCCGCGCAGAAGCAGCACACAATAAACCCACATCCCCACAAGACAACCACCCACCATTTAGCCGGCTAATTACCTCACCACTACTGTATTTCTTATTCTGGTTCTCTTACAAGCGTTCACCCATAAAAACGCCTCGCAATACTTCTCCTTATTTAACACCCCCAGACAGCAAATAAATTGACGTATGCAGACCAATGCTCCCCCTGTTGCTTTAATTTTTTTCCTTTGACAAAGGAAAAAAGAAAAAGGATTTTTTTTTTATGTTAGATTTGTGGATTTGTCATCGCAACTCATGTTGCATTCATATAATTAATTGCTGCTCATAGCAATCAAGAACCTTCAAAATGAAGTTATTTTTAATTTTGATTGTGTTATATTGCCCATGAATCCTGTTTGCAGCCGTCTGCCTCTGTCATTTTTACACTCCTTCTGCACTGCTACACATCACCCGTCTTCTCCTCAATCGGTATCCTTAATTAAGATCTGCAGAAATATTATTCCCCATTTACCAAACTTTGTACTCTTATTCTCTGATGTTTTTCTTAATTAGCATCCCTTTTTCCATCCTTATCATATTCGCTCATTTTCCCTCATTTAGCATCACTCCATCCAGCCTCATTATCTCTCACTTTCCATATTTAGCATCCCTCTGTTCCATCATTTATTTCTCCCTATTTATTTTCTCCCTATTGCTTTTCCCCTCCAGCTGCTAAACCTATCACTTTTTAATCAACATCCTCTTGTTACCCAGCCACTCCGGTGCAGGAGTCGTGCTCAGCCCTCACATTAAAGATTAGCCTGTGTGACTCGAACAGGACGCTGATTGTGTAAAAATGTGTCTGAGGTGAAAGAGGTTTGCCCAGCTGCCTACTTCCTCCCAAAGTCTTCCCTACTAACCTATTACTAGCACTCTTACCGGCATGTTTATAAGAATACTAATCAAAGCACTACAGTTATCCACTGTTTCCTGACGGGTGGCACAGTTTCTTATTTGGGTTTGTTAACCACCTCTGACGGCCGGAGAGGACAGTTGGCAGCTTGACACCGTTGCCGTACTTGCTCCCTGGGCTGCTGAGGATGAGCTCTCCCGATCCCGTCTGTCTGGACGATCTTTAACCACCGTTGAAACGAGGCCGGACTCTTATCGATGGCTTTGCCTTTTGGCTGGAAGCTGCACATAGTCTTGTGTCTCGTCACCATTGACAGCCACACCATGTTGTCTCCTTTGGGTGTTTTTTTGTCTTTCTTTTCTTTTCGGGGGATAATTAAGGAGTTCGGGCACTTCTGGCTTGCCCACTGGTTGTACCGGAGTATTACCAGCTCTTTTTAGGGACAGGAGATGGAAAGTCTGCTGCCCCCTCACGGCGCCTGTGAGGGCTCTCAGGCACGTCAATGTCCTTCATCAGGCCAATTCACAGAGGGGGGCCTCTCCCTTTCTCCTTGCTGGAACCCTTGCCTGGTCTGGATCGTAGACCTCTGTTGGACTTGGCCGGCTCCTACAGACGGTCTGTCCGTGTACTCAGCCTGAGTCCTGCTGGGTATTTTTTTTTGTGTGTCAGGTCCTTTGGATGAACCCAGAGCAACCTGCACTGGTCTCTGTTCTTTGTTTGATTTTCATGGGATCTCTGTCCATGTTGTCTCTAAGGGATTAGGGCTTGGTCTGTTCATGTCGGGTCACTGGGTTTTAAGCAGAATAAAACAAAGTTGATTTTCCAAATGTCCGCTTTGCCTTTTTCTACTTTCCAACACACTCCTACTTCTCTACCCTGCTTTCTTGTTTTTTGCTGCATGTTTCCGGCTATGGAATGGGCTTGTGGTGTCTCTGCCTTCTCTTCTAGGGCCTCTTTTCTTGTACGTATGTGGACTCCTCTCTGTGGACTAATTGGATTTTGATGCTGCCTTATCCAAGTTTGAGGCCTTGTAGGCTTCACAGATCTGACACCAACGCCGATTTCTCTGGGTTTGTTGACACTCTGAACATTAACATCCAGGCACATGTTCTTTCCCCAGTGTGTAGCTCTGTCTGTCTTTTTCCATCACTTGTTTATGACAACGCTTACAACATTAACATTAAGAGGAATAATATTTTCCATCAACCACCTCCTATCCCGCCTATTTCCATCTGTCCCTTTCCTACATCCTCCGACCTCAGTACAACTCCCTGTAGAGCCATCTCTCACCTATCCTCCGTTAACAGCATCTTTAAAAGAACTGAAGAAATGAATGTCTCGGGACACAATTATTACCTTGCCTTACCATTGCCATCTGCCGCTTTTTCCTCCTTTTCTCATCATCTCAGCCCAAAATATTTCCGCAACCCTGGATCCTGACACAAAACTACTTCGGTCGCGTGAAACAAACAATGTCGTCGGTCAAAGACACAATCATGTTTGACGCATACTTTGAAAAATAGAACCAACGGAGACTTCAAATCATTTTCCCATCAAACTCTTCATGCAATTGATGCCTAACTCCAATTTTTCCGTGTGTGTGCATGTCTAGTGTGAGTGGGTGTTTTCAAATACTGAACGCACATGTTGACTTAAGAACATTTTCCAGAACAATATTAATCCTCATTCCCTAGATACAAATAGGGATATAACCAGTGGAAAGTAAATAGAGACACTATTGACAAAGGCAAGAGGAAGGTGTAACAAAGACATACAAAAAATCTCTCCTAAAGTTCCGGGCCGACTGAGAACATTGAGTCCTTTGTGTTGGCAAATAAGATAAAACACTTGACGCGGCTGTGGGTCAGGAGGTAGAGCAGGTTGTCCTCTAATGAGGAGGTTAATAGTTCGATTACCAACTCATCCTGTCTGCATGTGGAAGAGTCCTTAGGCAAGACAGTGAAACCTAGATTACCCCTGACGAAATGTCACTGACATTGCCAGATATAAAAGTGCTGAATGAATGTGTGTGTGAATGGGTGAATATGAACTGTAAGGTAAAAATGGCTCTAAGCAGTCGTTATATTCGTCATATATTAATGCCCCATATATAAACGTCCATTTACCATTTCATGATATTTAAAGAATTCGTTGGTAGCTTTTTGGCCAGTGTAATCTGATTGGGAAATAGAAACAAGAACATTGACACATTCTTGTCCTTTTTTTCCCCTGTGAGGTTTGTTCCTAAGAGTGGATCCAAGTTGGATTCACAAACCTCTCATGTCGTAACTCTCCCCTGTCAGACTGATGAATACCACCTGTTCACGAGAAGGTGCATACTTGTGAGATTTGATCATTAGGGTGATCAATGCAGTTGCCATATAAGGCTGCCTGCTCCGCAGCATTTAAAGGTTTGTTCACAAAAATGTAATACAAAAGAAAAAGAGAACCCCTTTGCATGAAAATTGTTGTATATCTTTTTTGATCAAATCAGTTTTTGTATCATATTCAACTCCAAATGAATTGCCAATCTAAGTAGGAACCACTGGCGAAGTTTTGTTTGTGTCCAAGTGAGAGTTCTTTTGAAGGATTTTCTTTAATCACTCGCATGAGCTACTTAATGACAATTTTTTTTGCACGACTGGTTCTTGCATGAGGCATATTTCTCCGCGACAATCACCCAGTTTAAACTACTTGTGCAAGAAATTATTTATTTTAAGATCTGGAATTTTCCAAAAAAGAGATTGAAACAAAACTTGACCTGCTAACTGGTGGCCGTGTCGACACGTAATCTCAATCTATCTAAGACCCTAATCATGTTCTGTAACATCCTGTGTATATGCAAACAAGGGATTAAGAAAACATAAACACAATGTAGCTCCTTAATCATGCATATGAGACACTTTCCAACAGTACTTACTCCTCTGATGATATTATTGTTAACGAGGTGTTCACTGCCCAACTCAAGCTTTGCAATAATTCCCATAATTACACGCGCTTCCATCATCTCTGCAGAGTAATTGTTGCTTCATTGCTGCCAAGAAGGTCAGTGCCATCTTTTGAAGAAACGTGTACCCACTACTGATTCCTGCATTCAATATTACAGGCCACAAGCTGGCCAAGGCCACTTTTGAAAAAAAGTTCAGTTCCTGGCATGCAACCTAGCGTCACTTTGCCAAAACTGTCTCCATCAAAAGCCATTATACAGGTCCGAGAGCCAAATAATCCGTCAGATACTTTCAGTATTTATGCTGCTGAGTCAAAGAATAATGCAGAGTAATAGTTGTAATGGCTGTACACACACGCAGACACATACACAGTAGCACATTATTGACTTTCATTGATCTTCAGTGCTTTCGTTCTTGTCTTTAGGCTGTAAATCCCAGTTTATCTTTTCGTTATATCGCATTGGACCATAGAGGTCAGCTCCCAATCCTACATTATCATACCTCCTCTACCTTGCCTAAAACAAAAATAGCCTGATGGTGCACACACATACACACATGATTTGATCCATAATTTACAATGGAACACAAGGTCAAAGCCTGGAGAATCTTTTATTACTTGCCAATAATCATAATGTCATGTTGATGGACCAGGTCAATATCCCTGTGTGCTCTCTGCCTGTCAATTTGACTGTTGCTGCCTCTCGGTCCCCTTTTGTTTCCCTCATGTTTCTCTCCTATTTCTCTTTGTCTGTGTCTATTGACTACTTTCTTTGTTTTGTATTGTCCTCTGTGTGTGTGTGTGTGTGTGTGTGTGTGTGTGTGTGTGTGTGTTATGTACATATGTTGTGCGGTTAGAAAGCTGTTCACCTTGACTTCTACCTCTGTTGCTTTTTTCTTGTTGCTGACAGAATATTTGCGTATGAGTCACACATGGAAGTTTCCAATCTAGGAATGGATTTGCGCCTAACATATGCTGGGGCAAACACACACACACACACACACACACACACACCAAGAGACACACACAAATGGACTTTCTATTTTAACCGTTGAATTGACAGCTCCAAGGTCATTTCCATGACAGCAAAGGAAATATGTTGCCATGGTAACCTCCATGGAAACTCATAACTGATTGATAAATGGTTCTCCAGCACAGCACGCATGTTGATTATTCATTTTTCATTTTTACTTACATGTGTCCGTTTTGAGGAGGCTGTTTGTGCTCCTGAAGTACTGAGGGTTTTCTATCACTGGGATCTTGGTCATGCCGATGATCACTGCATCAGGGCCCATCTCAGAGGATGAAGGAGTGTTGCTGCCATTGGAGACGTGGTGAAGAGGAGAGGCCGAGTCATCGTCGTTGCTGATCACTGAAGACGGTCCTAAGAGAGCAGAGAGGCGGGAGGTGAGCAGTGCGGAGTTCAGTTTGTTAATCTTATCTTTACGGTGATTGAGAGAGGTCGAAGCATGCGAGCTAGATAAACAATTCAGCGCACATGCCCAGCAGCCATGTTAATAGTATAAGGACACAAGAGAATTAATTAAGTTGGTAAGTTGTTATTAGCAGAGATTGAGGAGATGAGACCATAAAGTGGGGGAAGTAAGCCGTTATTATTGATCACATTAGACCTCTAAGAGAAGGAGAATGGATCTCCTGTAACAAGAAATGACTGGCCTGTTTCAGTATATAAACAGAGCACATTCCTGGTAGATTGCTTTGTAACGTGACTGCTGTTAGTCACCTTTTTAAAATTTTGTAAAAGCAATTTGCAGGGACTATTTGAGAGAGATTGCATTACAAAATCTGAATATGAAATGGAGAAATGGTGCTTTGGAATTCAAGTCCACGCTCCAGAAAGACACTCCACGTTGAAGGGTGATTTAACTGCTCAGAAACCTTACATCCACCACCCCAAACTGGACTTCCAGGATAATATTTCACTGTCTCTTGGTACCTGAAACAACGACGCAGCCCCTTGTACTCTAATATAGCAAGGCTATATTCAGTATTCCAGACAGGTTCCTCCATCAAACAGAGCATTCAGGTGACAGCAGCTCCTGATAACATTGACATGTGTACGTAATGTCAGGACAAACCCCACCCCACCTTCTTACTGGGTAGGAGGTGGAGGGAGATACTGTAAGAGATTAAAATAGGACTGCGTTCAACTGACAAAGTTACATGACAGTGCCATGTTGATGCGGAGTGCAGGTAGCAGCTCTCATAGAATTGACCTCTGTTTGGATGAGGACAAATTTTTAAATGTCCGCTTGTAGAAAATGAGTAACTAGGCTCATAAGAGTCCTATTAGTGGGCAGTACTGTTGGTACTTTGTCAGATGTTACAATGGCGTGTAATTCTTTTAGTTTGGGCTTTTCATTATATCGCATTGTACCAAAGAGGTCGACCTCCAATCCCCCACTATCATACCCGCCCGACCTTGCCGTAAACAAAAAGAGCCTGATGGTTCACACACACACAAACACACACACACGCAACTCCATAATTTAAAATGGAACACAAGGTCAAAGCATGGAGAAGCTTTTATTACCTGCCAATAATCATAATGTCATGTTGATGGACCAGGTCAATATCCCTGTGTGCTCTCTGCCTGTCTATGTGACTCTTGCTGCCTCTTTGTCCCCTTTTGTTTCCCTCATGCATTTTTTTTGTCTCTGTTTCCTGATAACATTGACATGAGTAAGTAATGTCAGGACAAACCCCGCCCCACCTCCTTACTGGGTAGGAGGTAGAGGGAGATGCATCCTTGGCCTGACCACATTAGTCCCATTGCACCATCCAACACACACACACACATGTTTTAACATGCACCGACACAGTGAGAAATTAAAATAGGACTGAGTTCAACTGACAAAGTTACCCATGACAATACTACGTTGATGCAGAGTGCAGGTAGCAGCTCACATAGAATTTGACCTCGGCGGAAAAATGAGTAACTCGGCCCATAAGATTCCCAGTGGACGGCAGTAGGTATTTAACAGATGTTTCAATGATGGGATATCCGTTTAATTCGGGCTCTGCAGCATTCAATGATGAAGTCAAAAAAGACAGCAACGACAGTGTGTTTCCACAAAGCTGGTGGGTAACTGAGGGGCTTATCGTATGCATATCTAGTGAGACCAACTCAAGGAATCCAGGAATAAAAAAAAAGGACCAGGAAATCCAGATTCAATGTTCGCTTATTATACTTTTACATACTGTACATTATAGATTTGACAGCTAATATCTGGTGGAAAAGAATCTCTGGGTGAAAAATGCTTTAATCAAAATGTCCTTTTTGGAAAGCCAGAATACAGAAACAACATTAGGCAAGACAGTGGAAACAGAAGAGAGGTGGAATGGCGTGAGTCAGACTCTGAGCCCAACCCATTTACAGAAAAATGTTTTGTTTTGGCAACAGAAGTGTTATTATTTTCTAATTAAGGCGGGGAAAACAGTCCATGAGGCTGACTCCATGTTCACAAGTTTGACATCGCTGCTAATTTTCTGTGTCTTTGGGTTCAGAGCCAAAGCAAACAATATCAGCTTTTTCTGGCAGCAGACTGCATCACTTCACAGCAGCTACATTTGCAAGTACACACAGGTTCTCACTCTTAATAAAAATAGTTTTTAGTCGTTTCACACTAAAACAATCATAGAATGTAAGATAATTGATTCGTCTTTTATGATCTTCAACTGAACATCAGATGTTGATTATGACAAAGATTGATTGCGGGTTTGTTTTTCCCCCATCACATAAATTTGAATTACTTTGTGGCCAGTTTGAACAGGAAGGAAATTTACAGGGACCAAAGATGCTTTCATTGCGCATAGCGACATTTAAGTAGTGATTCAACACTGACTTGAGAATGTGTAGATATTTTCTAAAACCCTCCACACAATTTGAAAGTTCTCCTACTTGATGTTCCTGAAACTTTAAATCCAATGGCTCCCTGTGCTGCGCCTTCATTACCAATCCCACCGAGAATCAGCACTCCTCTTCGTTGAGAAGGAGTTTTGCCAACTAAACCAAATCTAAAAGTTGACTGACTTCCTCTCAACAAGTCTGATGGGATGCTCTGTTTCAAGGTCTGTGAGGAACACACAATAGACCTTCTTTTTTTATCACGGTACGAAAAGAGAAAATGAATATATAAATGAAAAGTATTGGAGGGGGAAATGCATACCGTAACTTTTTTATTTTGAAATGATGCCATTTTAAGTTGACGTCATGATGACAAATCATAGGGTTATCTAAATACGCTGTAAATCATGGCTCTAATGTTATCAGTTGTAAAGGTTAATGCATTATTACACTATACAACATAATTTTCTGACTTCACGTTCCTAAAATGTGATCCAGAATAATTTTCTGATCTATATGAGCTTGAGTTTTTTGAACTTACAAGATGCCATTTTCTGACTTCTTCATAACGTCACTTAAGAGTAATTTTCTGATCATAATAAGCTTTAGCCGTATTATTTGTGGCGATATCCTAGAAAGTGTGTTTCAGACCATATTTTTGTTGACCTTGACCTTTGACCAATCAGTTCTAAAGGTTAATCATCTGGAGAAACCCTCCCAAGCGCACACACACACGAGTGAAAACAATACCCTTCTTCCACGTAGGGTAATAAATAAAACACAGATGACTGAATTTAATTTATCCACTTCAGATTCAAGGTCCTAGTATTGTGTAAGCTGGTTCACTGTTACTCCGGCATGACTTACTGGGACACCTGATTTGAATAGAGCCATTGTTACAGTAATATTGTGTTGTGCTTTTTCTACTTTTTCTGTAAAAGACAAAGTGACTGTTGTGTAAAAGATCTATTGTTCCTAAACCTTTACCCAGTATTGGTCCTTCATCCGCTTTCCACCATGTATCAGTTTGCGGTAAGACAAATAACAGAGAGAAGTTCGAGCACGGGTCTCATCATAAACAGGGATGCAATTTTCATTATCAAACTCGCTCACACTCGAACGGGAAGTGAACAAAAGGCACAGTCCCTCTCTTGACCCCTTCAAGATGTGAGCAAAAGACTGCAAACATTGTAATATGAACTAAGATTGATTTCCCATGCGCACAAAACACAGTGGATGTATTCCCCCCTCATGTGGTTGGTTCTGCTGAATTATAACACTGACATTGTTCATTTCCTGAGTCCCTGGCCTCCGATCAGCCGCTAGTGCTGCTGACAGGGGTTGACAGAGACAGAGAACCTGAAAGAGTGTGTGTGTGTTTGTGTGTGTGATCTTTTTGTATCTTTCTGTTAATGTAGAGTACAGGACTGTTATGTTTGGAGCTGTTTGCTTTGGACGGACCAAAACCTCTTGGCAATTTTTCTCATACAACTCACAACCATGCCTTTTTTTCATGCATTACAAATATTCGCTGCCATAGAAAAACCATGTCAACATGTCATCATATCATACTTTCCAGAAACAGAATGAGAATTATGTTAACAGACAAAACAGTTGCGATCAAGACATTAAGCTGTTAGTTTTGGACTGCCAGACCTTTTCTCTTTGACTCTGACTTTATCTTGGAGTAACAAAGATGCATGATGCACACTAGTGGGCAGGTTATTGTCTGTCAGTGTGTGTGTGTGTGTGTGTGTGTGTGTGTGTGTGTGTTGGGAGGGGCTGAAGATCATTAACACAGAGAGGTCCCAGGGTCAGATCGTTATAAATACCGTTAAGCCGAGGGGCAACAGGAGTGTGTGTGTGTGTGTGTGTGTGTGTGTGTGTGTGAAGGGCCCACAGGGAGCATCTTGGTAAAGGGGGATGAAGAGCTGCAGAGATGAGAGGTGGTGGGAGGACGAGAGAGATGGACAGGAGAGGTGAAGGTATAAGTGGGGTCAGGTCACGACTCATTACCCAACACAGTTAATGCAGCTGATGTTTAAACTGATGGAGACTAGAGCTCCTCACAGTCGGGTGGGGAGTTGTCTCTCATAGCCAGACCCAGCGCCACAGTGCTGCGTCAGTGCTTGAGAATGGTCTGTCTTCACCCATTATCATTCAGCCATTTACGCGTCCATTTTACTCTGATGTCACAGAGTGGGAAGGGGGAAGCTCAAATACTGCACTGTTATCAACAGAATAATGTTGTACTACTGTGATCCACATTGCAAACATTGAAAATCACACAAACTGTTGTAATTGAACTCTTGTGCTATCCGAGTTTATCCATCTACTAGGAAATCTGCCGAAGATCAGACAGTGTCATTTTGGTTCGGTCGTCGCTGTCTATGTGTTGACCACGCCCTCCTACTCCTCCGAAGAAGGCGGTCCCTGAATTGGGACACAGCTTCCGTCTTTCAAATGACTAATTCCAACATTTTCCTTTTAGATCTTTAAAACCTTTCACCAAAAAAACCCAGCCTACCTTATTGCACGAACAAAAACTTTGTCAAAAAAGGGAGGAGAATGCTGCATTATGACCAATGGCAGTCTTATACCCACAGTCTACATGCGGTGAGTCAGACAAGGTTGTTGAGAAAACCTGGGTCAACAGTCAATGAATTACATTACCTTGCTTTCAGTGGCAGGAGGATGAACATTAACACAGCCAATCAATGTTTGCCATTGTGTGCAAGTCTATGTTTTGACTGTTGAAGAAACCGAAAGTCACTCTGGATATTTAATCTGATCGATATTAAAAACAAACATTTTGGGTAATACATTTATCATTAACTAATGTATCTGTATGTATTCTTGTAAACGTGGTTTTGAATCATCTGATCACTTTATTTATGACACAGGCACATGCTCACAACACGTGCCTACTGTACAGGTGCTAGCTGTAAAATACAGGATCAGACAATGTACACACTACCTTTGTATGGAATGTTTCTAAACTAATCTCAAAACTTACCAAGAACCTCCCTATTTTCCTCTTGTCACCGTAAACTCATGAATTGAAATCATAGAGCCTTGGGATAGAGTCATCCTCTCAAATTCCCTTTGTTCTTTGTGTGAACTTCTGAACTTAGTTCTGATAGGAATACTTGCCAAAAAAAAGAAAACTTGATCCAAGTTGTTTCTATTTTAGTAATGCAGAGTTAATGCATTAAACATGGGCTCGTCACTATGAGCACTTTCTTCAAGTAAATCACCATTTAACCAAGTTATGACACTGGGTAAAACTTTGATCATCATTCCTGATGTGGTTCTTGTACTGATATTAATGACCCTGTGTGTGACTTAACAGCTGTTTCTGTCAACAAAGGATGGGCAATGCTGCCTTCCAAACTGAAAACAGCTCGCGAATAATGACATTGTTAAATTAATGATCCCCCAGTCCACAGGGTCTGCTCCATTTGAGGTTTATGTTGGGTGCTGGAAATGAGACACTTTGTAAAACTAAGCAGATGTGTTGCGCCATCATACAGCGGTTATACAACAGAGGAAAATCTCTCCCCGTTTGAATGTTGTTGAGCCAATAGAAACTTTAGTGCTGTACGACGTAAAATTGGTGTTGAAACACCGATCTTGTTGCTACAAGATGAATACCAAAGATGCCAAAATGCACCACTGAAGGATATTGCAGAAATTCAGAGATATTACTATCAATGCGAGGGAAAGGGGCAATGATAGAGCTATAGAAGGTACAACTACGACACACAAATGACTGTGAGTCAAACGAGGTGTTACACAGCTATGACTACGCCCATGACTGGACAGTCCATTCTTTGGCTCTTTATTGTTGCTGTGACACCAGTGTTGGGGTATGGGGCCTGGAGAGGAGAAGGAGTTTTATGGTAGGACTCGACACGAGAGCTGAGTTTAAACATTGATTTGAGTGACGGCACTGATCTCTCGTAGGCTCTCTGGATGAATATTAGACAAACTGAAGCCATGATGCCCATGGCGATGGATGAACAAACACTTGAACTACAACACGAAAATTTGCCTGGTGATCAAAAATGACTAATTACAAATATGAAAAGGAAAGATGTTTCCTCGGGTAAACCCTCTAGTTCTGTCTGTTGTGGATGCTGTATTAAAGCAGTCAGTCACTAAGGCCTCAAGGCAAGGACAGGACTTCTGCCTCTATTGACCCCAAAGGCCTCCATGACCCCTTAAACCCTTCACAATATGTGCCAACACACACACAACCACATGCTCACAAATGACTGGTAACATAAACCCAATGGTCTCTAAACTCTGCTGTCAACCTGCTGAGCACAGGAAGTAATTTATTGATCCAGGAGGAAAAGGAATGGAGGGATGAAGTAAGGAGAGACAGACAGAGGAGAGACAGCTGAGAGGAAGGTGGTTGGCTGAAAAAAATGCAGGGAAGAAGACAAAATGCAAATGTGAAACCTGTGGATCTTGTGGAAAACAGTGAAAAACATGTTCTCTGTCAGCCTCGTATTGGATTTTGTTGACAATTTTCTGTCAGTTGGAACAGTTGTGGTTATTTCACATTTTTGGGTTGGAAATATTGATATTTGTTGGTATCAGCCACAACATATAGATAACGATTGATCATCTTCAGAGAAATACTCACGATCCAAAACCAAGTTTTCATGGGTTTTCAAAGAGGACAAATTGACAGTATTTATCATATGTTATTATGACTGTAGATTGTTTTTTTTATTAATCTATTCATGACTTTGTCCATGACACATCAAAAAATTATGAAAAGAAGCCAAGGTGAGTCCAAGGTTGGGCATTTTGTGGGGCAGACAGTCCAAATTCTAAGATGTTCAGTTGTCAATGTTAAGGAATACTCCAATGGGAGAAGCTAAAACCAGAGCCTGTCACAATTTGCACTCGAAAAATTGTTTTCTGTTCAATGACCAATCTGTATAGATCATGTATGTGTCATTCCAGGGGCAAATAGCAGCTTATAATAATAAATAGTTTAATTAAATGGTTAATTATGAGTTCAAAATGGGTCCTTGCCACGAAAGAAAGAAAATAAAATAAAATGACAAACACAATCTAAAGAAAAATGATTGAAATAGTGGCAGAGAATACATAATGTGACGCATAGAAGGACTAACAAAGAAGAAAGTACAGACAAATAGTGCGATGGATACAGTAGATGGGTAGAATTTCCTCCACACTGCAGTTAGATAAATGTCAATATGAATCTGCCTCCCCAAGCCAAAAGCCCTCCTCCTCTTTGTCCTAATCCAGAGGCCTATCATATTCCCCTTTCTCTGTATCATCCACTGGTAAAAATAGACATTTCCTCTTCTCCTCATCGCCGTGCATGTGTCTACCACTTTCGTTCGTCATCCTCTTGGTTTTTTTTCCCCACGTCCTCCTCTTTTCCTCTCTCTCTTTCTTCTACGCAGCTCCCTCAGTCTGATCTTTTCTATTTATAATATTCAACCCACATTCACCTTCTCATATGACACAATGGAAGACCAACGCTTCGTACTAAAAAGAGCCCTGAGATGGTCAGAGATGTGAAAATGAAGAAGCAGGAGGGAAGTGACAGAGAAATAAATAAACGTGATGAAAAGGACTGCATTATTGTTGTTGTTGTTGTTGTGTTCTTGCTGCAGAGCATCTGTTCAATATGGACAAATTCTTCAATAATAATAATTAAATGAAATTAGAAAATATTAATGAAACTGGAAACCATTTCAACCCTTATTTTCTCATTTTAACAATTTTAAGTAAATTTTGCTAATGATACTCATATATTTTACTCAAACAACTATCTAATTGCAAGACAGTGAGATTTATTTTGTACAATTTTTTCCGTAGAAAAGAAAAAAAATCCTTGATATTGCTGCTTGAGATGGATCAAGTCAAAGAAAGAGGCAACGGAAAAGGATGATTCACAGAAAAGACGAGTAAAAAGAGGATCCGGATGTGGCATTGATTTCAAAACCTGAGTGCCCATAGATTTATTCAGTTTTGTTTATTGTTTCTGACTGAGACTTTTGTAACTGATGAATAAAGGAACACTGCACACACACACACACACACACACACACACACACACACACACACACACACACACACACGCACACACCTAGAAGCTCTTCCACTCTCAGATGAAGAAGACAAGTTTACACAAGATGGACACCAATAAAGGATTTCTTTTATTGAAAAGAAAAAAAACAACCTTGTGTTTCTTCTGAAGAAGGAAATATCTTTTTCAAATGAGCCTTTCAGGCAAATTATACAGACTAGCTTTTGAACGCAGCTTTAATGTCATAATACAAAGTTTGTGGAGGAGGATCACAACAAGACTACTGACTACTAATGTAGCCAATTGTTTTTGTTTAGCTTTGTCTTCGTGCTGCCAATGACATGAATTTTGACAAGGTCAGACATGTTGTTTGTATCCTGACTGTGGAGAGGTATGACAGCTCTCATTGTGCAGTTATATAAATGTATTGGTAGAATGCAGGATGAGGCTTTAGGGGCTTTGCTGCAGTTAGGGGACAAACCATCGTTGATGGAGACACATGAAAAATGAGGTTCGATAATGTCTGTCACAGTAAAATGGTCACTTGGTAGCAGTTCAGTTATAAAACAATATTGTGTATCAGAATGTACATAGGAAATAAAAAGGACAAATAAAATAAAGATATGACATTATACTGTACTGTCCCAGTGTTAGCATTCTTTCAACTTTTTAGCTCAATAATTCCCAAGAAAATCATGAGTTTTCAATTTTACAATGGTCAAACAAACATAAAATATGTACAAATGTGTGCAAAAATTAATCAAAGCAGTTCAACCCTAAAATGAGCCCATGCATCCTGGTACAAGCTGTATTGGTTTACGAGATAACAACTCACTGCCTCTGAACTGTACTGTGTTGTATGTTGTTTAATTGTAAGCAGGAATGCTGATTATTCAAGTCAGACAAAGACAAAGTTTTAAGAATTAAAGTTGATGAAATATTCATCAATCAGATTGTTGAACATACTGGACCAACGTTAACTTAAAATATGGACCCAATATTTCTTTTGAAATACTCATGATTAAACATGAGTATAGATCAATCTCACATTTGTCTTCATTTGACATTTTGGGGAATACAGCATTCAGTTAGCTTAGTTTAGCACAAAGACTGGAAACAGCTAGGCTGGCTCCATCCAACAATAACAAGATCCACCCAGCAGCACCTGTAAAGCTCAATAACTAACATTTTAAAATCTTGTTTGTTTTTTATCCATATAGAAAAAACAAAAAGTGTAATTCACTAAATATCAAACTTGTCTTTTCAGTTGTGGAGACAGAAAAGGTCATTTGTACCCTTTTTTATCTTCCCAGGTATAAACCTATAAACCTCTAAGAATGTTCAGTCCATTGTCAGTTTTAAAAGTTCCTTTTATCCAACAAAATACATGAACCAGTGGATATGTAAATATCTAAATATGTTCTATATTCATAATTCTCTCTGTCTCCTCTCTAGGCACATACTGATCCGTAAACAAACACACCCTCAGTAACACCACAGACACACAAAAGACACGCGCACCTCCCAATCGTCCCCCTCCATTCACTTGGACTTTTATCGTTAATTGCTCTGGGTTGTTTTAATTAAATTTATTCACCTTTTGTTTTTATTCATTCATTTTGTCTAATTTTTCAAACATTCTTCTCTCTAATGTTTTTTTGATCACTTTGGCAGATTGATTATTTATTCTTTTTTTTTCTAAGCCCCATAATGGATTGTAATAAAGAACTGTTCCTCTAATAATCATCATTTTCTCTTTTCGTACGTATACACATGTGAAATAACCCTCAATACTACACTCAGTGTGAAAGTTCAACCAATCAAATGTTCCCATTTGCTGAAAGTTCCCAAATTCTCCTAGGTCCCACAGCAAAGGCTTGTGAGAGAGCGTCGCCTCATTGTGTTACACTAAACAATCATTTACCAGGTAAAAACCACCATTCTATTCAGAAGTAGTTTCTACAACTCCAACATGAAGAAATGCACCTTTAAGCGAAGAGTAGATGTCAAATATAAACACAATGTACAGTTTACCACTTTCGAATGCACACTCCCTCTTTTTCTTATTAAAGGATGCAGAGGCTCCTCAAGTGCACACGCTTAAGATAACGTGATCAAAAAAACATCAGCAATCTGAAAACATAAGCTTGTGCTTTTTTTTATTTTTCATTATTATTATTTTTTGCTGCCCAGGTAGGTTCTCTATTAAACTGTGACTGTTTTTTTTATTATCTCTCAAACCAGTGAAAGTGTCTGTGTTTTAACCCTGAAATCCTCCAAATCAATTACATCTGCCCTCACCTCAACCTCAGAGACAGAGGGAGTGTGAGTGTGTGTGTGTGTGAGTGTGTGTTTGTGTGTGTGTGGACAGCATGAAGTAGAAGCCTACCTATATTTGGACATGCCATGCATATGTGATGCACTCAAGTGCTTCACATGTGCATGTAATTATTAATTTACGTATGAATTTGTGAGTATAAGCACCTGTCTGTCTATAATGTAACTGAGATGTTCAACATTACATTTATATCTGTTGCTCTGCAACATGACATGGGCACTTTGGAGAAACTGGATTAAGATTTTAGATATTTACAGAAAGGCCCATGTAGTCCAAACTATTTAGGTTATTCATTGTACATGATATATGTTCCTGTTTCTGTGAGTGCACATGTGTGTTATTATAGACAGATGCGCATGCATGACTGCATCTGTCGTTCAGAGAGGATGGATGGGTGGAGGGCAACCAATGATTCATTTAACAGGGTTTCAATTCCTGATCCCGTGTGTGTCAGTGTGTGTCTGTATTGAACACTGACAGGGTGTATGTTTCCTAATAAGTTACAGACATGTAACATCTTAAACATCTTGCCCTGCAATAATATCTCCTCACCCCCAAAAAAACCTCACCAGCATCCTTTGATTTATTGCGCCACAAATTCTCACTATTACAGAGCTGCCGGCAGGGTAGGGAGAGGATAAGAAATCTGTTTGGTGTTGGATATCTGGGATGTTTTCACAGGTGTGGTGAATACCTGCAAAACTAATTTAGTGCTTATGCAGCAGTTTAAGAAAACAGCCGCGCCTCTAAAACAAGCAGATGGTGTGCTCGGCCACTTCTGGTGTTAACAGTCTGTAATAAAGAGGTTCAGAAACATGTCCAGCTCATCACGCAGATATCCCTTTCATGCATTTGTTGCACGCACGAGCGAGGGAATTGGAAGTGAAGCCATTTTCTCTCAAATGCATTCCCATATCTCTGATCACTTTTATTACTTGCTCTGACTGCGACTTGCAGCGGCACGGGGTGCACTAAGAGGAAAATGCAGATTTTTCTTCAAAGTCACATTTTATTGGCCAGTGCACAAAGTAGTCTTCTGTTTGATGAGCCACGATACGTCTTCAGACCCTTGTGCTCTGTTTTCTCTTTTTTTTCTCAGCTCAGCAGCATCACTGAGAGCCAGTGCAGTGGCTGAATGTTAAGTGTTTGTATTTGGTTTATGATGGGGGGTAATACAGCCTCTAAGCAGGGACGGTGGTCCGTATTTAAACAAAACCCTAAACACTGCATTGTTAACAATGTCAGCATTGTGTAGTGTGCATGAATAAATGTTGTGTTGAGCTCTTTATCATAACCTGAACGGTAAGACACAAAATCAGCTGCAGCGTGTGTGTGTGTGTGTGTGTGTGTGTGTGTGTGTGAGTGTGTGTGTGTGTGTGTGTGTGTGTGTGTGTGTGTGTGTGAGTGTGTGTGTGTGTGTCTGTACAGACTGTTCGATAGAGGTGGGAGGAATGTGTGTATTTGGGGAAGATGTAGGTTAATGGCTATCTCTGCCTCTCTGATCTGAATAATTCATCCAATGGGAAGCTTTTATGTGTCTCTGAAGAATCTCTCTGATTGGTCGTTCAGGCTCCTGCATTCCAGAGCTCTACCTGGTTCTTCTGCCTTGAAAGATTAATAACGGAGACTACCTGACCAGTGTCTGTGTGTGTGTGTGTGTGTGTGTGTGTGTGTGTGTGTGTGTGCGTCCGTGTTTGCACATCCCTCTATCCACTAAAGATATGTTGATGATGCCCTATCTCCTTTATCTTCTGCCATTATCCATTTACTTGCTCCTATTTTTCTACCTTCTTTTCGCTCTCTCATAAACACACTATCACACACAAAAATACACACACGCGCACACACACACATACACAAGCAATTTTTCTCTCTTTCGTTCAGTCTTTTGTGTGTCCATCTCCGTTAGCGTGAGACCACCTCCACTGGGATGTTCTGAAACAACACACAGCCTGAAGGGAAACACAAACAACATAAACAATAACAAAAACAAAAACAAATGTAACAAAAAACCAACACATATAATAATAAAAATAATAAAAATGACTGCATTTACAGGAGAGGTCTAGTTGCTAGTAGTGTCAGTACCAGAGAGAATCTTGTTGCTTAGTATTTGTTATGAGGGTTGTTTTGTGATGTTATAGGATGGAGAAAGACATGAAATATTTTTAATGCTTAGGAAAGAATGTTCATTTCTGTATTTTGTGTTAGTCTTTCAAGAAATACAGCTGTATTTTAATAACCGTGTTTTGTTTTCCCGTCTTCATGTAGCTGAAAGAGCTGAGAGTAAAATAGTTTTGGGGAAATTCACTTCTATTTAACAAGTGACATAATGTATAACAGAGCAGTTTCCCAGTAAAGGGATTATTTGTCTGAATAACAATTTATTCACGGTAGGGTTGATGTGACCTTTTATCAAAACATGAACAATAAACTTATTGATCCTGCGAACACTTGAACTTCAGTTAATAGCCCGCAGCCATCCCACCACAACCCAGTCGTGGACATGCTCATACTAACACTTCATATCAGAACGCACAAAGGGCTGTTTAACATATCACACTGGTTCAACTCTCTGTAACACCTATGTCAGCAAAGACACTCAGACAAATCTTAAAATATAATTAGCTTCATGTTTCTCTGTATAATTACAGGCCGATACCAACGCCAGGTATGTGACTGGGAGAGTTTGTGCCAGCCAAACATAACAGCCTTATCTGTGTTGGAGGATTATGCGTACATTACTAACCTGTCAGTTCACAACAGAGGCTGAGGCAGCCTGAAGGGACAAAATCTCTCCGCTGTATCTGGCATTAAGGTTTAAAATGCATTCCAGATATCTGAGAGAAAATGAGAAATGTCACCCCCCCCAAAAAAATCAAAAATAATAAACCTGTTTGTGTGTGAGAAAACTGGAATGAGAAGTGAGTCATGTCTCGCAAAACAGAGATAGAGATGAGAAAGAGAATAAAAGTCCAATTCCAGGTGTATCACAACAGTGGTTCCAGTTTAATTTCATTTAATTTCTCTCCATCCTCAGGGGCTCAGTTACACACTGATTTCCTGCTACAGTGCTGTTTATTGCAATAAAAACATGCCTTTAGTTTGGCTTATCTTACTGATTGCCTTTATTCAGCTATCGATACACAAACCGTGGAGGTTCTCTTATCTGGTAGCATGACCCTCTCCACAGAAAGGGAAATGTTTTCTCAAGAGAGAGTTAGAAGTCCACAGCTCCACTGCACTTCCTGCAATCAGTTTAAAATCCAGTGGCATTGTGGATATGTTAGACTACATCAATACTGCTATGTTTTCATTTTAAAACAGCTTTTTAAAACTGAAACAATCTCCACCCACACAAGCATTTAACTCCGTACCGCTCCATACATAGACTGTATGTAAAAATGGACGTAGTCACCGGGTCCGGAAAATGAAACCAATGGGAAGGATGATGGACGCGCAGTGGATGAGCTCTCAGTCAGACCCAATACTACAACGCAGCCCTGGAATTTTCAAACTAAAATGGATATGCAGTGATGTGGATGTAGTCTTAGTCAAAAGAAATGCTTTTGAACTATGTGTACTTGTGGACTTGTATCATGCTGCAACACAGCTCAGCTGCATTTTTTGTTTTGAAACACAAGGCAAGAAATGTTGAAGAGCACAATATTTCCTCCATAAATGTTAACAACTGTATGGTGAGGTGCACATTTGTTCAGCAAGGACGTATTGAAATTCTGCATAGGCTGCAGGATAAAGTCCTTAACTTAGATTGAAAGAAATAGGGTTACTCCTCTGGCTGCTATCCAAAAATAATGAGGACCAGAGGTCAGGAGAGTCTGGTAGCGTGGTGATACAAATCCTCCAACAGAATCTGTTTGTTGGTGCAAAGGAAAAAACAACCCTAATGAATAAAAATGCAATACTGTGGGATACATCCAGACTGAAAACATGCTTATTAGGTTCTGTCCCGAAACAATATCACCACTGCTGCTGCAGGTCTGGGGGAAGAGCGATGTGTAATTACGGAGCTCGCACTGTGGAAATAAAGTGAGAGCGGGGAAGTAATGGCTGAGACGTCTGTCAGGACAGGAATGTAAAGGAGAAAACCATTCGAGGCAGCTGACACTTTATGATAAAGGACGAGGGTGAAGCGAGCCAAAAACAACAACCTGCTTTCCCCCTTTAGCTGGCTCTGTCATTTCTGTTCTGCAAAGAATTTGCAGATTGGCAGCAGACTAAAACTAAACAAGACAAAGGCAACAAACGTATCACTATTACTCACTTTACTATCACTTGGTAGTGACTGTAAAGACACTAAGCCCACAGTAAACCCCCCCCAACACCAGGAACGTTTCTTGAAATTCCCTGCTGTACTGCCGTCACACAGTCACCTAATAACAATCCTCCAGAGACCCCGTTGAGGCTCTAATTTGTACCTGGACTATAAAATACACAGACTCAGCTGGATACTTGCGTGTGTGCACAATGGAAGTGAAGTGTATCAACAATCCCAGGACACAGCAGAGGAATGCAACATCAGAGGGGTTTATTGGTATCACAGATGCAATGGTTCATGCATTTAGCGAAGCCAGAACTGAGTCAGGGCCCAACTTCTCAACTGCAAAAACACCTTTCATCAAACGAGAAAATTACAATTTTAGACTAGAACATATACTCCAATATGAATGTATTGATTTGTTTATTGACTGCAGATGCCGCAAAGCGACCACAGTCTGTGACATCCAACTTTCTGAAGACCAAACTGTAGTAGACAAAGTCCCCACGACAACAGATTGTTGCAGAGTTGACAGAGCGTGTTGCAGACTTGTCCCATTACTTCAGTCCCCTCAAGCCCTTAAGTTGGGGGTTTATATATAAAAAGGAACCATAGTTCCAACATAGTTGGTCTCATGTGGATGTAAACATAATCAAATTGAAACTGAAAGGCAGAAAATGTGCTTCATGATCATAGTTTTATTATCACTAAGCCATCACTAAGAATAAGCCAAAGCAAAAAATGTCACTGCTCTAATACTCTCTGGCTTCTGCATTCTAATATATATATATATATATACACAAATTAATTTATATTTGTTAGGTTTTTGCTGCTGAGTATCTCAAAGCAGCAACGTCACATCTGGCTGCCAATCAGTGTGAGTCCTCGTAGGAGGAGTGAAAATCCCTTTCATCCCATGACTCACTTCATGAACAAAGCCAGTAAAATGGGGCAAACAATCTCTCGGCTCGGGGCAGAAATGAGCTCTCCGGCTTTATGATTTGACGTCTCTTGTCTGCTCCCATCTCAGTTGCTGACTTTAAGTCAGTCCCAGGTGTCGCTTAATGTGTGTTTTTGTGTGTGTGTGTTTCGGAAGGTGGTGATTCACTCCTCTCAGACTCAGCTAGTGATGATGATTTGGTTTTAGTTTTGGAGCAGTGCAGGTTGGCAATGACGCTGGTTGCCACGGCAACAGCATGCAATGGGCAACGGAAGTCAACCATGTCATGCTGCAGACCTTCTGACAACCACACATATGCACACACAAACACACACACACACACACGCACACACACAGACACACACACACACACACACACACACACACAGACACACACACACACACACACACACACACACACAGACACACACACACACACACACAAACACACACACACACACGCACACACACAGACACACACACACACACAGACACACACACACACACACACACACACACACACACACACACACACATTTTCTGTCAGTATCTCTCATACAGACTCACTTTCTATCCACACAAACACACACACTTACATGCACTTTACAAGCAACTACAAACCATTTGTCATCGCTATATGCAGTTTACAAAGGAAAGTGTCAACATGCAGCTTGTTGTTCACAGCGTTGTTTCACTTTCTGTTGGACAACAAACACTTTGACAAACACGGTGAAAATGATTCATCTTATCACGGTAGTGCAGCATATTAAAAAAAACTGACTGTCTCAATGAGATGCTGTATTGTGACAACTGTGTTTTTGTCAAGCGATCTTTAGTTAATGTTTAAAAATGTATGCATTAGAGCTGATGACAAGGAGTTGACTGACAGAAAATGAGTTGACAGCTATTCTCATAATCAAATTAGTTTAATTTTTTCAGTTTATTAATCTAGGTTTCTGATTCTGGCATTTAAATATGAAAATCAACTAAGTCTGTGGATCTTATCATCAAGTTACAGATTTATTGATAATGAAAATGAAAAGTAAAGAAAAGTAGTTTCAGACCTAATTTACACATATCTCTAATCCATCCATGTTATTTCACTGTGGGATTTACAAAATCAATTTGCGTGATACATGCATACTAAGAAAGATTACTCATTAATTCAGTATATACATACACAAACAGACTTTTCCTTCATTCTGTCTACAATCTGTGTGTTTAATCAGCGTTTTTCTCAGAACATACATTTGTTTTTCTCTGCACGTCAGCTTCAGGCTGCTTCTTGCTTGGTGGTGAATATTTTTTGTGTTGTCTTATGTCAGCGAAGAAAACCCTAGACAGCTCAGCAAAATCCTAGGTCTTGGCACTGAACCATAGACTGGGCCTTAGGAAGCAGTAATAAATCCAACTGGCGGCTTTTCAGGTGCTGCTAACAGACACAGTGTGTGCTGTTCTTCTGAAAATGAAGCACATGCTCGTGCTCGTGCATGAAGACAAAATAATCCAGACTGTCTGTCTTCTGTCTCACATTTTCTTTCAGTCTGTCACATTCATTTGTTGATCTTTTTCGCCGTAAAAAGAAGAAAAAAGACAAAAAAAGTACAACAACTGACCTGATGTGACTCTGAGGCAAACATTGTAGTACAGCAAGAGTCTGAGTATAGGGCTGTTCTGAAAATTAAGACTCTTAAGACATAATACAGGTACGAACATGTGCTTATACAAGAGGAAAAACAAAAAACAACTCTGATTGGCAGTCTGTATCTCAGACACGCTCTATACAAAACGGAGGGCTTACTTTTTTCTTCTTCCTCACGTTATCTCTCTTCCCCTGCATTGATTCCTTGTTTGTATTCTCTCTCCTTCCATCACACACCTACTTTTACCCTGTCACTCATATGCCCCCCTATTCCCACCTCCCCTTAACACACACACACACACACACACACACACACACACACACACACACACACACACACACACACACACACACACACACACACACACAAACATGGTGCAGAGCAGAGCTGCTGACCTTAGCATTAGGCAGTGATGGGAAGGCAGGGCCAAGAAGACTGAGGCACGCTGGCTCAGTCTGGACAGGCAAACGATCAATGAATCCATCAATAAGCCCCTATCTGTTGTAGTGCTGTTCCCAATCGCTCACTTTCTCTCCGCTCCTCTCATTTTCTTCTTCCCTGCTGCCAGAAAAACGTGGCACAGATGCACAAATATACAACACGAAGGCAGCCAGACACAACATTATATTAATCTAACAAGTCTCAGGAAACCTGGGGATCCACTTGTGTATATGTGCGTGTTTGTCTCTTTGCCACTGGAGTATCTGCCTGAAGCAGGACTCTGCGCCGATCGATGGCTCAAGCCTCATTAACATAGCCCCTGTCATACAGACATTAACTGCACTGCCGAGAAAAAGCTACATTGATGCAACATGTACACCCTCTGGCAGCGGTGACATTTACTGAGCAACCAGCAAGGATTTGAACCACTGTCCGAGGAAAATCATTACACTGACACAATGTACACTACAGGCTATACAGAATAAATGTTTACACACACAAATGCGGTCTCACAGGACGGTGGTGTGGTGGTTGGCACTGTTGCCTCACAGCAAGATGGCTTAAAATCCAAGTCCAGGGACTTTCTGTGTAGAGTTTGCATGTTCTTGGGGTTATGTTAATTGCAGATCTAAATTGACCATCATGAATGTGAGAGTGAATGGTTGTTGCCTCTTGCCCAATGTCAGCTGGGATTGGCTCGAGTGCCACTGTGACCCCTCAAGAATAAAACAGTATAGATAATAGACTTATGACTTCACTTTGATTTTGGCCTAGTGATTTGAAGTGACTTGCTATCCTCGCCAAGCCAAAATAGTCAAATTTGCATTAAAACATATGTACTATGAATTCGCCTGAAAGACAGCCAGGTTTCGCAGTGCGCACAAAGACACATCACATTTGGACGAAGGTGGGAAAGTGCAATTTTGAGCTACTTTACTTAACTTGAACAGTTCCATCACTAAAGCTTGGAGAAGACTTGAAACTAGCGATTGAACCATAAACTTGTCAGGAAAATGTTTAATGGTCTCATAAATCAAGTGAGAAGAAGAATCATTTTCTCTAGCATTTCTCAGTGATGCAGCCATTTCATGGCAGGTATTGCACAGAGCCTAAGAAAGCTGTGAAGATGTTTGTATGAACACTTGAAAAAAACTGCAAGCAGCAATACCACAAGCCAAGCCATTAGCCCACACTGCTATGGCCCAACTATAAAAGAGTCAAAACCAGTCCCACTGTTATTGGCTGCAACGTCAAAGTGGTAAACCATCAATTATGGATTGGAAGAGAATTTTGATATATACTTGAGCAATGGCCATACTAATGTTCTTTTATATATATAATGTTTTGCACAATACTTCCCAACAATCAAACCCCTGATGTTGTCGCACATTATGTGATTACATGATTCTTTCTGGTTTGATCAATGCTCAGGAGAAAAGTGCCATCTGAAAATAACATTAAAAAAAAAGGATTTCCATTAATAAAATTGCAGCTGCCGCCAGAAAATCCTAAATCCCAGACTTTTGTATTTCCAGTGTTCTATATATATATAGATAAATAAGTAAATAGTGCATGTGCTGAGTAAGCTTAATGACCCCCAGCTTTCCATGTATGCATTTAAAGTCCATTTCTGTATTTTCATATGCAGATGGGGTATCAATAAAAAAAAAATAAGGTCATGCTGAACGTTATAAAGTGCTTTATGTCTGAAGTGGAGAATAATCAAATTTTGAAAAACCCCTGTATTTCAAAATGGAAACATATTTTAACTCCTCAGTTGCACTGTAATTATTTCATCTGTGCCCTGCGCAAACTGTACATATACATAATGTCCTGTTTGCACACTGCACTCCTAGTGTAACTTTTCCCTCTCTGACTGTTCTCAAAGGTCAGGCTGACCAATATAAGACAGGAAATGATGTGCAACAGAACAATGGACTCCCTGACAGAGATGAGGAGAGAGAGACACCAACCGATGGTGACTGCCAATTCAGTGCCAGTTCTTTGTCCACAAACACTTCCCCTTTTCAAAATAGACCATCAAGGCTTTTGAGTGTCTGATTTCACACATGGATGCTTTCATATCTTCTTAAAAATAATAGAAGATGAAATCACGGGGAGCAGTTTAGATCAAGTCTTGTTATCGACTATTTCAAACGGGTTCCATAGTTTGTTGATTTAGAAACCAATTAGCCTCAAGAAAATTGTGACAGCACGATCAGTGGGATGTTGTTGCAGTCAGGTGTAAGAATGGTTAAATTAGCAATTAGAGCACTCCTCATCAGAGTTGTGATGCTTTTCCAGTCTTCAGAAAATTAAGATCTTCAACAACCACTTTTCTGGGATATGAGACGTTTTAAATCAAAACTTGAATTTCTATATGTCCAGCTCAAGGGACGCGCAGAAGTCAATGTAAAAGACTGTAAAGACAGTAATATATAAAGTGCTACATATTCAAAAAGGAAAGCTGCAGTCACAAAAGTGCACAGACAAGCTCTTCAGGCAACATTTCACTTTGGAAACGAGCAGTTTCCATTTTTCAGACAATCATTGCCCTCAGGATCTGCCATGAGCGTTTAGGCTTTTCTTCCTCAAGCTCTCAACAGTCACATCTGCAAACAAACAAAACTGTGTCTTATGTGCCAAGACACAATGTGAAATACTAAATAGCACTAAGAAACATTCTTTTCTATCCATCAGTCTATCCATCTATTAATGTCCCATACATACCTTGGAGTTACATGCGGCTAGAGCCTAGTCGAGCATGTAGTGAACAGTGGGCCAAGCACACTGGTTCAATTTAAATTTTAAGACTACTACAGAATATTTATTTGTGTTGCTCCAAAACTGTTTCTTGGTTGCATCAGCTTTGACAGCACTACTAACCTTGTGAACTGCTGAGATCTGGAAATAGTAAATGGACAGAATGTACTGTATATAGCGCTTTTCCAGTCATATTGACCATTGCAAGTCACATTCCCCCGTTCACACAGCACCGATATTTCATGCGATGTTTCTGTCACATTCATACACATTCATACACTGCTGGCAGAGTCCTCAGAGGCAATTGAGGGTTTAGTGTCTTGCCCACGGCCACAGCCGCCCACCCATCACAGATGACATGACTAGAAACAGACCCAACAACACAAACATGAGTCTGGTGATCTCTTAAAAACATCGTAAACATACAATCTATTAAAGTAAACTGTAGTTTCCTTTAAGGACACAGGTTGTATAATTGTACAAAAACACCATCTTCCTCAAGACAGAACGATAGAAATGTGTTTCTGTTATCCTTCAGACCAGCTGCAGTTGACAGGAACACATCCAGGTGTTTGATAAACAGGTTGAAGCTTTGACGCATGTCTTTCTATGTATCGCCAGTTACACTCCGATTAATAACCTGCTGGAAACTATTCAAATTGAAATTTCACATTTTCTTTGCACACAGCCTGTCAGGGAAATTGATTGTGCCTGAAGCTGCCTGGTAGTGTGGTTATCATTAGTTTCAGTGGAGCTCCTCAGTGACTCAAAGCAGTAAGAGCTTTAGGCCATTTACCTCAAATAACCCACTGACCTGCAAACGAGCTGTTACAGTTGCTAAAGAAATGTCAATGTAAAAAACAACAACAACAGTGTTAATGTGGTAGGCATCAATCAAACTTCCCAACCAACTGACCTTTAAAAATGTCCTTGCTATTTACAATTGACTGAAAAGAACTGACAGATATTGTTGTCTACTATTGTTAAGGCTTATTTACAAAGACACACACAGACGGTAACTGAAATCAGGCGAGTGGGATGGTTCCAGGGAATAGTGATGTGGGCCTGTCTGACTTTACTTCAGCCACCATAAAGTGCAATTTCCGGTTCCTCTGGGCTACACGGATTGACATGAAACTGGTTACAGACCCCAGAGGATGATAGGTAAAAACCATAGACTGCATTTAAAAATGGACGTAGTCACTGGGTCCGGAAAATGGAGCCAATATCGGAAGTGCCTGTAGCCTATGTTCTCTGGAATCACCAGCAGAGGGGCGACTCACTGGTTGCAAAAAGAAGTCCGTTTTTTTATAGAAGTCTATGAGAAAATCACTTGATTTATGACGTTAATAATAATAGTAATAATAAATATTTTCCTGAGGAGTCCATGGTCTCAATATCTAGTTTCAAGTCTTCTACAATACAGCATGATGTTCATTTAGTAAACGATGGTCTTATTTAGAATAAAATAGACAATAAACAGCAAACACCGCTTTTCTGTAGGAAGGAGAAGTAGAAGAACAAGAAATAGAAGAAGAAGAAGAAGATGAAGAAGAAGAAGAATAGGAGGGGGAGGAGGAGGGTATGCTGAGCATGCTCAGTAGTGCTTCAGGCCTAGAGAGGAGCTCTGCTGACCTTGAGGGTGTCATATTGATCGATCAACAGCGAGGAGCTGTGTGTGTGTGTGAGAGAGGAGGGAGATGGAGGCGTGCAACTCCACCAAACAAGGAGAAAACTGAAACCTGCTCTAATGATGAATCATTGATAAGTGGACAAGAGAGGACATTCTCCTGCCATCTCTTTTTTTTCTCAGTTTTTCTTTTCCTCTTTGCCTTGCCTCTTGCTCACTTTTTTGCCGTTGGCGTCCTCTCAATCTGTCTCTTTCTCTCTCTCTGTCTCTCATACACACACACACACACACACTTCATCGCTGGCTCTCTCTCTGTTGTTCTCACTCATTTCTAGCCAAATGTCAATTTTAGCATTCACTCTTCCAATCTGTCTCTCACTTTCTCCACTTCACATTTACTGTTTCACTTTCAATACCTCGTTTTTTTCCCGTGGCTTGACATTTCCGTCTCGTTTGTGCATCAGAACTCTTTATATTCACGCTTCCCTCCCTACAGGTGCTTCGAGGGCACAAACACATATAGCTGCTGCGTCCTTCCTTCTCTTTCAGTAGTCTACCGTCAGTTGTGTCTAGTTTTGTGGAACCCGTCAGGCTTCCGGCAGGCCAATTTCAGCTACCCTGCTCTGACTCTTTCTCTATTTCTCCAGCTCGGAATCTTCCATTTATGCAGCCAACAACATCTGGATTTTTTTAGTTAGTGTGTGACTTACTAGATCATGTTTACATGTAATTCATTTCTTGCTAAATTAATCAAATTTTCAATGAGATTTCCAAAATGTTACAATATTTACAGCCTTTATTACTGATATGACAAAACTCTAATACCCATTTTAAATTCTATTCATACTTCACTTTAAGTAACAGCCGGTCGCACTTGAACATGACACTCCTCATGAGCCCATCTGTGGCAAAAAAGATTCATCCAGGATACAACTGCAAATGTATTTAGGTGAAATGAAGTCGCGTTAGTGTGATATTTTAGGCCAGCACTCAGACAATGTAGTCTCTTCCTCCTGAAGCAGACCACGTACTATCAACAAATCCGATTGGCTTTCTTTTGGAGAATGGGAGGTAGTATTGATCAGGTTTAGCCTAAATTGTGACCAGATTGGATCTTAAACAGTACTGACAAGTACCAAGGAAACTAAAGGTCCAAGGAAACATTCATCAGCCAGTGTCTCCAAACCTTCCAATGGTCCTAGGACGTTTCTGATTCACTGACTGAACTATATGCACCTGAAAGACATGTTTATCCATAAAAATATCTCACAGTTACTCCAGATGTAACACACTTCACTGTTCTCTGTTTTTTCACTTAACAGTTACTGAATATAAATTGCTCACAGCAAGGTCTTTTGATCGTCCATGTTAACAGGGGCACAGTTTTTTCTATAAGGAGTAGTAGTTGGAAGTGTAATGTGGCTACTTACATGACTCATAATAAATGCTATCCAACAAGAGCAAAGTCAAATCTACACAATAAATCTACATTCTCTCATCATCATCCCCATCCACGTTGGTAATTTTACATTTAAAATAGATAGATTGAGCAAACCTGTAGATGTCTAATTAGTTAACACACACGAGTTATGACTATAGAGTAAAGGATAGAAGCATAAAATTGAAGCAATAAAAATATATTGAAAAAACAGTAAAACCTTATCGGCTAGGAAAACACGGAAAATTGGACAAAAAACTAAAATATATATTAATATGTATACGCAAGGAATCAAAATATAGAGACACTATAGACAGTATTAAAGTAAAGTGACAAATCCTGGAATAAAGTGACCGTATTGACAGTAGTTACCCCCTTCTGCCAACCCAAGAAAACACACAACTGCAGACAGTGCATAAAATAGCCGTCCTGTGTGTGTCATGAAGCAGTGATGAGATTGTGAGAGGTAACCTGTACCAAATGCTGCCCATGTGTTATTGATGAAAGAGGCGCAGATTAATGCAGTCAGTATAAATAATGTAAAGCATCAGCTACATCTTTTTACCCAATTGTCGGATAGAGACGGACAGCAGCATCTAGAGACAGTGAGGCTGTTGTGCCTTTCTCGTGCAGGCTCTCTTCACACTTTCTGAACACAAGTTCATCCTCATCAGCACTTGCTGTGTGTGTGTGTGTGTGTGTGTGTGTGTGTGTGTGTGTGTGTGTGTGGTTTCTTCCTCCTCTCCATGTGAGATGAATGAGGTTACTCTGAAAGAAATTATTCATCTAATTCCTCTTGGAAAACTCTTCATACTGTATCTTTGTATTTGTGTGTATGTATGTTTCCTTGTCAAATCATTTTTGCACGTGTATGCGTTTCCTTCCGTGTGTAGGATGTTAGGTCATATTACAGTTTTGCCCTCCTGATTGCTCCCCTTGAGTCTCCCTCCTTCTCCCTTTCCACTGACAACCTCTCTCCCCATGCTCCACATACATCCAGATGTATGTGCCCTGCAGCATGTTGACATTGGGGCGAGTGTGTTGAGAGAGATACTGAGACATAATGGCATCAGTATTAACAGCAGAGTGAGACGTGGAGTTGGGGGGCTGTGAGTTACAACAGGGCCCACATACCCACGGTTTGTTTGAAACATCTGCATGTGCTACACCGCATTCATCACCAACAGTCCAACTCAACAGAAATACAACCGCAGATGGCAGCATGCTATCAGTTCAAATCTAAACTAAGCAGCACATTGTCATGACAACATGGTTTTCTAAATCATAATCATGTCCCTACAGACACACTAAGAAGGCTGAATTTTTGGAAAATTATTACTTGTCACGCGTGCATTGTTACTTTTTAACAAAACTGAATTCAATTCAACTGAATGGAAGACACAGAAAACAGCTCATACACAAACCTAACGTATTCAGGAATTTTAACACAGCTCAATCTTTTCAACTGAAATCACTTTTTTAAAAAGAATGGAGCAAGCGGGGGAAAAAAGTGTGAATGTCTGTCAGCTCACAATTCTTTAGCTGCGCACTGAACATGTCTGTACGAAAGAAAAAATTAATAACCATTGTTGTGTAAGTTATGTCTGTAGAAATGGGAGGACAGGATGGAAATGGTAGAGTTGTCCGGTATTGTTAGTTCACAAAGAATAATAAAATCTCAGCCACAACCAAAAAAGGTAAAAAAAGAGACAAATCTGTTGAGTCAGTATGATAAATTCCACAAGACAAAATAGGATTAGTTTCACTGTAGCCACTTTCAGGAGTTCAGTTAAGTCAACATGCATGTTATTAACCAGCAGCCCTGACACCCAATCAAACTTCATCAAGCAACAGCGGTTGGATTCATGGATACGTGATAGTCCACATAATCATTGAGATTATTGAAACCAACCTGAGCCAGTTAATTCATGGAATAATCTGAGTCCCCTACTGTATAATTGACAGCAAACATAGCAACCATTTAAAATAGTTTAAAAAAGGAACAGAGAGACAACATTTTATCAAGAAAGTGGAAATGTATTTTCCATAATGGTCCAATTTTTAGTTATGCTTACATATATCATCATACAACATTAAAAAGTTAAACTTTTTGTAGTTTTATTTTTTAACAGCATTAAAAAAAATCATCATTAAAATTAATTTTGTGATTATTTCTTTCTGTATTTAATCTTGTCAGTTTTAGTGTGTATCAGGTCCAAATTTCAGATTTTGGAGTTTGAGGGCAAATCTTTTGAGTGTGTTTCTAATGTATCCATGAATCTATCCGTGTTAGACATCCAAACAGAAATAGCGTCCTTTTTGCATTATTCCTAAAGTGCTCATCCTTCCCCCACGGGCCGGATGCCACTGAGATAAAAGTCAGGATTCTTACCTTTGATGCCAAACTTGGAGTTTGCTCCAAACTTGAGAATAACCAACATAAGGAGGAAACCAGTGAAGGCCACAGCGGCGATCCCCACCACCACGTACACCTGGGCAATGAGAAAACAGAGTTAGAAACCTACTGATGAGACAAGCAAACACACACACACACAGTCACCCAAAGCCAAATGCAATACACAGCAGAAAAAAAGCTCGAGGCCACAGGTTGTGTTTGTATCTGTTCAAGAAAAGCCAATTCTCTCAAGTACTGCTGTATCGTCACTGTTAGGATCTATATTCATTCAGTTACTTCTAAAATAAAAATAAAACAGATCCAACTCAGGTGTTTCTTGACAGGTAAATAAGTGACCAAAACCAGGTTCTGGTAGTCAAGAGTGAGAAGTGACTTACAGCGACTCTGTCCTCGGGTGGATCTACAGGGGGTTCTTCTATGCAGGAAAGAGAGAGAGCGAGAAGAATAATTAGAGATGAAGAGCCACTCAAGTAGTGATGTGTGACCAAGTGAAGGTCAGTGTTGTACTCATGTAATATATGCATAATATATAATTCATTGTTCATCTGCTTTTGTTAACACTGAACGGCTTGCTCAGGGGGTGAATTTAGTTCAAGGTGGTTTGCATTTTATAGTATTTTCAGCAATTGTGAAATCTCAGTTAAGCAACTATATCTAGGCCCAGCATTCGAGTGGTGTGTAAGGGGCAATATAATGATGACGAATGATTGGCAAGCGTAAATAAGCTGTGGATCATGTCTATAATTATTACTACACCATATGACTTAATTTTCTGGCTACATTGTGAAACTTTAGCGGTTCTGTCCAGCTTTGCAACCCCATCTTCAAACCTCTCACGTGTGTACGTATGTAAGTTAAACAGCTAGTTTATCCCGATCATGCTTACAATACTTGTGCTAACTATAGCTCCTCACACAGGAATCATGAGTGTTGACCTTTAGCCAGGAACATGCACCTTTAGTTTCCGCATTCAATCACACTATTATGTATGTTGCCATTAAGTGCTAATTAAGACCCTTTTAACAGGGCTGTCATTTTAAAATGAGTCGGCTGGAAACGTTATAATAAAATGAGCCACGAGGCAGCATTTTCAACCAACTCATCAAATTAATGTTGGGTAATGAACAGGCTAGCTACAATTGATAAAAACTGAAGTTAGAAGTCTGCCTTTTTCTTCCTCTGACTGAATTTTTTTTTTTTTTTAATTATTAAGAATTTTGATGGCAAATTTGCCAACATTAACGATTGTAAAATGTGCAGTGCAAGGCATATAAAGGTTTGACAGATGTTGCAACAGTAAATAAGGTTGGGCTAAATCAATTAATTCAACTGTGATGGATGTAGATTAGGGATGGCAGTACCTGTGGTCACTTCTGCAGGAGGGAGAAGGTGTTGGAGAAAGACACAAGAAAAAATTAGCTACCAAACATATCAACATCTTTCAACTGTCAATTCTTTGACATGCACCTCACAATATTAATATTAGCTGTCGTGCCTATTCTCTGAGCTTGTTCCAAAAGCATACTGAAGACACAACCACAAAGCAACAGACAACATATATTCAACATGCACACTTCACAGTGTGGATAATGGTAATGATTTCAAATGTAGGGCTGTGTGTAACGCACCCAACAACTTGAAATAAATATTTCTAAAATGTGATTTGTTGTAATTAATGAAACGGATGAGATTTTCATCATAAAAAACATGGTTGTGAAAACACTCACACAATGGGTTCAAAACCTGACGTGATTTAAAACATTTGACAAAAAAATGATACACACCATAATAGTAAGGCTCCGTCTCCGTTCCTGCACATGATGAAAGGAACAAAAAGTTGTAATCCGATGAATGCTTCCTTTGGTCAAATATTAAATAGATAGTATCTGGACAATGGATTAAAGCTATATAGAGGTATTAGAAATTACAAATATCTGACTTTCTCCTTTTCCTCTCAAGCTGCTAGTAGTCCAGCAATGTTTCACTATACATTTTTGTCTTTATTGATTTTATCCCTGACACAAACACTTTTTACATCTTCAAACAGCACATGTAGTAACTGTAAAAGTGATGATTACTTCAATTTAATCATTATTTTTTTATGAGCTTGCAACGGCTGCAAGAAAAAAAAAAAAAAAGAACTAGAAATGAGAAAAAAAAGGAAATGTATGTACTCCAATCAGACTACTTCAAGAATCTGATCGATCCTACAGTCACAGTCTTGTAGAGACCAGGGTGACATTTTAAAATAGCTTGTATTGTAATGGTGTATCTTGGTGACAATTATGTGAAAACTGAGTATGAAACATGGTGCTGTGTTGGTCCTCACCATCCCAGGGCCTGGTCATGAAGTGAGCCTCCACCTCCTTTTGGTCTGACCCGTATATATTTTGAGCCACCAGCCTGTACCTCCCATTGAAGAGGTGTGTGGGGCTGTCCAGCTGCAGGCAGCCGTGGTACTCCCTCTCTGTGATGTCATGGATCATGGTCATGATGTAGAAGTCCTCCGTCACCGCCTTATCATCAAGAAACCATTGCAACTGCGGCTCTGGATTTCCTGGAAAGGTTTTTAAGACCAGACAAAAATTGAGTTCATTGGTTTCATGTTCTTTAATCAAATTACATGAATATTTGTTTATGGTGTCACTTTTGTGATTAATACATACAGTGACACGAATCAACATTTAGGGAAGGTTCATCTTGCTGAGAACTTGTAAAATCACAGAAAATCACAAAAAATCGAAATCACGTGGAGACCTTTCTTACCTGCTATGCTGAAGGGAATGCACCAGTGATGGTCTGGGATTGCATCACCCAGTTTAGTGATTTTGGGAGGAACTGAGGGTAGTCGAGGTAATAGAGAGTTCAAGATGCACACAGAAGACAGAAAGCAGGATAAGGAAAGCGAGAAATTCTTAGGAAAAATGAGCATGCAAAAAGGTGAGAGTTGTCTTCTCCAGCTAATAATTCAGTTTTTTAAGACTTTACTTCACAAACAAGAAGTTTGACACATAATCTACCTTAAACCAGCATTGTTTACATCAGGGTTAACTTACAAAGTATATCCAGCAGCAGAGCGGATTCCTTCTCTCCAACAATGTTCTCAGCTATGCAGCTAATTTTGCTGTTGTGGTCCATCGATGACAGGTTGGACAGTCGCAGCAATGAAATCTGGCCTGATGTCTCGATCTGAGTGCAAAAACACAACCAAATATCAGCATGAAGCATTTTACTGAGACGTCTACCTCCTATTTTTCCAAAGTATTTATATCACCATGGAGAGAGTAAATGCTAGAAACAACCATAAGAGTAACACAATACAATTCAACAGCAAGGTATACCTAATAAACTGGCAACTGAGAGTAAATGGCAAAGAAAAGCCAAAATGACCGACAATTTAGCAATTGTCGAAAATGTGTTTCTATGGATTAGATAATTAATTCATTGACTAATTGAGTCATCTAAAAGTGATAAAACAAACCAAAATATTAAAATTTTGGCTATGAAAAGGATGACCTTTATTTATGTGGTCCAAAAAGGACCAAAAAGTGTGCGTGTCTGTGAGTGTGTGTGTGTGTGTGTGTGTGTGTGTGTGTGTGTGTGTGTGTGTCTTACCACATAGTTGGTGACCAATGTCATGTTCCATATCAGCTCAGCTGAGGGCACACCGGAGGTCGTGCAGGACAGCTGAACGTTTTCCCCTTCCATTACTTTCACTTTGACTGGGCTCAGCGTTGCCATGGGTACCTCTACATACAACCAGGGAGTGGGGAGAAGGATGAGGAGGACAGAGAGAGGATATAGTAATGATTGAGAGAGGGGGTAGGGTTGGGGGATGGGGGGTGGAAAGAAAAGCAAATTTAGGATTCACGGCCAACTCTTGTCCTTTCAGTTGAAACACAAGGCACGTAACAACCTCGACAATACGAGTGGAAGAGCTGGAACACACATACGCGCACGCGCGAACGCACGCACACACACACACGCACGCACACACACACGCACGCACACACACACACACACACACACACACAAACTATAAAAGAAATGCACACAAAGACAGACCTCCAATTCAATCTCTCTCTCTCCCACACACACACACACACACACACACACACACACACACACTTGCATTTAAGCACAGTAACTTCAATCAAACAGTCAGACAGAGGCACAGTTCAAACACAGTGATGGTTACACTGATTACTAGTGCATGTCTTCAGCAGCCCAAGTACTAAATTGATTGGACAGAGTCTGAAGCCTCTGTCAAAGCAAAGACAATGGTGACACTACGCGCATGTGTGTGTGTGTGTGTGTGTGTGTGTGTGTGTTTGTGTGTGTGTGCGTGTACAGTGCTGTGCTGACCAAGAGGTGACCTGAGCATGACCAATCAGACTTAATCAGAGTCTTGCCGCCCATGTCCCCTGTCTAATAGCATCATCGGTGAAGAATGGAGGAAGTGAGAAGAAGAGAGGAGAAGAGAAGACAAGAGAAATGAAGGAGGCATGAAGAAAAATATGTAGAGACATAACAAAAAGATGAAAAGAGAATAATAAAATGGTGCCGAGGTTAAGGCAAAGAGAACAAAAAGAAGAAAATGGGAGACGAGAAGAAATGGTTTCAACAGCTACTACAGATGAAACTGGACATATTTCTTATCAAAACCCTCTCCTTTCCCCTTCTCCCCTCCTCTTCCAACCTCTCCTGTCCATCGGCAGAGTGCTTATCACCAGGGCAACCCACTTATCACTACGGCAACCCACTCAATCACCACAAGACCCACTAAAAAAACAGTCACTTCAGTGATGGCAGGCCAGCAGCCATATCACAACCACATATCTTAACAGACTCTAAGTAAATCAGTTTTCCACTGCCACCACAGCCATCTGCACACACACACACACAGCTACACCCTATGATGCCTATGGGGGATTGACATAAACCAGTAAAATGAATCTACCTGCAACTAGTCGTATATTTGGCTCCACTTATGCGGCTGTTCTCATTTGAAACACGATTAACGCACTCAGAGGATCCAGCTGTAGCAGCCGTCAAGCAATATCTGAGGAATACGGAGCTTGAAAAAACAGGGGGTAAATGCCAAAGCATACAGGCAAGGGAGACGGGGAATACTCAGCACTGATGGCATCTTATCAAGTTTGACTTCAGAAAAATGAAATCGATAAGGCTCAGGAGTTGTTCTGATTTCGTATACAGCAGTGAATATCAGGAAAATGACCGAACATGGACTTCGTGTTGGAACTGTTTTGACGGACAATTTTTTAGTAGTGAAGAATGAACTTCCATGCTTTACGTGTTACTGAGCCAACACATACAATCTTTCAATGGAGTGAAGGACGACTTTAATTCTCATTCATCCTGCCTTTCATCCTCTCATGCATCTGCACTTCCAGTCACTTCCCTGGGTAGTCATTGTGGCGATCAGCTGTTCATCAGCTGGTCTTATCTGTCCATTAGCATTGCTACACACCTGCCTTGTTAGCCTATCATCTTGCTGCTGTCTGTCTAAATCATGAATTCTCTCTCTCCACCTTCCACCTCCCCGTAACCGCCTACTCTTTGCAGAGTCATCAGATTCTTCTCTCCATCAACTCCGCAAGTCATCAACCACCATCGCCACCAGTGTCTGGACTCGACGGGGGGATTTACTCTGCCTCTGCTCAGGACCAATGCCCTCGACTACAATATCTCACCACGGAGTCTAAGTGCCAAAGAGTCTACCAAGACTTTGTCATTATATCATTCTGTAAAATCTGTAATAACTCATTATTCTTCATCCAGCCATCTCTCCTAATTGAAATCATGACAGATTCTGAGCTCGTATCAACTGATCCATCTGAATCAATCACCACGTGATTGGTATGGCTTGTATTAAAACATTGACTTTTTAAACTACTACTTCCAATGTCCTTTGAGTCTTTACTCAACGTCGCTGTCCGTTTACTCGGTGTCTCTTTGCAGTCGTTTTGCATCACTTTGGTGCTATTTTGCAGTTGTTTTGTGGCTCTTTGTGGTTGTTTTGTCTTTCCTCATGATTCTCTTTGTAGTTGTGTCGAGTGTCTTTTTGGTCCTTTTGTGCCACGTTATAGTCAACCGATTGAATTTCCAACAAGAAACCGCCACTTCAAAAAGAGGGCCTGGCCTCCCGGGTTAAAGTGTCACTCTAGATTTGTACTGAAAGGTAAACAGGCTTTTTTTCAGCCTCCACATGGCTCCACAGAAAATGGGGTGGAGTTGTTTTAATAGAGAAGTAAGTCATGAAATCAAAAGCAAATCACCAAAGGGAGTTTTTCCTCTCCGCTTTCACCAAGTACTTGCTCAATGTAAAGTGCTTTGAGTGATGTATGTTGTTGTTATACACATAAAATAGAGTGTAATAGAAATTAATTATAACTGCTTATTTTTTAATTTGTATCATTTTCAAGATAGATGACATGTGCCCTGAACATTCAGCTATCAGTTAAAATTTTCTCCAATTGTACTTTTTATTTTCTAAGATTTCAGGAAAAAGTTATTCATTTTTACAGGTAGAGAATCGGACAAAATGGTAACCATGAAAAAGTCACCTTATCTAACCTAAAAGAATGAATATGTGAAGATTATGTCTCATTTGCACTGAATACTGTATTTTCCAGTTCTTGACACCCCTTGAATCCAGATTTGCTTCATTCACCATGTACCATGAATGGGATATGAATTACAAGCACGGCATCAAGGATGTGCCCCGGTGATGTGGCGCTGAATAGCTGCTCACAGCTCACATTTGAAAGGAAAACTCTGGATTGAAACCTCCGCACGATACGCCCCACAGCACACTTCACCGTCACTGCTGGTGACGAGGTGTCTTTGTTGTCTGCTCTTGTGACAGGCAACAATAGCCACGTCCATTGTGATGATAAGAATAGTGCTCGCATATATTATGTATATATTACATACTTCCACGACACTAGAGACACCATGATTTCCGACAAGAAGCGAGAGACATTTTTTGTCGAACATACAACAAGGAGCGGAGCAGTTGGAGAGTCACACAACACAAAAATGTGTCCCCGAACTGGCCTCTGCATTGTTCGAGAACAGCAAAGGCTGTCTGCACATTGTGAAAAAGATTCAATAAATAGTTTCTCCTAAAAGATTTCATGAGGACAATGAGAGTCAGGACCAGCTGAGCAGCGTTGAAACTCAGAATGAACTCTCTTGCATTTTTTTTTTAACTGATCTTATTCAGCTATAAATTGATTTAGTCAAACAAATGACCCGTGATCTACTATAAAATCTAAAATCCACAGTATTGTATGGTTTCTCAACAGATGGTCTACATATTTGAAAACCATGGTAATAACTTTCTTCCCTTTCCTGCTAAGACTGTTCACTGATTAGTTTTAACCAGGTATGGTTTTCTCTTTTTCCGCTTGTTCCGTTCACAAAAAGCCAAGACATGAACCTACTCAACCTAATCTGTCTCAATCTGCACTGAGCTACTGTGTTGGTTTTAAGTTTAGTGTGATTGCTTCTGTGTCTTGTTATATAATTTAATCTAATTGAAAGAAATACATAACGAACGACCAACAGACAAAAAAGGAGGGATTACAAAGGGGCCAAGGGGTCTAATAGACGGTCACTCCAGCTAAACAAATGAAGTGACCAAGACCCAAACAAAAAGACGGGAAGACAGATGAAGACAGATGAAGACGGAGTGCACCAGTGCTGCGATGTGACCAGGAGAGACCTTGTAATCCATCTGCTGTCGTTTCCACAGCACCTTTTATCAGGACAGCTGGTTTCAATAATTAGCATTTATGCCATTTGGACCATTTAGCAGCTACTTCTACCCACAACACCTTTAAAAGTAATGGTTGTGATTTCCTGATCTTTGTGAGCTAAAGTAATTGTGCAACTTAAGGGACGGTCATTATAGGGAATTAAACAAGAGTGGAGAAGTTTTATGAGGTATTTTATTGTTTTTCATCATCCTGTTAACAACGGAGTGGGAGTGTTTCTACACCTGCAGCTGCTTGGTCCCCGACATTTTTGTGATTCTTCATATTGTGATTTTTTTCATACTGCACAGGCGTGGGACTGCAGTGGCATCGCAGCAGCACTATTTAGTCAAGTTTTCTGTCTGTCAGCAGTGGGAACAGCCTGTGTTTGCCAGCCAGCTTTTTGAGTGGAGCTCCAGCAGTAAACAGTCCACAGAAAGAAACACACAGAGAGAGAGAGACATATGTGGGTGGCCTGAGAGTTAGTATCAGCCCGAGGGCATCAATGGGTACTTCCTCTCCTTTGTGCCTTCCTCGTATGTCACTCAGAAATGTTCAGCCATACAGAAGGAGGAACAGTTACACGTGAAACAGACAGACAGATGGAAAATGAGTAATAAAGAGGAGGCACAGCCGAGAGGCAAAACAGAAACGACAGAGGCCTGCAGTTTGGCCAGACTGAGAGGACTTTTGATGTATCACTGTTAACCCCGGGGCATTATTTGGCACCCCTGCCCCACCATGTCCTCCTCCTCATATGTCACTCTGCCAGGGGGTCCCCTGACCACCTCTCCACAGATCCTAATGCCAAAAAACAACCTCTCAACTAGTGGAGGGGAGGCAGAGGGGACAGATCAATAGGAGTTATCAATGACATCGTTAGCTTCCTGCAACCCATCTTATTGTTTGTGTCCTGTTCGTCCCCGAGCTATTTATGACCAGATCATTTGCACTGTCACCGACAGAGATGCAAAAAAAGAGATTCATGTTTTGGCATTTCAGAGACAAAAACGACATTATATTTCTATTGAGGCCTATAAAGCTTTTCTGATGTCTTTTGTTGTGTGCTTTATAATTTCAAATCAAACATGACGTGGGTATTTCATGTCACTTTACAGTAACAAATCAGATCTGACTGTGCTTATTTCCTTAAGGGATGGAACAATCAAAGTTTCATTTGTTAACTTGGGGTCAAGCTTAGCTCTGAATTATTACTGGATGTACATCTCCGCCAGATCTGTGCACATGAAAAAATCGTTTGGAGAGATTTTTTTTCAGCAGAACAGGCTCAGACTTTCACTGTCAGGTCAAGCTGTAATCTGACCCTGTTTATGAATAGAAGATAGTCCAAAATAGAGAGATTCATTAAAAATGCATGCAGGAGTTACAATATACAGTGAAGACGGTAAGAATAAAGCATCAATTAACTGCTGACATTTATACATTCAAGCAAGATAAAGACTCTCTTTAGCAAACATATTAATAGTTTGTGGTTAGTGGAAGTCTGAGTGGCAGCAGGCTTCTTGGTAAGCTTGACACTGTACACAGCACTTTGGCAGGTTCTCGTTCAAGGGGTCTCCAGGGTATGGAGTTTTTTAGGTTTCAAAATATTTTCTGGTTTGTAGACACAGTATTACTGTTTCATTGCAGATTAAAAAAAATAATTTCTAAATTTATCACAATCAATATGTGAAAATTGCCTCCTATTCTCACAACAATGTCATTATAGCTATACGAGTAGTTTTGAGGTCCGTAAATCGAGAAACAATTATTTCCTTGTCGGCTGATAAATGATGATGAAGAAAAAAAGGTAATTGACTCTACTGTGTGACAGCAGGTAATGTAGGACCTGGCGCTATAGCACAGGGTGCAAATGCTCTTTATAAAATTTAATTTTACTATTTTGCATGGGTTGAATTTTCCACACTCAGCATCTTTGACACTCACACTCACTCTGAGCTTAATATCGTTCTGCTTCTATAATTCTATAATGTCCTGTACGGTGACCTTTCTGCAGGTACAAGCAAATGTCTCCGATGACTGTAACCAGTCTATAAGATGACACAACCTGTCACTCTACACACACACACACACACTACTCAGTATGTTACACATTCCTCTTGACTCTGTCTAACAGCTAATCTATGCATCATATGAGTAAAATCCCTACAAGACGCAGACCATGTCAGCCTCTTCAGTGTCGTTGCCCTTTCAGTGAAAACCAGTAGCAATCTATTTGTATTTTAAAGCCCTCTATAAAAGCAGGGGCCTGTGTGCATCACTGCTAGTATCTTCAATGAAAAATGATGAACCCAAACTAGTTGTGGAAAAACAGTTTAAATTACTGAAACAAAGCATTCCCAAAAGTTTTGCCCTATCTGACAATAGTGAATATTCCTTAAAAAAATTCCTGGATCCATATTCGGATCTGGATTGGCTGAGACCTATCTTTGGTAAAATGTGCATGCAATTTGTCCATAACTTTTTGAATAATCCTCAACACAAACAAACAGACAAACTGACCGAATCCCTTAATTTCTATGGCAGAGGTCAAAAAAAGTTAAACAAGTTTTTATATGATAGCAAATTCTAATTAAATATGATTACAAAATTAAAGCAGCCCAAAATTTTCTTAGTTCTTAATTTATTTAATAATGTGAGACTAGTATTTTGGTTAGATAAGAAATCTTACAATTTCTTAGCTGTGCCAGTCTTATGGCAGCTGTTGTTTGCCATCGCAGAAGCATGCAGCACCGTTCAATCCCGGATGTGTGGCCAATCTGGCTACGACTGGCATCATGGCGGCAGCAAAAGTTGGCAGAAAGCGACAGAGTCCCATTTGGGATTACTTTGAATATATGATGACTATGGCTGTGTCGTAAATAACAGCAAGAGCCTTGTAGTGGAAGGTGATAAAATATGTGGAACATATTCTCATGGGGGGAAATCTCACAAATTTGGATGTGCATTTGGAAAGCTCGCACAATAAGGCTAACCTATTTTACCTTGACAAGGTAAGATGGAGCTGCCAACCTCCCTCAATAATCCAGGCTGCACACAGCATTAATAAGTCTTTTTAAAAAATGTTTAGGTTTAACAACAAACTTCTCTTTCTATCGTCATTCATTCCTGGCAACACCCCAAGGGAACTTACAAATCACTTGTCTTCCAATAGCAAATTTAGTACAGTACATGCCCTGCACTTGAAGACGTACTGATTTATGCAAACACACGCACCCAAAGCACAGGATCCATTTACATTCACACACATGTTAATGGAACATTTCTCTTGAGGACAAATTGCAGATTTCCCCCTTGTGCTACATTGCTTTCCTCTCTGCTACACCTTTAAAAGTCTTCTCCAGCTCCTTACTAAGTGGCTGTTTGTGTGTGTGTGTGTGTGTGTGTGTTGGTGTGCGTGTGTGTGTGCGTGTGTGTGTGCGTCCTCACCACAGTTAGGCAGTGTCAGTGTGGACAGCAGCTTGCGTTCTCCTCCATCCTCAATGCAGTGCAGCTCCTGATTATCTGCTTCCTCCCCTAACCACAGCTTGATCCACATGTTCTCACAGGAGCAGTGTAGAGGGTTCCCTGACAGGATCCTGCACACACACACACACACACACGCACACACACACACACACACACACAAAAGAGATCACGAACCCAGTGACTAGTGGAGTGAAAGACCTTCGCTGAAGATTTTAAAAGTAACAGCTTAATTGTATTAAAAAACAGTTTGAGATTTTGTAAAATTTTCTCTTGATCAGAGTTAGATGAGACAATTGTTACCACTCTCATGTCCGTCTGTTGGATATGAAGCTAGAGCCAGCAGTTATAACTTGAAACGTATTTGTTGAGAAGATATATCTCGATCATGTTATCCAAGCAAAACCCAAGGTTGAAAAAAATAATGATGGGTTTTATGGGCCTACGTGTCTATGACTAGTTCTCGGCTGTTAACAGTTAACTGGAGTGTTGTCGTCACCCGGAGGCTGCCAAGCAACCAGTGGACACTCCGGAGAGTCACTGCCCTCAGACAAGTAACTGCCCAGCACATAACAACAACTTGACATTTTGAAACTTTAGTTTTGGTACATATTTTACAAGGTTTGTGCTGTTAGGTTAGTTTTGTCTTTATGCTAAGCTAAGCCTATTTCCAGCTTTATATGTAACAGAGAGACAAAAGTGGCATTGACCTTCCCACCTCACTCTAGTGAGAAGAACATAAATGAATGAGCTTAAAATAGTATTACCCAAATGCTGAACTATTCCTTTAAGATGCAGTTCTTTCAATTCACCTCGCACATGTCTTGCGCTTGTGCTTTTGCACGGCACTGGACTGAAACGTCCAAAATAAGTATTAATCTTAGTGTCTCCATTCCTGCTTCATTACACTAATGGGAGACTGAGGAAAAGGTATGTATGGCAGGCAAGTTTACCCTTTACTTAATTGAGGTCATATCCAATCACATTGAGCCCTGGTGGTTAACTGTCACTTCAGCTAATCTCTCCATCCTGCTGCCTCAGTCTTAATCTAAAAACAAATATTATTGGCTGCAGGAAAACCCAACTCAAAGCTTCAAATCATTACACCAGAAACCTACAGGTGACGCCACAGATGCTGTTGGTCTATGTGTACAGTGTGATGTTAACTGGGGGTAAACCAGAGACAGAGACAGACAGACAGACATTGAACTCACAGGTAAGACATGTTGAGGTGTCTGAATATTCTCCAGGAAAGTGAGGACAGGTTGTTATCTTTCAGATTCCTGGAAATCAAATCAAAAATCAGCGAATGAGATTGGATTTTTAATACCACAACAAAATGTTAGGTTGGTGTTACAGCAGCAAACAGTAGCCTACATTTTTATGTGCAACAAAAAGCGTGAATCATTTCCTCTCATCAAAACGTTTTTCTCCTCCTCTGACAATTAATCATGAGTGATGCATTTGATCAGTGTAATAAGCATCAAACTTAAATTATGTTCCAGTTTGATGCGGCCAGTTACTCTCTATAGTAATTTATCTGTACCAATCTTGATGTGTTGTGAAACCAATTATTTATCTATTGGTATAAATGAAAAGTTTTATAATAAATGAATGAATTCAAAACAAGTTTTCAAAAGATAAGTGCATTTTAATAGTGACACAAATTACTTTCTCAAAGTGATGAGTAATGGCCGCACAGCTGTCACATCAATAGAAAGCATTAAGTATATATCACAGATTCATAAGAAGTGTTTGTACTTACAAGTACTGTATCTTGATGTTGTTTTGAAAAGCCAGCTTCGATACATACGTAAGCCTGCTGTTGGTCACCGTTCTAACAAAAAAAATATATATAATAGCATCATCAATATCGCCATAAACAGTGCAATTATCAACAACAACCGCATCGTCAGCAACAGCAAAAAAAAAAATACTGAATTCTGATCTGCTCTATGAAATCTGAGGACACGTATGACTCTTTAAGTCACACTAGAGGAGGATATAAATCAGCAAAAGGACATTTTCACAACCAGGCAACCTGAATTCAGTTCTTATAAATAAAGCATAAATAGATAATTTATGAACATTAGTGACAAATTCTAAATTTGTCATGACACGTGACTTATTAGACAGTGGAATCTTATATTTAAGTTACAAAAGCCAAAACAAAGGACTGACATTTTGGGTACAGATACTATATATTAGCGACTGCCCTCCCAAGTAGAGCAACATACTGTGTGTCATTTCAAAGGGCATGGACAAACAACCAATGCTGTCGTTTTATTTCAATGACTTGTTGTACATGAGTACAGGTCTGTAGTGTATAATTAAGTGTTAAATAAACTGACAGCAGCACAGGATGGTTGTTATGCACCAGGGAAGTAACCAATAATCAGTTCATCTTGTGCAAAGCTACGTTTAAACAAATGATTCCACCGGAAATGATATAAACATGGCTGCCAGCGGTGATCATTTTTGTAAACAGTAATGGCATTTCTTTTTTAACGCAAGCACATGATGAACTGTCTTGTTTTGCTCAAACAACAGTCCAAAACCCAATGACTAAATCTACTTTTCACTGATATATGACGAAGAATAGCAGACAATACAGCAGGTGGAAACCTGTTTTGGCTTAAAAAAATTACTGAAACAATTATCTTTGAATCAATTAACAATTTGCACTTTAATCCTCTGGACATAAGTATAACAAATGAAAACCTATTCATGTGAACTGCACATTATTCAGCACTGTTAAAACAAGGAGCTCAGAGAGTGTGTGCCCTTCATCGGTCGAGGTGGATCTGTATCATATCTGATGAAGTCACAAATAATGTTCTGCGATTGACCATGTCTGAAATTACTTGGATTTTGATTTCACCATTTAAAAAAAGGTGATACGTAACACTGTAAAAATTCAAACTATGAAATATTAGTATGACATATTATAAAATATTAACACTACACAGGGTGTAACTGTGTGTTAAATATTTTCTTGGACACAGGACGGATGTCCTCAAACACCACACTCATCCTGTTTGCACTTATAGGTTTCTTCACACTGGATCAAAGCACATTTAAAAGCATTTATACACTTGCAGTGCGTAAGGTACTTTGCACTAATCTGTCTACAAAATGGGATGTTGGCTGGAAAACTGGGAAGTGCCTTTTCAACAGATTAGCAAAATGGAAGTAAAAATGCTGTGAATGGTTGTTGTCTGTTTTTGTTTTTAAATTAAGAAATAGAATGAAACAGAGAAGCTCAGCATAACATTTCAAACCGCCAGGCACAAAGCGATAAACACAATAGGATTTTAAATCAACAGACACGACAATCTAAACGCAGAGAGTGAGAATGTTTAGTAAAAGCAGAGTAAATCAATATGTTTCATATATTGGACAATAACAAGCTGAGTAAGTTCAGAGATACTGCAGGAAAATTATTAAAATGTTTTTAATATGCTGCCTATTAAGATGCTGCCCTAATCGGCTGTGGGGTTCAGTGTATTGCCCAAAGACACTTCAGAATGCGGACTGAAGGAGCTGGGGATCTAACCACTAACTTTGTGTGCCATCAGTTTTTAGCAAATGGGTCCATCACAATCCCTCAGAGGGGTTTTCCTCGTGAATAAATGCCACTGAAGACTCACAGGTTCCTGAGATTCTTGTAGTTTTGCAGGTCTTTGTCGTTGATGGAGGAGAAGCTGCCCTGGTTGGCGATGTAACTGTCAGGAGATACAAGTGTGTGTCAGAAGACTCCTTTGTTAACAGAACAAAGCGTAAACAGAAACATTTCAACAAGACAAAGGGACATAATAAGGCCATATAATTAGCATTCAGCATTAACTCCTGAAGGACCGCAGCTGATATATGGGACAAAGGAGGAGCAGGTAGTTGTTTTTCTTGGTGGAGAGAGACACAGGCTCCAGCTCTTTCCCTCACGCAGCTGCGCCTGAGCAAGGCACTTGACCCGTCAGTTTTTAAGGGCCAACAGGAGATGAGTGCAGGCCACTCCCTCTTGTGAACAAGTACAACTGTGTGAACAGGTTCTGAAATACGACACGTGTGTTTTTCAAATTTCACAGCTTCGGGATCGGATGTCTGAACATTTTTGACTAAACAAAACCTCCAGAGTGAACTGGGAACACGCTCTCCTTCAGAAGGAACGTGCTGTAACCGTCGCAGCACAGCGCCCTGCAGCGACCCTGTGTCTTAGAGTCGCACAGTAAGTTCGGCCCAAATCACAGGATCATTCAATCATGTTCTTTTTTTCCACGTGGTGACACACAGACAAAAACACAGACAAAAACAAAAACTATTCTTATTAAATCAAATCATTGATTTCCAAGATTGTTTGAAGGCAGTGGAGGGCCACTGATAACAATTTCAAATACAAAATGATATGCTGCATTTGACCTCTCAAATACAAATTTACACCAAAATGATCACACTCTAATTAATGGGAGTCAAACGATTGACAAGCGAGGGTTGAGAAGACGACACGTGACCATAAAAGCTATGTCAAAGGGGGTGCCCTGCTGGCCTCGGGGTCTAACTCCTCAGATGCTGTACCACAACGTGGACCATGTTATCGCAACTTCTTCATTTTAAATCCGACCTTCCTTGCATATCACTTATTCTCTATCTCCTTTATATTCCTGTCAGGGCTCCGCGGTTCATTGTCAAGTAAACCCCCAAAACCTGGGGGAAAAAAAAAAAAAAGGGATCAAATTTGATGTGTGCCTTTCAATAATTAAAGAAGCTGACCCAGAATTTTTTTCGAGGGCTTAACACACAAACACTGATGTGTGAAGCCATTCTTTGAAACACAATTATTGGAGAAACGTTATAATAACCATATGGACACACAGCTAAAATTTAATTCCGGCAAAATCTCTCAAGGTAGAAATCTTATTCAGAAAGTTTCAGTCATGAAGACAAAAGCAGACGGTGTTCACATTTATGTAAGAATGTTGATTAATAACAACACTGCCAAATACAAGAGCCATGCACACACTTTATATCTATCTATGTTTTTTCATCATGTGATAAACACTTGGCTGGATGTTTATCTTAGCGCACATGGGAAGAGTTAAACTTACTACACCCAAACGTGTCCATTAGTTTAAACACCAATCAGTATTGAATTAAAGAAATAGGTTATTTTTCAGATATTTTATTGGTCAAATGTTGTCTTCTCAATCCTAAAGAAAGGCTGCTCTAGGCTACCTGCAAAACCCAAACTCTCTGTATTGTTCAGTCTCTTTTGAGCCCACACCCGTTTAATATCACCAAGTTATGAGTCAAAAAGGCACTATTGTGATTTGGGGATTTTGGCTTCTGTCATCCAGACAGACACGGATGGCATTAAGTCAGGATTGTCTAACCAATTAACACAGACATGAGAAATGATAACCTGTCGCTCTGTTTTTCTTTGGCAAGGTCGTTTGGAATTAGACGTGGCACTGTCATCAGTAATTTGTCTGTTTACATTAGCAGAGCAGTGAATGCCTTTCGCCAGATTGCTGGCTCATTCATTCAGGTTTCTCCAAGGCCCCTGGTGAAGGCTGTTTATCTCTGACAAAAGTCATTATCCACAAGGCCGTTTATCTTTGCCAAGAATCATACTACTGCAGCCGTTAGATGCACTAATCCTCCGTTCAAATGCTGAGACCTGTTCCAATTTATTCCAATAGGCCAGATGTGTCATGAAAGTATCCCATACACTGTACATCTCCAGTGCACAATTTCTTGTCATCTTGAATCAGCAGCTCCAGCAGCAGCCCCCCAGAAAGGACCGTCCAGTCATCAGAGAGACAAGACGCAAAGACTGTTGACACTGATTAGAACAATAGAGATTTTTCTCCTCTTCTGTGCTTCATTAAATATATTAATTAAAAAAGCCATCTTGGGAAGTGCCTGTGCTAATATTTAGACAGTGGATGTTCCGTCCACGTGCATAGGCTACACACAAAGGCGCGAGGACGCACACAAACTGGGTTTAGTCTGTTTGTTAGAATAAACTGATGATGTATTTATTTTTAGCGGGACTGTCTCCACCCTGGTGTTGATCGGACCGAGGAGCACCGTGATGAGTCTGTTAGGCAATGTTCCGGCGGCACATGATGCGCGTCCGAGGCGAACCGCTGGTACATGGATGAAACTTCAGTGGTTATCTGAACAGGTGAATCCACACAGGTCCATTGTAAAGAAGCACGCGCAGCTCGTCTGCAGCTCCGGACGCGGTCAGCAGAGGAGAGGTGGAAGATGACATTCCTTCATTTGCTAAGTGTCGGAAAGGCAGCCACCCTGGATGGCTGAGTGTCTGAGGAGCGCTCGTGAATCCGACGTCTCCCCGTTTGTAAACATGATGCGCATAGAGACACTCACATGTCGGTGATGTTCTCCATCTCCGCCTCGCTCTGCAGGACGGGGAAGGCGTTGATGCCCTGCTTCGGGTCCGCGCAGGAGATCCTGGTGCTGCTGCAGGAGCAAGACGACTTGCACGCCCCCGTGGACATCCACGGCTCTCCCGTGACCACCGCCGCGCCGACCGCCGCCAGCCACCACCACAGGCACCTCCTCCCCGCCGCAGAGAGAGCCCCGCTCCCGGCCCTCGAGGCGCTCATGTCGGGTGCCAACTTCAGCTATGAGGCTCGCTGAGGAGCAGCCCCGCGACCCGGCCCAGGTTGGCTGGAATCAGCCCCGGTTCCGCCAATCACGGACAGCCCCGGTGCTCAGCTGGATGCAGGCGGCGCAGGCTAGACGAAGCTGACAGACGAGACGGCGAGAATGGTGCGTAAAGGAGAGATCGAGTCCTCCAGGATCCCCCGCCAGTCAGCCAAAATCACACAGCCACACTGACGGGTGTGTGTCTGTATCTCCCCCTCTCTCTCTCTCTCTCTCTCTCTCTCTCTCTCTCTCCCTCCCGCCCTCCCTCTCTCTCTCAGCTGTCACGCACTGGCCGTTGCATCCCCAACACACAATGTCCTCTGTGTGTGGATGATTCTCGGGTGGTGGTGGTGGTGGTGGCAGTCCGGATGGGAGAGTCCTGGGCTGCGATGATGAGGAGAGAGGAGGGAGGACAGACGAAGAAGGGGGACGGGTGCCCTTCCAGTATTAAAGCAGATCATGTACAACGTGATACCTCATTGATCCCCCTAAGGCAACATGCTCCTTGCCAGGTCTTGTGGGGGGGGGGGGGTTCAGGTGAGGAGGAGATGTGCTCAGGAGCACATGTGCTGTTATCTGTGTCAATGTTTGGGCTGCCAGGGGTTAGAGTTCCTCCTCAGAGTACATGGTGACTTGCTTTACCTGGCCTTGCCTTGAGTTGAGCACAACATGCGTGAGCGTCCTTGTCTGACACACACACACACACACACACACACAGAGAGAGAGAGGGGGGGTGGACAAGAGGTTATTTAATTTATCTGGTAGATTATGTGCATAAATGAGATATAAGGGTCCATTAATTTGCAGACTCTAATTGTCATTATCATTCTCATCATCACCGTGGCTGCGATCATCATATCATTGTTATGGAAGGCGTTTAGTGAGTAGACCTGTTCAGGCCTACTGTTAATCACTGAGTTAGGTAGTCAAGTGTTTCCATTTTTTTCCCTGACAACTTGTTATAGGATATTTAATTATCTTATAGACCTTATTGTCAGTGGAGCTACCATTGCAGGAGAAGAGGTGGGTGTAATGTCTACAGCAGCACATGCAATGTGTGAGAGAGAGAGCAAGTGAGAGAAAAAGAGGGAGTAATCACCAATCACCAAGTCTTTAGCTGGTGTGTACTAGACCAAGCATCACCTTATTAAATCATTAGGCCGTATTTCATAATCGTTTGGGGCTCCCAGCCAAAACCAGACTGGAATCAATAAGCTGTCATCTCAGAATGGACGGCGAATATACGGCGTAGAGCCAGACACTCTGCTGCTGTACGGCCCTTATTACGCTGGATGCATTTCTGACACAGCACCTGATCCGTCTTTCACTGGTTTACAGCCACTGAAGAACAGAGCTATACCTCTTCTGAGTCTTTCACCTTGCATGTGTGAGACAGAGAATGACAGTCCATCTGCCTGAGAGCAGCAAGATCCCCAAACACACTACAGCTGTGAGGAGTCCTCTACTCTCCTCTCCTCTCCTCCAATGTCCTATCCCCCATGTGCAGCTGTAATATGACGTTTGCACTGACGCACAGGCAGTGCACTGAATAGAGGAGTGTAATTATGGAGCCCTGTCTGTGTCTGAACCAATCTGGTGGATGCCTGCCTCAGACACAGGTCTGTACTATACGCACTCTGCAAGGAACAGTGTGGGCGAACCAATTAAAACATTGTCTAATAAACCGAATATTCCAATTACTCTGTGCCTTTTGAAATTTGACAGAGGTTGTAACCTGTCTCAAAGGTCTTTTTGCCGTTTGGGAGATCTAATTGCCCTCTTGAACGACACCTTTGCGCACTTTTATTTATTTGACACAAATGGGAGCAAATTATAGTATGCCATATTTAGCTTCTTGTGCAAATTACAAGTAATGTCTGATGTGTTAATTGCAAATCACAAATCACCACTTTCCAATTATTTATAATTTACATACAATGGATGTCCCCTTGTAAACAGTGAACAGTATTTTTTTTACTTAGAAGTTTAAGTGTCTTGTAAATTACCACGTGCCCACATCTTGATGATTTTGTACAGCATCTGCAAAACATAAAACGTGTGGGCAAAAAACAGCATCAGATACCTGGATTATAAAAATGAATTTGACTACATATAAAATGTGTTTTGGCATGATTAAAATATACATATAATGAACATGGTGATGTTGTGTAAGGGGTCCCTTTTCTATAGAGAGTTGCTCCATCATTTGTTGCTGTGAGACACAAAAACTGACCACAGATGAAGTCTGAGATGTGCAGTGGCACCACTGGAAAATGATTCAATTTAATTCAATTCAAATGTTCATTTTCTGTTTTCAGTCAACTATATTGATTCTGTAAGTCAGATGGCTGGTGTACTCTTTTTGTGTAACTAAACCCTACAGCAACATGATATTTTGCTCATGTGTTACTGTCAACTGTCTCTGGTTGTGTGATGAGTGGTCTTTTCTTGTCAATCACATATTTTTATGGTCATAATTTCCCTAACGGCTGTACGTAATGATTTATTGTCATCACACTATAGGGCTGTAATAACAGACTCTTGGTAGATGTTTGATCAATCTCTTAATTGTTGAGTTGATGGATCACTATTATTATTAACAGTTTTTTATTGCAACACAATCACCTGTTGTTGCATCATAATTATTGTTGCATCACAATCAAATGTTGTTGCATCACAATCACCTGTTCTCACCTTTGCATACCAGCCGTGTGTTATGGTCCTGAGAAATTATACAATGCTGCTCTCTAGTGGCTGCTGGGAAAACTTTGGACAATCTGCATTCATAAAATAAAAAGATGTTGTTAACATGAGATAGACCAAGTGAGCACTGTATGGGCCTTTTCTCACGGCAGACAATTTTGACATGAGGATAATAGGATAATAATGAGGATAATACACATGTAAATAAAATAGTGAAGAAGCAAGCTGAATTCCATTTAGTTTGTTTAGCTTCAGGGTTTTGGTATTTTACATGCTGGCTCACTGTCACATGTTCATTACCTATGTTTGTTTGCTAGTTTGCAGGATCACGCAACAAAAAAATACCGAACAGTTTCCCATTATATTTGGTGGAAGGTTAGGACATGGGCCAAGAAAGAGAGATTACTTTTGGCACGGATCTGGACAAAGGGGCAGAGCTTTTCTTTATTACTGCAAGATAGGGTGCTTTTTCTTATCTCAGTGATCTCGTGGTGGGAACTGTCAGATTTCTCTCGATAATATTGTAAGGTCTCAACCTTGTACTGTAAAGTGCCTGGAGATAATTTATGTTGTGATTTGTGATTTGTATAATACATATTATTGTACTCTACCGCCCACCAGGCCCACTTGGGGATTTCTTGAAGGAATTGAACATCCTCCTATCTAACATGTCTAACACAGGAGATGATCCCCCACTAGTTCTTCTCTGTGATTTCCACATAGACAGAAAAAGTTAACATCTCAGCTGTTATTCTAACTATCCTCTTTTACTTTCTCACTCTCTCTCTCCCTCTCCCAACTCACAAAGCTGGTAACCAAACAGATCTCATATTCACCAGAAACTCTCCTCTACCACTGAGCTCTCCGTCTATCCGTCACAACCTTCACTCCCTGTCTCCCTCCTCTCGCGGGTCATCTGCCCTATCTCCCTCTTACCCCTGACTCCGCCACAAACACTTCTCTCTCTACCTTGTCCTCTTCCCTTGACTTCCTCTGTCCTCTAACCTCTTGGCGGGCTCTCCCAACCTTTCCAGGTCCGTGGTTGTCTGAGGTGGTTGAACCTCCCTGTGAGCACCCTAAAAGACTTTTTTTCCATCTTCTCTACCGTCCTGTACCCTTGCGCGAATCTGATTCAGGGCACTGGTACTCACCTACTATGCTGCGCATGGCCCAGGCCCTTCCTACATCCAGAAAATGGTCTAACCTGAGTACCCCATTGACATCAGGACAGCAGAAACCCTTCAATGCTTCAGTCGCAGACTGAACAATCAACTGTTCAGACATTACTCCTTGAATAAATAAAATAATTTAAAAGAAATTCTAAAATGAGCACTTGAAGCTGTTTTTTGTCTGTTTGATAAATGATCATGTACTCTCTTATATTTAGCACTTTTTGGGTAATTGAATGCACTTATTGTAATTAGCTTTGGACAATGTATGTATAATGTAATGTAATGGTGCTATAAGTATAAGTATTTTCCACAGTATCCAAAAGAAATACAACACCAACTAAGGAAAGCAAATAAATTAAAAAGATAGGCCTACAGGGAGAGACAGCGAGCGTCACAGAAGGAGGGGCAATGGGAGGGGAGAAGAACGGGACAGGTTTGTTAAAAAGTCTCCCGCTAAGTTTCAGGTCAGTGTTCGATTGTACACGAGCTGCAAGAGAATGGAGCTGAATAGTATGGAGAAGACTAGTCAAGAGAGAGGGAGAAACAACAAGGCCTTTCAGTCAGAGGTAGGCACAATATTTGAATACAACCCATCTCTCAAGCTATTCTTTCAACAATAAAGTTTGAGAACCATTGCTACAGGGTAATCTTATGAAATGCTTACATTTATTATAAATGTATTTATTCACAAAAACCACATCTATCTTCTGTTTTTCACTGAATCAAATCATTATCAAAAGACTTGGTTCAAACAAGTAGCAGAAATAGGCTAGTTTTGAGAATCAAGTTACAACTGAATTGTATCAGACATGCTCTGTCAGTTTGCACAATGTTATTTGTCAAACAGAGGGGGAGGTTTCATACATGCAAATGTATCTTGTGAATTCCTTCTGAAGTTTGCAGGATAAAAAGGCTGTTTCAGACCTTCAGCGACACACACACACACACACACACACACACACACACACACACACACACACACACACACACCTGTTCATGCAAAGACTGACTGTAGTCAGTGTGCACAAGAAAAAAAAGATAAGCTACTTAAAATCAACAGTTGGATTATATTCTGAGCATATATGTGTAATTATGTTAACATTGTTGCGTAAATGTATGAATATGGTATTCACCCTCAAGGAGCAGGATCAAATAAACATTGATGTGGCCTCTGAAATTGCACACGATACAGACGAGGCACAGAAAATGACCGATCAACAGGAAAAAAGGTGGTTTCTTTGTTTATCTCAAAAACTCCTCTCAAATTGTTAGCCCTTAGCTTGTCCCTTTGATGTAACATCCATGTCCTCTTTACTTATTTACCTTCTTATCTGTCCCTTTTGTGTGCCCAGTTTGCTGGAGAAGAAAATGGAGGAAGTCCAGGGTTATTTGGCAGAGCACAGAGACCAGATCCGCCTGTTTCTATGCCTGGTCTTAGCAGCAGGTTATTATTGTTGGCACTTAAAGTGGTTAAAGTGTAACTCAACATGGGTTGGGGGTCTTTGTCCACCGGATTCTGCATGTTAACAGTGTGTAGCTGATATCTAAGAGAAACTTCTTAAATTCGCAGCATGGTAGTGTCTCATTAATGTGGCGATAGGAGAGTCTTAACTATTTCCACGCTACTTTATTCTTATACTGCACTTGATTTCTGAAACAAATACTGTGCTTTTTACTCAGCTATATCTTTTTGAAGTTTTTTTTTTTACTTTGCAGATTCAGGTTATTAATACAAAGAAAATGACCCCCATCTTTACCAGCTACAACATCAAACGTACATGTAGAATAATGTGCCATTGACTTAAATCAAAAATGTAATAAACATTGTTCCAAAATCTCACCTTTTGGCCAGCACAGGAAGTACATGAAAAGATACAAATAATTTAAATTAAAACTGGTTTAAAATATTTTCTGTGAATATTCACTGTGAAATGATTCATTTCAATTCTTGACTTTTTTCCAGGCTTTGTTACCATAGTGATAGCAGCATGCGTTCTGAACTTCCACCGGGCATTCAATCTTCTGGTCCTCTCCTTGGTAACTGTATTCTTTCTGGCCTGGGATTGGATGATGGAGCGCTATGGCAACTGGGCGTGGGAGGAGCTCTATCCTATTAGAGACCGTCTCAGCCAAAACTGGTTCTGGATCAGATGGTGAGCAATGAGACCCTGTTCAAATTCTGTTTCAGGTTTCTTGCCCTGGTGTGCACCATCCTTAACAACAGGCAGACAGAGATGTATTGTTTAACGTAATGACACTGACACAAAAGATCAACTAAGCCATTGTAAGGTCAGTTTAACAAAGATCCTTCTTTGAACTAATGTATAGTCCGTCAAATCAGGAGAGAAAACTGAATGGAGAAATATTATTTATCAAAGATTAAACAGAATGATTAGTGATAACAACATATTGATAGAGTCTCTGGCGCTCAGACAGACAGTCCAAACACTGGTGGTGGTGATGGTGGTTGATGACTTGCTGAGTTGATGGTGAGGTGAATCTGAGGAGTCGGAGAAGACTGGGCGGTGGAGGATGTGCATCGGAGCATGGGAGAGCTAAAGCAGGGAGAGAATTCATATTTAACTTGACCTGCTCCATAGGAGCCTAATCGGGCCTTGGTTCGACATAATTTTTTCTCAACATGAAGCCGTCACGCCGAGCAGGAAAGCAGGACCCAAATGCAGAGGTGCACTTAACGTAGTCTTTAATAAATAGAAAAGAAAACAGACTTACGAAGTTTCAAACGAAAAAACAAAATCCAACTAAAGGTGTCCACGACATGTAGCAAACCGGTAAAACGAAAAAAAACTAGAGCCAGGGGCTAAAGGACAAACTGTGGAAAAACGACAGAATCCGAACAGGGAACATAACAGGAGCAGACATCACAGGATAGACTGGGGAAAAATAACAGACGTTCTGACACAGACAAAGGGAAGCACAGAGACTAAATAGACACAGTCGTGATATAATAATAATAATAATAATAAATTTCATTTATAGAGCACTTTTTATTGCTAAAAGCAATCTCAAAGTGCTACAGAGTAGAAAGAAGATAAAAGAAGGTTTAAAAAGAAAAAACATTGGTTTGAGAAAAAGTACAAAAATTTAGGGGAATGCTTGTTTAAAAAGAAGGGTTTTCAGGCCCTTCTTAAAAGAGAGAGTGCTTTGTGGAGCCCTCAGGCGGTCTGGGAGGGAATTCCACAGACGAGGAGCGGCTGAGCAGAAGGCTCGATCCCCCATGGTGCGCAGCCTGGTCCTGGAGGGGTGAAGGGTGAAGGTTTTGTTTCCGGAGCGGAGGTTGGGTGAGGAGGTTTGTGGTGAGACTAGATCTTCCAGGTAGGGAGGGGCATTGCCATGGATGCACTGATGGGTGAGTAGGGAGATTTTGTAATCAATCCTGAAAGAGACAGGAAGCCAGTGGAGTGAGTGAAGGACAGGTGTGATTTTCGTATCCTCATCAGGATCCTAGCGGCGCTGTTTTGGACATATTGAAGCTTTTGAATGCTCTTGCCAGGAGTCCCGATGAGGAGAGCATTGCAGTAGTCCAGCCTTGAGGAGACAAAGGCGTGGACAAGGTTTTCGGCATCTGACAGACAGAGTGTGGGACGGAGATTGGCAATGTTCCTGAGGTGATAGAAGGAGGTCTTAGACAGATGTTTAATGTGGGTGTCAAATGTAAGATGAGGGTCAAATCTTACACCCAGGTTGGTGACTGTTGATGACAGGGGTATATTTCGAGCAGAGAAGGTGATTTGGGTTATGGAGGATGACTGGACCTGCTGTGGTGTACCAACCAAAATAGCTTCTGTTTTGGAACTAGCTGTAGGAAGTTTTCTTTCATCCACTCCTTTATCTCCGCAAGGCAGGAGCTCAGTGATAATGATGACCCTGACAGTGAGGCTGCAGATGAGATAGGGTCGGTTTTTAATGTAGAGCTGTGTGTCATCAGTGTAGCAATGGAATGATATTCCATGCTGCCTGATGATGCGGCCAAGGGGAAGAGTGTAGAGGGTGAACAGAGTGGGGCCGAGAACCGACCCTTGGGGGACTCCACAAGTAACAGGGAGTGTTTGCGATTTTGCTCCTTCCAAGGAGACGTATTCTGTTCTCCCGGACAGGTAGGACCTGAACCAGCTTCGGGTCCGATGGTGTGTTGGAGGCACTGAAGGAGGATGTTATGGTCAACTGTGTCGAAAGCTGCAGACAGATCCAGAAGGATGAGGGGCGATGGTGATCCAGTGTCAGCCGCCATCAGCAGGTCGTTTGTGACCCTCATCCATGCTACATGCTAAACATGAAGCTATGAAGCCATGCGGCCTCTGCACAGAACAGGGAGACACTCGGCTGCATGCCAGTATCATGGTGTCAACCCTTTTCACCGACACAACACTTTAAATGATAATATATCACCGATGTCAGACTTGACATTAGTTAGTTTGTTAGTTTGTTAGTTTGTTAGTTTGTTAGTTTGTTTGTTCGTTCGTTTGCCCACGTGAATTTTTAAGACACAAAAAATGATGCCATGTAGGTGATACATTTGTCAGACATTTTAATGAATAGTGTAGCCGTCATATAATGTCATAAAATGAACTGTAGAATATGAAACAGGCTTCCTCTTCAATCTTATCTAAATTACACGGTAAACAAAATCTACATATAGCCAATCTCAAATTTTTCTTACCTATAGATTACATATATTATATATCATCGGTCGCTCTCTTTCTCTCTCTCTCTCTCTCTCTCTCTCCAGGATTATATATGTGTCGGTGCTGGTGGCTGTTGTGTGCTGGCTTGCACTGGACACCGCCCAGCGGGGGACCAGACAGCTTGTGTCTTTCTTTGGTTTGCTGCTCTTCATCTTCTTAATTGCGCTGTTCTCAAAACACCCATTCAAGGTAAGGGATATAAATGCAAGCTTCAGCATACACACATGCCAACAAATGAATTAATGAGTCATCATTTATTGCACATGTGTATTGCAGTGGTCTTGGCAAACTTTGCTTTGTGGGATTGGGCTACAGTTTGTCTTTGGTCTGCTGACTCTCAGGACCACATTTGGCTTGGGCGCACTGGAATGGCTTGGAAAACAAACAGAGGTACATAAACACAGAGACACACTCACACACACAGACACCCCTGCGGCATATCTACTTGACTTTTAAAGTATAAATGATGGAATATTTACAAGTTACATGAACATGATATAATCCGTTGTTTCTACAGTTTCACTTACTAATAATTCAAAATCTTCTTCATACAGATTTTTATGTCTTTCACAAATGGTGCGTCTCAATTTATATTTGGTGACAGTTACAACGACCACTCCTTTGTCTTTAAGGTATGACACAAACCTGCATGATTCAAAAAACAACAGCAAAATAACAGAGACAAGAGAAACAAAAAGAAAAATCTGTTTACATAGACATCAGTACCCCATTATAATAATATGTTCTTGAATGTAACCATCATATCTCATAATTTTGCCATGTGAGCAGGTGCTTCATTAACTCAGTTACAGTAGAGGTTAGTCAATAAAAAAATTATGTTTGGCAATTAAGTCATGTGGTAAAGATGTAATAATGATCTAGTACTTGACAAAATAAAAGTGAAAAAGAAGAACCAAAACAATTACAAATCTGGATACTGTGAGAATCAGGTATAGAGGAATGTGAACCACAAGGTTTCTTAGTTTGCATGTAAAATGTCTTGTTCTGAATATACAGTAATAACAAGAGATTAGTGTGTAAACATTTTAATAATACAGATGGTTGTGTAGTAATGATTGTGGACTCTCTCCAGGTGATGCCTATACTGGTTTTTTTAAGCTCTGTCATCTCCACCCTCTACTATATTGGCTTCATGCAATGGCTTGTTTGCAAGGTGAGAGGAGAGAAAACTGCCTTTCACTGTTTAAGGAATAAAGACAAATGATAACTGTTTAAAGTAACTGGAAATTGGAACATATTTGATAAACTGTATACTACAAATTTCAGCAATTCAGGTTTTTTTCCTTTGATTTTCTTTCCAATATTGATTTTTCCCCCCAGCTTGGTTTCATGATGAGGGTTGTCATGGGAACGTCTCCAACAGAATCAGTGGCTGCAGCTGGGAATATATTCCTGGGACAGGTAGACAACTGTTCAAACAATAAACAGCAACAAACAGACAAGCATTCAATAATATAATTACTGTATATCAACCCACCAAACCACTAATCTCAAATTAACCCATCCCATTTCTTCCAGACAGAGACACCGCTCCTGATTAGTCCTTACATGAGTGTACTAACTCTCTCTGAGATCCATGCTGTGATGACAGGAGGTTTTGCCAGCATCTCTGGTTCCATTTTAGGAGCCTTTATCTCCATTGGGGTGAGGAATATGTGTGGGAGGAAGGGGACAACGATTCAACAGTTGTCAGAATTAAGTTAATATTGAAATAAAATATTTCAACCAAATTCTAAATATCTAAAAATTAAAGTGCAGTTTTTTTGGCTGTATCATCAACAGTATGATTTGAACAGTAGTACCTATAATTACATTAATATTGTGTGTGTGACACGTGTTTATGTGTAAGAACTCTTGTGATAGGAGAACTGTTTAAAATATAGCCTGACAACTTTATATTCCAGGTCCAAGGACATGGAGAAATTGCTTTCTGTCAGTTTCAAACATAACAGACTCCAGACTGACCTTACCTAAGAGTTTATAAAGGACTTTATCGGCTCTGTCAGGAAGTGAATGATTGACTGCTAAATTGATGCAATCTTCTATTTGCTTCTCTTTTGAGATTGACCCAACACACTTGTTGACAGCGTCACTGATGTCCGCTCCAGCCTCCCTAGCCATCGCCAAGACCTTCTGGCCTGAGACCGAGACACCGACAGCTACCAATGCATATGATGTCAAAATAAACAAAGGGTAGGAGACGCCAGATTAGACACAAAAATGCACCAATTAAAAAAGTAACTATTGCCTCTGACAGGTCAAACTGTTTAAAGATTATTACCATAAAAAGACCCAACTGGGATCTGTTCCTTTTTTCAATATATTTGTGATTCAGAGCTGGTGTGCAGCTGTTTATTTATTAAGGACAGAAAAAACTTGCGCTTCCATAACCTTAGACTTGAACCTTAGACAGAACTTCTCTGGAACTGGTGCACCAACCACAAATTTAAAAGAAAATAATGTCATATAATCTTTCATATAACCTGTGTCTTTTCAGAGAGAATAAGAATGTGTTGGATGCATTGTCCCAAGGTGCATGCGATGCTATTGGGGTGGTTGCCAGCATTATAGTCAACCTCATTTCCTTCCTGGCCCTGTTTGCATTTTTGGACGCCATCCTCTCCTGGCTGGGCGGGATGTTTGATTGTCCACAGCTCAGCTTTGCGGTGAAGGCCCTGATCCCACACACAAACACTGACCGTCCAACATGTATGTTGTGAATACCAACATTACCTGACACTTGGTAAACTCACTCTCCCCTCATTGCTTTGTTTCCCTTCTTTAGCTCATTTGCTCTTATGTGTTCATGCCTCTCTCCTTCATGATGGGTGTTTCCTGGGAGGACAGTTTCATTGTTGCTGAGCTGCTTGGCATAAAAACTTTCCTGAATGAGTTTGTGGCCTATCAGAAGTTGTCGGAGTTAATTATGAGGCGGAAGGCAGGAGGGCCGGAATATGTGAATGAGGTGAAGCAGTATATTTCTGTAAGTCCCATCTTCTCACTTTTGATTTTTTTGGGGGGAATATCTCTGTCCTCTTTGTCTTTTGTTGACTTAACATCTCTGTGTATACAGTATTCATCTGTTTATTGCATCAGAAGAAATTCAAAGTGAACATTTCTTTTCTGATAAGGAATCCAAAAAAAAGAAAATTCTGAATATTTGAGTCTTGCCAAAATTCGCTAACTTAAGCCAACTTAGCTTTCAGTTACACTTAATTTGCATCTGCAAGCAATGTAGCAGTGTCCCATTGCTGTGAAATGCTGATAGATAATGTTTCACCACTGCTTTTAGTAGTCGGCTTGATGTGATTGATTGATTTCCTCAGTTTCTGTGTTGTGTACCTTGAAGTGTATGTTCAGGTTCATACAGTAGTTTCTTCCCAGTAATTCTCTCCTGACAGAACTGCACACTCACTTTTTCTCTCAGCGCTGTGCGCGCTGCCGACATTTAGATTATGTCAAAAACACTGTGTGATCATGTCTGCTTTTTCATCAACAGAAATACGGAGATTTTTCTATTTTTTCAAATTACATTTATCTTATTTTCATCTCATCTCATCATCATCCTTTTTAGTTACGATAGTGACAAAACCAACTCAAGTTAGGCCACAATGATAAACACAATGCATCCAAAATATATTTTGTTTTGAATTGGGCAAAGTAACCCAATGAAATAGTTTAAAATGTCCATTAGAACTGAAAATCAAATGCCATTGTGTGATGTTTTTACCTTTAACAGCTATATTTTTTTTCACCGAACAATTTCAACGAACTATGTTTCCTCATTTAGGTCCACTCTGAAACCATCGCAACCTATGCTTTGTGTGGATTTTCCAACTTTGCTTCACTGGGGATGACAATTGGAGGGCTGTGTGAGTGCCACCTCGGAGTTGTTAGCAGGGCTGAGAATCAACGGCAAACGGGGAAACAGTAAAATCACTACGTTGTACATTTCTGATTAAGATTTTCTATTTTCAATTCAACATTTGATTTTAAATACTTACTTTTGCTGGCAGTCTGGCACAAGTGGGATTAGGGGGCGAGGAATCCATCTGTTACAAGCTGAGGCATGTGGGCTGAATGAGAGTTTAGTCTGTTTCATTTAGGTGTCATTTAGCCTGTTGTTGCTTTATAGGCTAAGAAAGTAACACTGTGTAAATTTTGCTTTTGCTTATGCAAATGCCAAGGGTAGGGTGCCCCGGGAAATGATCTTGTACCATTAGCAAAGGCCTTCCACCAGATCATTAAAGATGTAGAATGAAGTTTTTTTAATCAAAAAAAAAAAAAAAAATCAAAATCATTGCATAGAAAAGATTTCTATGACAGAATCAATTCTCTCTGTAGCACAAGATACGGTACAAAAAAAGCAAGCAATTATCATTATCCATTGGTATTGAGAAGTCAAAGAGAGACAATCAATTGTGATTAATTTATCTTACATAATTTTACCATAAAATCCCAATGATATATATAAAATCATATTATTAGTATTTGTTTTTACCATATTGGTGTTGATTTTCCAGCGGCCATGCATCCTGAGAGACGGTCCGACTTTTCCAGCTGTGGCCTCAGATCTCTCATTGCAGGGAGCGTCTCCTGTTTAATGACAGCTTGTATTGCAGGTGACTATTGAGTCTATTGGCCTCTATTGGTCATTTACTGTATCCACATAATGAATGAACTATATGCTGTTAGCTCTCATTCTAATTGCACAGGCACTGTAGCCAGTTAATAACATTATTTTTTTTCAGATGTATTGAAGCACTTAAGCCGTTGCCATTACAGTATTTAGTATAAGGAGCTTGATAAGGCATCTGTAGTCTTTGCATTTTGTTTTGTTTGACTTTGTTTTCATTTTGTGTCACATTTTGAATGTTAACCGGAGCAGATCAACACTGATAAACTTTACAAAATATTACAGCAACCCATGGAAGAGATGCAGGTTTTCTTTTCTCAGAGCAGATTTAGTTTGATCTCAAACTGATTTAAATGGTAATGCTTTACTTTAGTAATATGGAGATAGAAAAGGAAAAGATTTTAATTAATTTTTTGCCAGATACTTTATATCAAAAGGGTGAATAGGTCTAGTTTTGGCCTATATAATAATTAATCTATGGATAAAACATGTAACATGTCCAATGTTTTCCTCATTACGTACATATTTCTTAATATTTTGTTTCCAAAGTTTTAAGCGATAGTGCACAATTAATTTTAAGATAAAAGTCAGAGGCAGTATATTAACATAAGGTTTTAATCGCAATATTTAAAGCACATTTACATGAATATTCAATGTCAAACATTGTGTTATGTACACAACATAAAACCTGTTGCTCAAGTGGTTTTATGGTTTTTAAGATGATCATGTACTGTGGGTTTGTAGGTATGTTGTACATCCCTGATCTCCAGTGCCCACAGTTCCTGAGCACACACTTCAGCAGCACCAACGTGACCAGCAGCACACAACTGCTCACCTGCTGCACAATGCTATATAACAGGTATTACTGCATAGAAACACACAACCATGCTCTTACCAAAACATTTGTTTTTGACATGGCAGACACATTTATTGAGAGTCTTTATTTAAACAATTTTTTTCCGAATTTGTACTATTTAACGCTTTACACACGCGAAAACTATAAACTCTTTGTATAGGCTGAAAAATGTTATATAATATTTACAATTGTAAATATTTTAATATTGTAATTCATAGTTCATTTTGTTTCCACAACCTGCTAAAGCGATGTCATTAATTGCTCATAACTGATCAATACAACAATGATATATGAAGTGTTATCAACAAATAATAAATTGAGAGAAAGATCAAAGATATTAATTACAGCATAGCATGTTAACGGCACCAATATTTTTTTGATATCTCAAATACACCACAAACAATTTTGTAGAAATAATACAGCTGATAAGAGAAAAGAGACCCTGATTCAGTATGTGTGCGTGTGTGTGTGTGTGCGTGTGTGTTTTATCTGCAGCGTGACGGTTCATGAGCCATTGAACGTGTCGATCGGGGAAGGATTCAGTCAGAGCAGTCTGTGGGGCTGCTGCACTCATACCCCCCTACACTTCAACTGCAGCTTGGTGCTTTGAATCACTGACAACAAATGCACACATCTCAGTGGCAGAAATATGCTGCTTTTTTTACATTTGATGTACAGTTTAAAATCCATTTTCAATGAACTTCCCCTGTACTGGTTTTGTTTGTGTGTGTGTGGGTGTTACAGGTAACTGGATTTTTTCACAGCATTGGAAAGTAATTAAGTACATTAACTCAAGCTCTGTATATATTTGTACTTTAATTGAGTATTTCCACTTTCTGTTGATTTATCCATCAGCATTTTAATTCAGAGGATGATGAAATACTTTTTACACCACTACAATTTTTGTGATAAGTTATTGTCACTTTGCATATTATCAAATATAAAAGGGATTCAACAAATATATGGTGATGGACTACGTTACTGTATAAGCTTCGCAGCAGTATATAAAAAAATTGAAGTGATCAATGCATGATCATTTTCAGAAGGAAATTTCCTTTTCCTTGCCTTGCCTGAAAGGAGAGAATATTATAGTAACAAGTGAAAGCTGTGTATTAGTTGGCCACTGGATGTCAGTAATGTCTTGTTTTACTCAGGCCGCCACAGTCATTCTGGTAATCTGAGGAGTAGCTGTCTAATGAATACTGACAGGTATGTAAGAGTCCGACATCCAGCCCCCCAAAAAACTGGAGGATATCACGGGTGTGCATTTTCAACATCAACATGTGTGAGACGAGCATGCAGTCACAGAGACGGCAAATGACAAGTCTCTTCATTAAATCCACCACATGCAAAAGGTCAGATGGCTCCCTTCTCCGTGGGCAGGAGTGTTCATATGTGTGAAATTCACACACCCACAGAGGGGGAACATTAGACTCACCCATCAGACGCTGTCACATAGGGCATTTTTAGGTTCCGTGTTACCATGTGTTCCCCCATTATAAAAAAAAAGAAAAAGAAAAAATACAGTGAGCTCATTTTCAAGTTCTTCAGCATCATAATGTGTCCTGAAAACATGGAGCTCTTAGATGTGGAGCAAAGAGAAACATCATGTCTCTGGGTAGTCTAAGGAGTCAGGGTGATTTGAGTGTTTTTCTGCGTAGGGACTCAATGAAACAATCTACAGGACATAACATTTTTAAGTGACTTTTTCTTAAGTGTCATTTTGTGTCTCATTCTGAATGTTAACCAGATCAGATCAACACAAAAACTGGCAAATTGATGAAATTTGGTTGAACATTATTTATTAGTTTTATTGAATGTGCTTCAGTTCAAAATTACATTCTGACTAGAATTGGCAAATATCTATTGATTACGATATGACAATAAGAGAAGACATTCAAAGGACCAAAAGAATAAATAACCTTCAGACTAATATTACATTCTGGAAAATCACTCAAGCATGTGTCATTGCACTATATCGGTATAGATATATCTGAAAGCTGCAGGTACATTTACTCAACAGAAAATAAATCAAGATCTGATATAAAAAAAAGAGTCCTGAATTATTGTTTATCTATGTGGTATATTGTGTTACATTGTGGGTATGTACAAATGTAATTTAAAAGAAATGATAATAAATATTTTAACAAAACTTGAAATTTAAACAAATGTTTGTGATTTTGGAATCATATCTATATGGTCATACTTTTATTTTATTATATGTTATAATAACAATTCATTAAAAAATATAGTGTAAAATGAACAAATGATATATGCAAAACAGGTGTAAAAGTATATACACAGTAGAGACCACTGAGACTGAAACCACTTTCACACACACACCTATGAAGAGGAGAAAACAAACGCGATGGAAGGATAGTTGGACAGATGGAAAATTGAAAAACAGCGAAAAGAAGAGGATGAGTATTGGGAGGCTGAGACTGGTGGATATTGGATTGTCATGTAGCACCACTCAAACAGAAGAAGAGTAACATGAAGAGGAGGACAGAGAAACTGAATGATGGAGATGAAGTTGCCGTCCACCAGCACTCAAGAGAGCACACAAAGGAAGAGGGTCAGGGGGAGGGGTGGGGGGAAGGGAGGGAGTAATGAAGGATGAATATGGAAGTGGATCAAGAAACAGGGTCTGGATGGATTCACTGAGGTACTTGGAAGAATGATGGAGCATGGAGAAAAAGAAGGACTGAGAGGGGGGAGGGCATGACATCAGTGGAGGTAGTAATTATCCATAGATAGATAGACAGATATATAGATAGATAGATAGATAGGTAGATGGATAGATAGATAGATAGATAGACAACCCTTAATAGAGATTAATCATTTGAATATGTGCAGCGTATTACTGTATAAGATATAAAAGATACAGTAAATACGGACAGTAGCACTATTGTCTAATTCACTGTAATTATAACTACAGTAACTGTAATCCAACTGTGATTACAGTTTGCTGAAAAAAATGCTGCTATTTAATATGATAAACCTTTAACGCTGCAGATAATCAGCTTATTGACAATCTTATCAAGCTACACAAATATTTATGTGCCTACTGTGTCTAATCACTGTTCTCCTGCATAACAAACCTTAATTGATGCTTTAATTGCTCATCGACGGATAATTACGTGGACGTGTGTTGGCACAGACTGAGAAATTAAAAAGAAGAATCCCCGAAAAATGTGCACCCCCAAAAAAAGAAGTAGTGAGCATGGTAGTCTGGTTAAAATAATTTACACAGAAACACAAAAGGTTCAAGTATATTAGAAGTTTAAACCCAATGAACAGGATAACATATTTTTCAATTTTATACATTCTCATTGGATAATACACACAAATAATCATAAATACATCATAGAGAAACGGCAAAATGACAAAGGACAATGTTTGTGAAAATGTGGGATGAAGGAATCTTTGATAAGTTTATTTCAAACATGCATCTTCCTTAATAATGTTGTATAGAAGAAACGGTGGTCTGATTTTAATCAGAATTACAGTATATTCTATTACACTGTATGGTAAAAAAGAAAAGTGCTGGCTTTGTCAGTAAACTGATCCAAATATGAAAAACTGGTGTGTGTGTGTGTGTGTGTGTGTGTGTGTATATACTGATATATATATCATTTTTTATTAGAAAAAACATTTCTATAATAAAGGAATATATTTTTTAAATGTGGTTAAGCCACACACACATCACACACATGCACACACACACGTTATAATGAATATGTCTATATACAGTAGTGACTGCGTCTCCCCTCACATGTGATTATTGTGCATCTATTTGTTGCAGATCAGAGCAACAGTGTGAATTAAATTAGAGTTTTATGTTAACATGTTGAGCAGTTCAAAATATTCTGAGGAGAATCAGAAAAACAGCAACATGATGTTGCCCTTGTCAAACATCTGATGCTGCATGCGGTTTTCTTGGACAGCTGTTCTTTGAATTAGCTTGCCGCGTAGTCTGTCTTTCTGCCCGGACTAAAAAGAAAATATGTTCAAAGTCTGGAAGGGGAGAGAAAGAAGCCTATCCAACTGTTTGGATCAAGTCGCATTTAGGAGTGTTGGCGAATCAGAAATCAAGAGTGCTTCTCCGGAGCCGTTTTTTTCTGAGAAATAATGTAGCCTCTATCCCCTACAGAAACACTTGTTTGTGACAGCTTCTAAGAAAACCTCCGGCGAGCCACTCTTTTATGACTGCATTTGTGTTTAGTTGCATGTGCCCTTCATCCCGAGAGCTTTCACCCCTGCAGAGAGAGCTCACACAGACACACAGGTGTGAACAAAAAACACACAGACACGCATACGCTGCTGACCAATGCACACTCTGTCTCTGTGAGACACACACGCACACACACACACACACACACACACACACACACACACACTCCCTGAAGCCCAGGCGGGGGGTTTGGCTGGGACAGAGATGGACACATGCTGGGATGAGAGCAGCAGTGTGTGATTCACATGTTTCACTCGCTCTCTCGTTCTCTGTGTCTGTCTCTCCCTCTTTCGCCCAATCTCTCACTCCTTCTTTCTCTTGTGACTGATAGCCCACTCCTACCTCTCTCTGCTCGGTTTACCCCCCGTGTCTTGAGTGTTGTAAATGTATTCTGCGCACAAACTCGCCCGGCAACTGTTCCTGAACCTATAGAAGCAATTAAAGACTTGTGATTAAAATGTGAAGATTTGAAGATTTGAAGAACCATGTGTTTTCTGTCTTGATCCTAATCCCCTCCTTCTTTCTGTCCTTTTATCATTTAGCTAGCTGGGTACCAAACGCCGTATTACTCTAATTTAGAGAGCACACTGCTCCCCTAATGGCCTCGGGGGCCCAAAGAATATCAAGTGCTTCTTAATTCTTTAATTCTATTCCAGCTTTACATTCGCACCATCCCTCCACCAGCCCTTCTGTCCATCTTTCCATCAATTCAGATCCCATTTAGTGCCCCTCCACACACGGCCACTAAAAGATGGCTCAATCATTTTTCATATTCTCTTTTTGAGTGTACAGGAAAGATCCGTATTTTAAAGCATATCAAAGCACCATGTCAGGTCCCTCTATTTCATGCTGCCCGTTGTTCCAAGCAACCGAGTGTTTACATGTTTTGCTGCTGGTGAAGCTCGACTGAATGTGTACTTATTCAACCCCATCATTTGCTGAATTAGACACATCTCCATGGTGACTGAGGCAGCAGAGAGCACATGGATGGCCCTTGAGTATGCATTAGGACCTTCTTGCGACAAGGGGGTGCATCTGTAAGCTAAACTGTGCATCAGGCCGGTTTCTAGGGCTCCTTCGATAACTTTGCCTGATATTGTATTCAGCTTCTTATGCATTTAAATATGAGCTTCACTGAGAACGGTCGGAATGACCAAGCGATGACTGCATATAGAAATTTAAATATACAACTCTGAAATGAGATTCAGTGAACAAGAAAGCTACTTTGAAGGAGGAGGTACAGTGGCCCTGAGAGATCAATGCACTGCATCTTATGAAAACACATAGAAATGGATCAGATAAAAGGCAAACTAAGCAACACAATCAAATAGACAAACACACTGCGAATAATCCCAAGACTACCAAATGTACTGTGTGTATGTCTTCAGTCACTTTTTTTTCATCAAAAACAGATATTTGGGTGGGTAGTTAAAGGAGCAGTAAGCAATTTTGGAACAAGCTTGTTTTTTTGTTGTTGATGAGGATTTTATTCATCATTTTAACAGTTGTTTCAATCTGACACAGAAATTTGTACAAGGCTCACAATAAATTTTGTAGCTGAAAAGTAGGGTGGCATAAATAAATTACTGAAGTTTGTTGATTGATGTAAAAATGGGCAAATAATAACTATTTATAGTTATTATTTGTCCTTATTATATCATTGTAAAATGATAGTACATGCATGAACAGTAAGTGCAAGGCAAATGAAAAATCAGCAGTAGTAATGCCTTCACACTGATCTCAATCTAAAATAATAAAATATAACATCTATTGAAAACACAGCATAAAGAACACTTTTCCTTTTCTTTTCCTTCCTCTTGCTTCCTTACAAACCCTTGTCCACTACTTGTCCACCTTCCGTTGTCAAACACCTCTCCCCTCCTGCTCAGCCTCTTCTCAACTTAGCCTCGACTCCCTCTGTTCATCTATATTATATCCTTTATAATTTCCTCCCTCCCACTCCTCATTCTCCTCCACGCTGCTTTTCCCTCGTCCACTTTTAGGCTCATCAAATTGGATTTCAGACCGGGAGGCATCTCGGTTTGCCTCAGTAACAGATGATTGAATTGAGTAGCATGAAAGCAGATGGATTTAACATGAAATGCAGATCACCACAATCATGGGGGAGGTGATTTTAAGGGGTAGCAAAAAGCTGCAAATAAAAAGTAGACAGTGCAAAGTTACATCTGTTTGTAGTAGGTAATTAAAAGTTTGCAAACCTGAAAGACAGAGTAGGAATCTACTCAAGCAGACAGCGCTGATGCATGATGTTTAATTTTTGTCCAGGCTGGTGTTAACTGAGACGGTACACTTAGGGGAAAAACTCTTGCCGAGCAGAACCCAGAAATATTTTCTTTCATCCTGTGTTAGCAGTTGATTTGAAGGAGACAGACGCAGAAGAAAAAAATTGCCTCACCACAATTCCTGATGTTAAAACTGAGTAAATTATTATCAACTAGATGCAAGATTGAAATTTGTAAAATAAAATACAATTAGGAGGCACTGGCATCAATAGAAAAACAAACATGGTTAGGGGGCAAGACATTTGCAAGAGTGTGATAATGCATTCTAATGGACGAGCAACAGTTAGCAGCCAGCTGGACCATTTCTGATCAGGTCCATTAATAAGACTTGATAATGTCCCCATAGACATCCAAAACTTGTTTGTCTTGTGTGTGAGTGTGCATAAATGAATGACTCATTTCGATTGTTTGTATAATTTTTCTACAGACAACATAACCCTGCTCTTCCACTAAGTGAAATGGCTGATGTAGCTGTGTGTGTGTGTGTGTGTGTGTGTGTGTGTGTGTGCGCGCGCACGTGCATGCGTGTGTGTTACTATGGCTGTGCATTGCGAGGACTAGTTTCAGTTTTAGACCTTTGGCATGTTGACATTTTGGTGGGTCCTCACTTTCTGAGGGCTGCTTGAGAATTCAGTTTAGGTTAGGAGTAGGGTTAGGGTTGGGGTTAGGCATTTACCATAAAGTCAATGAATGGGGAATGCACTGTCAGTAATTGTCCTCACAGTAACCTTCATGAAATGAAGCATTTCGTTAAATCTTTTTTACCTTTTCAGTATGAACCCCAACATGGTGGGAACCAAAGCCCAGTTGCAAAAAAGGAAAATTGCAAACGTATGATATACTGGTTAAGGTTAGGTTGGGGCATGGATTCATTTCTCGTATGCTGTCCCTTCTTGCTGATGAAAAACAGTAGTGTTATGGTCCAGAATACCATTGTTGGTAGACTGGACTGGGCCAACATGGCTGTCAATCACACCAGGTCCAATGGTATGAAGCCAGTGTACACTAAAAAAATAGGCCCGTAGGCCGGTTTGTCTGGTAACGCGATAAGAACGAGCTCGTTCATTTGGTTCTCTGCTTGCCCACGTGTATAGTCTCCTGGAATTCCAAAGATGGCGGGCAACGACATTACATCTCACACAGTTTCCTGTTGATGACCTTCCATCTCATACCCTGCCTTATGAATTAAAGGCATTGAGGCTGCCAATAGACACACACACTAACAGGTTTACATATCCATAAAGTAACACCCCAGTATGACATGCGACTGTGACGCCTTCACCTAAAAATAATACCAGATCACAGTAAGATCAACTGCAGTGATCTCCTTTATGAATAACAGGAATTCAGCCACAGTGCGGTGGCTGGCAGCTGATTGACCAACTCGCTCTTCTGTGTGCCACTGAGTTCAGAGAGCCACTTTGACCTGAACTAGAACATACGCTTCATACACTGGCTGTAATTTGATGCCCTCTGTACTCTTTTCCAGCCTGCACATTCATTTAATAGTGTAGTTAGTATGTAGAGGTGGAGAACAAGGCTTCATGATGTTCAAGAGGTGTAAAGGAGCAGCGAAAGCACTCTGCACAGCTTGTCAAATTACCTTCCTAATGGCCAGATTGTCACACTGCCTCATCTCTGTGGAGAAAGAAAGGACAAGTAGGGGGCGCGAACCATTCTCTTCCTTGTCATAGCAAAATCACTCATTCATCTCTCTATATTGTAGCTTTCTTTAAGTCCTGCTGCTCAAGTACATTCTGCTTATATTCAAATGGTAGTAATGCCTTGGTGGTGAGTTAGTAATGACTTGGAGTAGGATGTAGCGAGAGGCCAGTAGTATTGTGGGCCTGTCAATCGTTTTTCTGCACTTTTATGAGTTACCTCGCCGGGCTTTCAAATCCTTCCTATTAAATCTACTTAATCATTATTCACCTGCCCTGAGTTATTAGTAGAAGGTCGAAGACTGGATTAATTGTCTCCCCTTAATTGCAATATTACATCATTATGGTCTGTTTCATATCTTACGCTTCACACATTTTGTCTAAGGACCTTATTTCAGCATTTTCAACGATGCGTTCAACTGTAATTTGATGGTTAAAACATACTGCATACAAAAATATGTTTCATGTGTACATTTTCTACTTTTCTGAGATATTGACCCATTAAAAAAGTGTGATATTTGTGTATTACTATTTTACATGAGACAATCCATGCAGCTGGTTCTCCTTCCTTTGACCATATTCTGCTGCAATGCAAAGACATACTGGTCTCAAAAATATCAGAAATGTTCTGGTTGTTAGAATTTGGTCTGGTTCAATCTTCCTTAACATGTATTAGATGCGTTATTACCATAAGGTAATAACACACAGCTTGGCCAAGACTCACAAGGTCTACAGAGGTAGATAGTAATTAAGCACACTTACTTGTACAAATGCGTACTCATTAATGCATTACATTGAATAATGTAAACGTTGATGTTACTCCACAACATTCATCTAGCAGCCTATCTTAACCTTGCTTTCTATTACATATTCAAATAAATAACACTAATATAATTTGCAAATTAATTATGTTTTATTGTAGATTAAATTGCCCAACAGTACACAAGGTATTTAAAATAAACCCCACCTTTACCAGCTGGAGAATTAAGTGATGCCTATACATGATGCATTAATAATTATAATCAATTCTATAATACTATTTTGAAGTGTATAATTCTGCACAATGAGTTTTGTACATATGATTAGGCTAATATTTTTATGTTCATATTACGTTCTTTCCCTTAAGCAATATTTTGAATGCATTGTTTTATAAGTATTTCTACATTGTGGTGTACCTCAACATGTACCTTTTTATTCTTGGATATAATGGCCTTGAACATACCTTACTCATGGCACCAAAAACTTTTGTCAGTTAAGATAAAAACTTTAGTAATACAAAATGGGTCCTTTATTCATTTCGTTTCAAACCACAATAATCATCCCCTCCATCCATCCAGATGAACCAAAACAAAGTAGGAAAGTACTTTATTCTTACAATTTCCTCATAATTTTCTATTCCTTTAATGACTGACATTCTCAAGCCTACGCAGGCGCACGTGCACACACACAGACACACACACGTAAAAAGGTATGTTTTTGCCATGAAGGGAAACCATTTGCTCATTTTGATGGAGGCCTAAAAGAGAGGTTGAGCTGTCTAAGTGGATTTTTCATTACTAAATATAATAGGGCAAAGAAAATTACAGCTGCTGCTGAGGCAGGAGGAGTATTAGTATTGCTCATGTACTTTTTACATTGATATTTGTAATGACCAAAGAGGTACAGTGCAGCTGCAGAGGAGCATTAGAGAAATTAGCACAGTACTCTCTCTCCCGTGTGTGCGCTCTGTCCCTTCTGTCTCAGTGTCAGCCTCCACTCGCCTGCCATCCGCAATTTGGAAAGGTACATCCAAACTCACAAGGGGAAGGAAAAAGCTTATTTTATCTCCTGCTACAGCTCCAGACTGAGACAGAAGTGAAACACTAACATAATTGAGGAAATAATATAGCAAATGGAAAGCTATTAGGCCAGTCGAGCACTTTCTCATGCTGCTTCTGAAATATGTCATTTATTGTGCCACTGCATGACAAAACTCAGACTCAATAATTGTAATTTCTTCACAATGTAGTCCAATGAGCCCCAGACCCACAGCGCACATGTATAACATTTAGGAGGAAATTATGAAGGTCATAAGCTTCATATAAAATTCATATAAAATCTCTTAGGAAAGAACTCCTACTGTAAATGTTTCTGTCCTCAGTTTTTGTTCCCCTCTGAATGTGACTCGTACTGTAGAAGCGCTTTGAGTGGTCAATATGATTAGAAACGCACTATATAAAGACAGTCCATTTACCATTTGCCTTCTTCCATCCGTTGATCTTGTCAATGGTTTCCTGTGTGATGGTGTCCTGTACAAGCTGTTCTTGCCCTTACGCTCATATCAAATTATCTTCGTCAACATATGAAGTTTTGCCCAGTTTGTCTATTGTTTCTTAGCACAGCAAGGAAGCTTTAAACCTATGAAGGCTTAAAAGTCAAACCTCATAGTTTATTCTTGACCATGGCAACAATTGGCACATTTAGTTGGTGTGGAGCTTTCAATCATACCACACGCTCATCATCAGGAAATCAAGTATTTAGTTGGTTTTGTATAAGTTTTAATTATTATTTCTATTGAATTTTGCATTCTCTTTAAAACAAAACCTTGTTGGTTTCTATAGACCTACATCACAGATTAACAAATAATCACATTCAGCTGTATTTCACATGCATAAACATCAATCTAATTCCCTCTACATAATGTTTCTTTGCTCTATTACATTTCAATCTGACTGAGATTTAAAATAACACCACAAAGTAAACACACATTTAGGAAATGCATTTTGTCACATAATTCTACAGCTACAGTACACTGGCACTCACCATATAGTAAGCCGTCAGCTTAATTACCACTGAACTGTGTCTGTACGGTATATAGAGGGGTTTGAAAGCAGCCTCACTTCCCGCAGTGAGCACTCACACTTGTTTCATTTACTCTATCACCCAATACTTATTCAAATTGTACCCTTCTTATGGGTTGCGCCTCTCCCCCTCTTGCCTAACCTCCATTTTATCCAGCCCCATTAGCACATATCAGGCTATCGACATTCATAGCAGGGTCCTAATTTAGATGTTCAACCTGATTAAACCTTAATGAAATGAGACCGGCAACCTGAATAGAAGAGCACACAGTGGCATAAGACAATAACACACATGTAGCCTCTGCACGAGCACACATTCTTCCTAACATACATTTCCAATGGTACCTATATTATCCTGCGTTTTGCTCTTAATCACATTGGAGCCACTGAATAGGAGACTGTCACCTAATTATATTGTATAATGGCAAAAAAGACAAACATTAATTTGTCCAGTAAAGATTCTTATGATGTTTTATCTTAAATAGAAATCTCTGGCATCTTAACAGAGGCACCGCACGGCAATAGATTATACAGAAAGTCTGCTTTTGAATATCATTATGTAGTTAAACAGTGCATATCCCAAAGGAGCATTTCATAAAACTATCAAATACAATATTAAACAGAGTGGACTGGTGCAGCTGTCTGGTTTGCCCGCTTGTCCATCTAATTCAAAACAATTTGACAAGGAGATTTTTTTCTGTTTAAAAACAGTGAGCTCCTACTTGACACACATTTCATTATTCAAAGAGTCTGAGAGAAAATTATAAAACCTTGAGAACAGTTTTATTTCAGTATACAGTGAATACAAGCAAAACACATTTGTGGAATATTTGCTCATCAAAGACGAAAACATAAATGACACTCTACAGTGAACAGAAATTTTCATGGCCTCTCCTTTACAGTACCTTCATCTCCTCTCATTCTCTTCTGGGGGGGTGTATTAAAGACTCCTGCTGCCCTTGGATATTTAATCATTTTTCAGCAAGAAGCAATGGATGAACTGAATGAATACAAAGGCTGGAAATTCATTACAACAATCGGAGTATTCATTATCATTTTTACCCTACTTTCCCTTCTCTCATCTCAAATGGCTCCCTCTTATCTTTGCATAGTTTTTAATGTTACATACAATTTTGCATGGTCAACTCTATATAGCTTGAACTAATATGCAAATAACCGATCATTGAAATAACGTATAGATAAAATGGTCCATCTTTCGTCCGTTTACTTTTCTTGGCATTGATGAATTTCAAGCAGAAAATAGCTGACTAGATGAATGAAATCCTCTAATGACAAATGACAGAATGTCACATTCACATATAGCAGATGGGGTGCATTGCAACACACTGCTTGGTGATCACCAGACATCCAGTTCACACATTCTGCTCTCAAAATCTGAAGCAGAAGGGCAGATTGATAACCAATACCAACACCTTAGTATTACTTCATGAAGGGAAATGTCTGAGGAAATGCTGATGTTCAGTATTATATGTGCTTCAGTTTTGTTGGAAATTATCTTGTCTCTTGTCAAGAGCAATACACTTCTCTGCTACTTGTAATTTTCTACTCTGTTTATTTCTTCAGGTCTCTCGCCCTCTGCTCCAGCTCCTGGAGAACTTTCTCACTCACCTGCTCTGCCATGGTCACCACAGGTTTCCTACCCTGTGGTCCAACCACAATGGTCATTACGCAGCACATGTCCACCAGCTCTTCCTGACATCTCCTCATCCCCACATCAAGCTCACCTCTCCGGGCTGGGTCACGCTTCAGCGATGCCTTCTCCACCACAGAGAAGCCCAGCAAGCCTGTCAAAACCTCATCGGACAACTCCGCGTCCAGATAACCAGTTCCGTCTGATATTGTGGCGGAGATGCTCCAAACTTTGTTGCTGCTGCTCAGTTTGCCCAAGAGAGTTACGATGAAAGCCTTGACGCGGATTTCGGTGGTGTAGGGTTGTGGTGTGGTCTTCAGGTCTTCTAGCAGGCACAAGTACGTAAAAGGTGGAGAGGTCAGAGTGAGAGCAGGGCCTGTGCTGTCACTCTGTGGCTCCTTTTTAGCAGAAAGTCTATCAGGCGTGATGGAAATTTGCCTCGGAGGTGTGCTGCGTGAGCTCTTAAATGCAAGCTCGGTGTTAACAGGAAACCTATCTCTTACACTCCTTGATGAATTGCTGGTGAGTGTATGACTGTACCCTGAACTACCTGCTTTGGTGGCGTTATCTCCGTCTCTTCCAGGTCCTTGTTGCACAGGGAGATGATTTTGCCCTCCAGTCCTCTGAGTTTGCACTCCATGGGTTTCTACCTCCTCAAGAAAGCAGTCCATGTCTTCATCCATAAAATCATTGTCATCATTCCTCACAAACTCTCCTTTACTAAAGCCTTCATAGTCTCTTTTTTGCATGATGGATCTAGAGTTGCCTGAACCCAACCGAGACCCAGAGCCATTTGAAATGTGCCGCTCAAACTGTGCAGTTTGAAGTTTTGTGGTACTGTCCAAACTGTTTGGATTTCCAGTTGTTCTGCTGTTATCTGGTGACGTGCTTCTGTGCCTGATATCAGACTGTGCAGTGACATTTGTAGTTTCCTGAAAAATCTCACTGTCCAACTCGTCCAGGGGAAGATCGTCAAAGTCTTCGTCAGGGAAGTCTTCCTCTGCTACGCCATGAGGTTGGACCTCTGGTTGAAACTCGTGGTCAGAGGGTAAGATGTCGAAGGGGTCCGAATCCTCTCGTTCGAGGCGATGACGTTGAATTGAACCACCTCTGCTACTCTGGGTTAACCCACTTCTGTAAGAGTGTATGGAGGCTTCACTTCTAGAATTAAAAATAACCATTATATTAAAATCAGTTTGTACATTGGCTGTAGATGTAAAGTGCTAAATGATTCCCAACAATAACTGTGATATTTTTGTAAACAAACATTATGCTACATTTCTAAATGTCAAGGTATTTTTCCCCAGCTATGAAAACTGAGATGTTCCAGCATCAAAATGTAAAGACATCATATTTTTAACTACCCACCTGGATGAGGCTGCGGAGACAAAGCTCCTGACGGAGGAGCTTCTCGAGGACTGTGTGGAGGTCTCACTACGCGTCCCGTAGCCGCTGTCCCGGACAGACCCAACCTGAATCACCTCCTCCTGGGCCTCCAGACTGGCCAACAACTCTGCATCATCGAGCTCCAGATCTTCCACTTCATGGTTAACTGAAGAAAAAAAACAAAGAGACTCTATATCATGACAGCCCTAAATTTTAAGAATGGGTAGTCTTAGCCACAAAAATGTGATTCATAGGAATATCAGTACATTCATTCAAATAACAATCAGAGGAATTCAACTAACTTTCATTTAACTTTCCTAAAAGGGGCTTAATTTCTTTAAAAATTCCAAATTTCTCCTTAAATTTACATCAAGCTGCAGTGGTGTCCACCTTCTTCAACATCAAATCCAGGGATTTGTAAAATATTACATTGTGTAAGTACAGCAAAAGAGATAGAGACTTATGTAGGAGTGGAAGAGCTGTGAGATGGAAGGGGACACACACACGCAAACACTTGCAACTATTTACTAAAGTTAAGTTGAAAAAAATATCAAAAGAAATTCTGAGAAAATTCTATTTCTCTACAAAATATATAAATATAAGCACTTTCAGTGACCCTTTAAATGTATGTCTGTTTACAACAATTTTCAAGCCCTTGTTTTTTTTCTTCTCAAACTCACAAACTATCAAGGATTCCGAGGACCCGTGGGAACCCCGCGTCACATTGTACATTTTCCACACCCTCGCTGACCTTTGTTGCACATAATCTTCATTTAAAGATACTTTAGCCCCGTTTACTTTACCTCGTTGTGGTGCTGGTGGGGCCTCGTCTTGCTCCTGCTGCTGCTGCTGCTGCTCCTCAGGAAGACCCAGCGTCCGACACAGCATGCGGCCCTGTCAGAGTTGTATCGAGATATGCCGCTCAATCTGTACATATTGTTGCATGTTGTACACTCAAGACAGCTGGGGACATCTTTGTTCTTGCTTATAACAGTAACTTTACCATAACTCCTTGATATATTCTCAACTTATGAGAAATGGAAATCAAAAGATGATTAGTTCCAGTTAATATTCAGAACAAACAAAATATAAAGAAAACACAAAAAAATCTGCTTTTGACAGACAACAGATCACAACAGTTTACAGTACCTGGTTATTCCTGTCCACCAAGTCCTCCACCTCACCACCCAGGATTTTGATGTTGGACGGCCCCAAGAGCAGCATCCCAAGTCTGCAAACCATCTGTCCTTGCAACTGCAGCTTTGCACCAGGCCTGGGAGGGGAAATACAGTTTACAGCTGTAAGCAGTGTTTTTTGATAAATAAGAACAGAAATAGCTGTTGCATGTTTTTGGGGTTTTTTTGTGGGGGTTTTTTGCATTTCTGAACATCTTTACCCAAAATGTAAGAAAAATTATAGGAAGGCATGATTCTTCTTTTGACATCAAGACATCAAAAGTGTTTATGGATCAATTCTTAACCTGAGTGCTGAGCTGAGTGCAGGGATAGGCTGATACTCCATGGCCTCCAAGCTCTGGACTCCATCTGTCACCTGCACAACAGGGACAGTGTATGTGACAAGGAACAACGTAGCAGGGAAATGACTGTGAATTCATTTCAATGACAATATTTTACAAATGGAAGTTAAACATTATATCTGCCCCAACATGGTTTTCTAAATTCTTAATGTTAAAAAACAGTTTTGTGGCTTGGAGTTGTCAAAATGCAAAGCTGATCAAACCTTACCTTAATTTATCTCTTTTATTACCTGTCTCTTTATCTCCCTGCCTTTGGCTACCGTGTACTTTAAACTGCAGTGCATCTCATGACTCCTAGAACTGCGACTTGCTCAAAATGGTCAAAGAACCAGTACCACAACGGAACGTTTCTAAGCAACACCAGCTCTATTCTTGGGAAACCATACAGCATTGACAAGTGTATTACTTAAGATGAAATTACAGTCTGCCCCTGATATTCGACCAATTTACTCCTTCATATATTCTCACAGCTTGTACCTGTCCACACTGATTCAGTTAGGAAGAGAAGCAGAAGCCTTCATTATTCTACCAAACCTATTATAGAGACAGGGCCTGGTCGTAGATTAAGGTTGAAAAATGTAATTATAATTGTATACAGTGATACATAGTTTAACGCTGTATTTATAATATCAAATATACTCTGGTCAAGCCTAGTTCCTTCAAAATGCCCCAAAAGTGCTGTAACATTATTTATAATAATAATACATTTCATTTATAGAGCACTTTTCATTGCTAAAAGCAATCTCAAAGTGCTATTTAGAGTCCAGAGTCAACACCACTGTGATCATAAACTTTTCTATAAAAAATAAAATACCACAGTTCCATCCTTGACAGGTGGAGTTTTCCACAACAAAGGAAACCTGGCAACAATGGTTACAATAAGCTGTGAAATACTTTACTGTTGTTAGTTGTGGAAGAGGAAAAGTGCAAAGAGATTCTCACAATATTTTAGAGACTAGTTTAAAAGACACAAACTTACTACCATACTATACTATGCTGTTTGAAGGCTGGAAGTTCTTGGTTACTTTTTGTCTCAAATATCGGGTTCTCTGAGTTGAGAGGTTGATAACTTATATCACATAATATCCTCCTTTTTAAGATTGCAGCTGTTGGGTCCTCTGGGGCGTTAATTTAAAAAGCACAACATCAAGGTTCAAGGGTACATTTTCCTTTTATTACTACATTATATCATAGTCGTCCCTGACCTGCAGTAGTAGCATACGGGTTGGTCTGGCTTCCCAGGGCCTCTGGGTGGTCTGCGTAACCGCATTCACTTCATCGTTGCCACAGTCTGTGCCCCTCCATTTCTGCAGCTGACTGTACGCAGGCTGACTGATGTCCAGCAATGAGTCCACCTAAAACAGAGTGTGACCGTGTTGGACCTGAGATAGCACTGTTTCCCCCCCCTGAATATTTATTTCTTACATTTCTAGTGAAATATTTGACTCTACCACTTATCACAGTATAATGGATATACGGTTCTGTATTGAATTGCTAGTGTTTTAGTGAGTGGAACATGCATCTGTGGTTCCCATCATTGTATGTTCAGAACATTTAATTACAGTACTCATTCTCAGGGTTTTTCTATTTTCTATCGAAAGGAAAACTGGAATGGAGTGCTTTTTTATTTTATGGCTTCTGACTGTCCCCTAATCATCTCTTTCCCATGAACTGCTCAACAAGCCTTAATTTGGCAACAACAGCTTGCTATGTGGTTCTGTCTATTTTGTCTAAAATTGGCTTATCGAATATATAATCTGTACTGCACAAAAGAACACACCAATCATGAAAAAGTGAACAGAAAATATCTTGAGTGCTATAACAATAGACAAAAATTGCCTTGAACCAAATAATTTTACGATACAACAAACATAAAGTCTCCAAAAGCTGTTTATACCCATTAGTTTTTTAAAGTCTATTTAATTAGATTTCTAAAAATCATCTCCCTAAGCCAACTCTGGATAGTGTCAAAATGTCTACTGATAAATTATAATTGTGCACAACATAGAATATAACACCCAAGAGAAAATAAATAACACTTAATATATGATCGACAAGCCTGTACCTGAACACAGAAGGTGCCCCTGAGTTGGGTCTTCTGGACCGCAGCAAGTCCTTCAGGGAGAACCGGGTAGTCCAGGTCCCTCAGATCTGTCAACAGCCACTGGTCCAGCGCCTGACATTACACCACACGCAGTGAGAAACAAGAGGTTTTGGGCTGTAAGCTGTTCTGTCATCATATCAATTTTATTTCATACCATGAGACCTACTTCATAAAACTCTGTATTTACATCGGAGACATCAAAAAAATAAGTGTACACACCAGCCACACTTGGCTCTGGGTCATATCTCATTTTGCTATTTGAAAATTATCCTTATAAAATTTTGCTTTTTTTAGAATGTTTTTGTGGTTATGTTATGGCGTGCTGCCATGTCATATATGGTTGTATTCATTTTTATACTCTATGCGTAAAGCAAATTCCCTCAGGAGTAATAAAGGATTTATTCATTCATTAATTTTGACGCATAGCGACTCAGTAGTGTGATCCAGTCCCTGCAGATTTTGGTCTCTTATTCATGATATGAACACACTTATCTACATCATCCAAAGTATGCCGCTTGAGTGGACTGAAGTCGCTGTCCTGTTCCTGGAACCATCAGGAAATACATTAATTAAGCGTTATCCTCCTTTACTTCAAATTTCTATTTGAAAAAATGATAGACTTTGGCCACAGAGGGACACAGCGGTTCAGCAACAATATTTAGCTACACTGTGGCGTACAAACAATACAGGAAAACGCACCCCACATGACGCCACCACCAGCTGCTACAGTTGACACAAGGCAAGATGGATTCATGCTGTTTACAGAAAGAAAATGGCCCTGCTAAACCAGAAGCTGTCGGACCACGAGGTTTTCTTTCACTCCATTAATCGCCACAGTAGCACGATCTTCTTATGTTCAGCTGACAGCGGAAGCCATGTACATGGTCTTGGGCTTCTGTTGCTCATCTGCTCCAGGGTTCCATGAGTTAAGCTCTGCATATTTGTGTAGGGCTTGACAGTATTCGAAGACTGGGCCCCACAGTTTGCATAGCATCGTTTGGGGTTACTTGCCATGTCAATGTTTATAAAACAGCTATTTAAATCATGCTGAGTTGTCACATCCGTTTAGCATGCAAAGACACTGAAATTTCCTTCCACACGAGACAGAAAGAGAAACAAACCATTTGTTGTGCCAGTCTAGATTACTCAGGTAAATACAGGTACCTGGTACAGGTAAATAATAAATAACAGCCACACACCTGATGTTGTTTGCAGCAGGGGTTTTTTTTGTGAGATCCTTTTATCATAGCATCCTGTATCCCTTTAGTCACAGATCCTGCCTACCTGTTGGTTGATTTGCTGCTGCGACAGACGACCTGCCCCTCCTGCGTCTTCCTGAAGCCAGTCCACGCAGGCTTCCAGCCAGGCAAAGGGCACCTGGATGTGCCAGGAGGCCTGCAGCCAGGCTTGGGTGGCACGTACCACAGCATGGATTTCAGGTGCCATCCCCTTCCTCTATGTGCATTCAACTGCTTCTCTGTCTTTGCTTTCTGCTATTTCTCTTCAGGAACACAACACCAGCTTCTGGTCAGTTAGAACTTTAAAACTTTTGAACATGTAAATCTGTGTTTCAAAAGGCTTTCACTCTCCTGCAAGTGTAGTATACAAGAAATGCTCAGAATTGTTGCATTTCATTTCATTCAGTGGACAGCACCCTGCAATCCCCGGGGCTTAATGGAGGGGGGTCATCTTCTCTGTGGATCTCTGGAGCCACTTGACAGCATAATAGAGAACACAGGAGAATTGCATTCTGTTATTTTGTGGTCGTCATATCAGCGTGGCTAAGCCCCGTGTCACTGCAGAGGGTCACGCCTGGATACTGTGGAGGAGAAGAGGAAATAGATGAATGTGGGCAGGGATAGCATGAGACGGAATTATAGAAAATGAAATATTCAGATTACCTGCGGAGCATGGAGGCAGGCTCGACTATGACATGTTGTGAGAAGCAGCCAAGGCGCCAAAGTTGGCGCTGCAGTACCTTAGCCTTGTGTCCAAGTATTACCACATACGCTTTAATGTCCCATTAGACGTCTTTGAAACTTAACGATAGTGTCACTACAAGTCCCTAGAATGGCCAAAAAACGAACACTTCGCCAGTAGATCGTACATTTTAAACGCGAAAAACTTGATCATCAAGAGTAAATAACCGGCGCAGCAGCCGGAAAATGGTCGAAAACGCCCCTGGCCCGCTTTCGTGATTGACGTCTCTCCTTAGCCAATCCTGACCCTCCATGTTCGATTTGCCTTCTGCTCGACCAATCGGCGCACTCTGGCTCCACTCGTACATTGCCAGGTTCGGTAGAGAAGGAAGGGGACGAACGAGGTCTTGCGCCGCAGGTTTGTGTTTTGACGATATTTTCCACCTTTTCCGCGCCACACTGGGTTCAGCACAACTGACGTGTACACGTGCTATAATAAGAAGTAGATATTGAGCAGTCAATGGATGAACGAGTGTGTGTCCGGTACAACGCTGGCCAATTAACCGGCCTGGCTGGCCCCACTGGTGCTCAACCGAAATCATGGCAACATGGCGAAATTAGCTAGCCGTTAGCTTGAGCGACGAGAGCTGCTCTTTGTATTAATTGATCGGTATCTGTTCACCGACCCAGCTGCTGGGCGCCAGTGACACGTGTCGATGCTGGGTGTCGTACACGACCAGTGGAGCGTTTCACTGGACGTGCGACCGACATTTAGTGGACATGCTACGTCAAATCCATACGTTGACGCTCGCAGCAAACGCATTTCCCTGCAGGCTAGCTAGCTGCCCCGGCTGTTAGCCACGATTAGCAAAGTTACACACTTAGCCGCGAGTTAGCTCAACTGTAGCGCGCTCACGTTCGACACGGACAATGTCGGCATGTAAGCACGTATTCCTGGCGGTGGCCATCGGCCCGCATAATGCGTGGAGTTGAGAAGTCGCTTTGTTAGTGGCCCAGAGGAGACGTGACGTATTAACGTTTCTTCGGTAGCGAACGTGAATGTTGTTCGCGCACGACTCGCCGCTCGGCTGGCGGGGGCCGTTGCAGTCGCTCTCTGTTCTCTGCGAAACAAAGCAAAAAATGGCAAAAACAGTCCTAACTGATGATATCACAATGGCGAGTGTTCCTACGGATAACGATGTATGTATCTGTTTTGCTTTCCGGGTGTCTGTCAAACAAGACGACCTGAGGTGTATTGTGAAATGACCTGATCGATCACCTCCATCCAGGCGTAGGAGCTGATTAGTAGTTCGGAAACGACGAGTTTCCAACTTTGCTCTCTGTCCTTCATATTACAAGAAGGTGTCTCATGTAGCCTCTCCCTCCCCGCAGGTCGCAGCAGCTGTTTGATTCGTGCTCAGTTAGTTCCGCCTATCAACACGCCCTTGTCCCCGTAATAAATATCGGTGAGTGGCGTTTTTTCCGCCAGTTTTTCTCTCCATTCCATCTCGTCTGCCCGAGAAAGCGGATCTGCAGCACCCAGATTGTATTGTCTAATTTCTCCTTTTCCCTTCTTACAATGCTGACAGACCACCACAGCTCACAGGGGCCAGTCGTCTGCTTCTCTCCTCCTGCTGCCGCCTGTTCCTGGGATCGAGGTGCTCGCCCCATCTCCTCCACCGTCAGAAGACCATGGACTCAGAAACTGAACAACACGATGACTCTTCATTCAGCAACACAGAGACCAACGGTATAAAGCCGCTTTACATTTTTGGTGATGTTGTCAAACAGGTTTGATGAATCAGTTAAAAATGTCTGTATGTTATGTAATGAGCAGTGGCAGTTGTGTTGTTGTGCATTACTTACAGCTCTGATTTTTGGAAATTATATGATGGTTGATAGTTATCAACTATGAACTATATTTGGTCAATTTTTCACTTTGTCTCCCCTTGAGGTTTGTGCAACAATTAGGAACCAACACAATATATATTCACACCCCAAAATTCCTAGTTTTGCACACAATATTCTGTGTAGATTTTTTTTTTGTGATTCCGGAAATGTAAGTCTTGTGGGACTATGTTTCACTGCATTCCGCCTTGATTTTGATTATTTAATTTCATCTTTTGGAAGTCTGTGTTTGCAGGGGTTTCAGTGTGTGTCTTTATCTCCTTATGCCAGGCAAGCGCCCTGCTGAGGATGCGGATGAGCAGAAATCATTCAAGCGCTCTAGGAACTCGGAGGACATGGTTGAGCTGCGCATCCTCCTGCAGAGCAAAGTAAATCATCTCCTCTTTCATGTCATGTTTCATGTTGAACCCTTATGTGCTTATTTGTATTTTTGCCCCGTTTTTCACACCTTTTAAGTAAGACTGCTTTTTTTGGGTACATTTTTTATGGATTTATTTTTATAATTTCAGTACCATAGTATACGTTTTAAATTGACATGTATTTGTCGCATTGTCAGTTTTGTACGTATTATTTGTATTCTCAGAATGCAGGAGCTGTAATTGGAAAGGCTGGAAAAAACATCAAAGCCCTCCGTACAGACGTGAGTACATCTATTCTAATACAACTTGAATTTTTTATTTGGTTGAGAAATTTTCTTTTTTTCTTTTTTTTTTTACCCTCCACTGGTGTTCAGCCTCTCAAACCTACCCAGCCTCCACGATAGTTCTTTTTTATTAACAATAATAAGCCCTGAGATAAATTATTAAAAACCTATTTTGGTATCTGGCAATTATTTCTTTTGTGTAAACAAGGGATGCGGTTAGCTGATGCTTGTGTTGATATCAGACTGCTCAGGTGATCTTCTGGCAAACCCCTGGGGTTGGTTTTAAGATTTTCTTGTCACATGAACATCATGTGATTGCCTCAGCTAAAGGGGACCAAGGCAAAAAAGTCCAATTTCATGTCCATTTGTTTCACCATAATGATAATTTATTGTAACAGTCCTGTTGTGGCAACACTGATGCTCTCGTTAATTTAAATTTACGGGCACAGTGAGTGAATTTTAGGTCCCCTACAGCGCCAGCCAAGATTTTTTTTCTAGAAGCGTTAATGGAACCTAGCAAGTTCGTAATTCATTCAGTGCCATTGCCTCTTTCGTTAGCCCTCCACATTTTGTTCTACCCCCTCTTCCCCCTGTCTCTGGTCTATTCCCCAACTTTGAACTCTTCATGTTTTAATATGCCATTACCTATTTTCCAATGTCACATTTTCTCCTTTTCTCTCTTTGACCAACCAATCTATGAGAGAAACAAATTAAAATTCACATTTGAACAGTGTAGAGCCTGTATATTAAAAATGTATTCCTCTTCCCTCTCCCTTGTTTATTATTTTATTGTTGACTTTTTGCCCACTTCCTCCTCTGTTGCCCATGTTCTGGATGGCCCCTCCTGCGCCCGCCCACCTGACACCCTGGTTGGCCCTGCCCATAATCGTGCCCTGTCCCTAAATGGGCGCCTTACTTGATTGACATCTGTGCTCGAATGGCCCTGGCCCCTGCCCATTCCACGCCCAGTACAATGCCAGTGTGTCAGTCCCAGACAGCAGTGGGCCTGAGCGGTATGTCCCTAAGCTCCTCCCTCTCACTGCCTGACTACAGGTCAAACAAACAAGAAGAAATGAATAATAAATAGTCATCCTGCCTCTGTCAAGTCACTGTATTTTAACCTACCTGTTCTCACAGTGTTTTAGCCTGAGTCAAAATGCCTAAATGCGTTCATGTCCAAATCTGCCTGTTGAGCCTGTAAAAGTCATGTCAACATCCTTTTATCTGCAATTTTTAAAGTCACGTCAACATTGAAACATAGGGTGGTGTTGTCAGGGTTTTTCCACAATCTGCCACTGTCTTTTTAAATCTTTGCAATAATCTGTGCAATATATCTTTTTTTATTTTGTTTAATTTTCATTGATTATTATCTCTCCTCATCTTTCGCGTATCCCCCCCCCCCCCCAAGTGAATATACTGTTGCTTTTGTGTTGTTGTTAGTCTCATAATCTCACCTGCTTCTCAAACCATCCCATCCTTTTCTTGTGATGTCCTTATTATATTGATAAACTCAGACTGTTGTCCTATTCTGGAACGCAAAAGGCAAGCTAGGAATCAAGTGTTGTGTATGTTTTTCCTTTCCTGTCTCCTGCTTCATCTGAACTTGTTTATCAAACGCTGGAGCTATTCAAAGTGCAGATTATCTCTCTCTGTCCCTCTTACCTTTGCATTTTTTTGTTTCATGTTTGCCGCTTCTCCAATCCCTTTAAAAGCATCAACTCCAGTGGTGGCAAACTTCATTTTCCATGGTGTAATCTGCCACTTTTCCTCGGCTGTCTACCATTCTGCTTCCATGTAAAAACTGTGCTTAAGTTCTCTTGATCAGTAAATTCATCGTTTATTTTTATATCACTGGGTGGATGCAGACAACAAAATATTATTTGCAAATTAAGCATCAAAACACCCATCCAAATCAAATGTTAAAAACAAGGCCCTTGTCAAATTATACAAAAAATCAGAGGGTGTCTATTAAGAGTTGTTTTGGGCCCCTTATTCTGGGTCTTTGTGGTGTGCATCCGCCAAACTGCTTTAGGACTTTAGAGTTCTCTTTGGCACCATTGGTGCCAATTGCTGCCAGATCTTCCTCAGACTTCACCTCCCCCGTCTTGCCCCTTCAGTGGTCACCAAATGCAGTCACTTTTCTTTGGGTCCCTTTTTTTATTTTGTCTCTTTTCTTCCTTTCTCTGGACAAAAGACTGTTTTCTTTTCATTGTATTGTTTGGGTGCCAACTTTTTCCTAGTTACAGTGTTGAATTACCAGTGACAAAGCATGTAAATATAAACACTGGACCTCAACAGTTTATTTAGCTGTGTAGTTTCAGGAGAGAGGTGGTTAAATGGGGTTTGACTGTTTTTCAATGTCAAAAAAGGGGATGTCAGAAATTCTCTGATCTGAAATGTTGTTTGTTTCCTCCTGGGCCGCCTTGTTGGCACCCCAACCTCTGTGTGGCTGTGGCTTGTCATTGGTGGGTGAAATATGAAGCATCCTGAGCATCAGTGCTGACATCGAGACAGTTGGAGAAATCCTGCTCAAGATTATCCCAACACTGGAAGAGGTGCGGACTGAGTTTTTTTCTCTCTCTCTCTCTCTCTTAATGTCACGTCCAGTTGAACCCAGTGAATTAAATACTATTGTGGGAGTGAAAAACAATGGTGAAGACAGTTGTCACCAAACTATCTGTCAATATCCGTTGTGTTGCAGAGACGCTTTTTACTTCAAATGTTTTGTTTTTTTTACCTGTTTTCACTTGCAAATTTGTGGTTTAGATGGGTTGAACTGGACTGATTTTCAGGCTTAAATGTATATTCTTTTAAACCCTAAATAGATTATATCATAATATTAACATGCTAACTGTTTCCCTCAGTACCAGCAGTACAATGGTATGGATTTTGACTGTGAGCTACGTCTGCTGATCCACCAGAGCCTTGCTGGCTCAATCATTGGGGTGAAAGGAGCCAAGATCAAGGAGCTCCGGGAGGTATGTTGATACACGGGAAAGGATGTTTTTTTATAAACTATTAACACTATATGTGTTAAATGTTCTTAGTTTATTTTACTTAGCAATTTATTTTTATTTTTACAATAGAATAAAGTGCTGTATCACATAGAGGAGCTTTCTCTTTCTCTTTGCCTTCTCACGTGATCCTGTGTTTTCTAGAACACAAAAACCAGCATCAAGCTGTTCCAGGAGTGTTGTCCTCAGTCGACGGACCGGGTGGTGCTGGTTGGCGGTAAAACGGAGAGGGTGGTGGAGTGTATTAAGACTATGCTGGAACTCATCGCTGATGTAAGTTGATACACTCAAAATGGAAAACAGAAGTAAACAGCATGTCAAGCTCCAGCTTATTGAGAATTTTGTTTTTTTCTGTCCTCCTTTCTCAGGCTCCCATAAAGGGCCGTGCTCAGCCATATGACCCCAACTTCTACGACGAAACGTACGAATACGGTGGATTCACCATGATGTTTGAAGAAAGGGGAGGCGGCCGTAGGCTTATGGGAGGGTTCCCCATGCGTGGGGGCCGGTCCAGTGGTGGAGAACGTGGGTTTGACCGAATGCCCTCTAGCAGAGGGGGACGCGGACCCATGCCTCCTTCCCGCCGGGATTACGATGAGATGAGCCCCCGTAGAGGTCCTCCTCCACCTCACCCTAGTAGAGTCAGCCGGGGGAGTAGCCGTCCACGCAGCCTACCCATGGCACACCCACACCGGGGGGGGTAAGAAATGGAAACAAATGAATACAGTTTATTGCTATTTTCTCTATTACTCTCCTGCTTTTCTTTTCTTTCCTACACAAGCACAAATCCTATCATAAGGCGTGGTCACTTAATTTAGTTTCTACTGTGTTAAAACGTCTTTCAAAAAAAACCTGCTACGGACAGATTGTTAATGCGTAATACAGCTAAAATCTTGTAAACACTCTTGTCTTACTGAACACTGTTGTGCCAAATGACTGCATGCTCCCACTCATCAGTTTGAAGTTTAGAATCTTGTTACTCCTGTTAACCTCTTGAGTTTTAAGTGTTTGATATTTCAAACAAACTAGGCTCTGTTCAGTGCTTGAGTTTCTCTTCTGGACCTCATGTTTTTTTTCCCTTCCCTCTGTACATACAAAACCTAATCTCTCTTCAGGTGCTTATTTTCCATTCAGAGGCAATTTGTTCACAGAATCGCTAGATTTGTTTTACATGTATAATTCGTAGAATATACTTAGGTCAGTATTCTGCATGTAATCCTGTGTCAAACTGTGCACCCCTCTAGAAATATTTGTATTCATGCTAATCATTCCATTAATTGTATGTGCTCATCACTGTATGTCTGGGTGTGTTTGTGTCTTTTTCCCATCTCCATGTTGCCCACAGAGATGATCGTTACTATGACTCGTACCGTGGCTCAGATGAAAGGTCAACGTAAGTTTCTGCCCCCAAACCCCTTCCTAAACTTCCTATCTTATATTAACAGGGATACTTTGACATTCAGATATTCTGTTTCTCTTGAACTTGTCAAAAGAAGATGCTCTGTAAGGGTAATTAACTGAAAAAAAGATTCCTCATTATCGCCATAGGGTGGTGCTTCCTGCATGGTAGCATTTTACCCTTTGGTCTTTGTGAGGAAGAAGTCTTTTACTGGTGCTGCCAGGTGTTCAGCACATCTTCCATTAACAAATGTGACAAGTATTAAGCCATGATTGATACAAATTAAGTAGTGTTGAGGTATCCCTACACATCCCATATTTCCTTTTCTTACTACTTTATCGTTGCAGTTTGTCGAATGTGCCTGGTTATCCTCTTCTTCCCATAGCTCTTGAGAATATAGCTGTCTTAACTTTTGCCCTTCTGTCATTTCCTTAACTTTTGATACCAATTACTGCCTTGCAAACATCCATTTCACTCTAGCCTGTTTGCCTGTAGTGCCCTAGCCTGCATACGTCCCTTACCCTGCTCCCCACTGCTCCCCAGTCACCTGTTTGCACTCCAATCATTTGGAGTGCTTCGTAGGGAACTGCAGTGATTTTGTATGACCTCCACTTTGCTGTGTTTGTAGCCCACCCTAATCTGCCATTAACTCCCAGTATTGCCCAGGTTGAGAGAATGTATTTGTGGTGGTTTGTATGATTTTCATGTGCTGATGTCAAGATGATATTCACAAGCTTCTCCATCACCAGCGACATGTTTTTGGGTAGTTCTCCGTCCCGGGAAGAAATCTTAGGGACATGATAAAATATGTATTTGGCCATAACAAAAAAATCACCACACTACTTAGATCTTTTGTTTTCCCCCTTTTTTAAGTAAAGTTACATGCTGCCCTTTGAAAGGAAAAAGTTACAGATCTCATAAAATCTGAATAATGCTGTCATGTCCCAGCCTTGGTCACCCGTCCATGCGTGGGTTATAGAAATAAAATTGATGTAAATATGGCTGATACAATTAATATTTATATAAAACTGTCTGGCCAGCCTTGTTAGACAAGGCTTTGATTAGTTTATGTAATACCACATGGCATGCAATGAGTGATGTGACATTTACATTCATGCATGTATGTTCTACAGCAACAGTAAGAGAACAAAGTTAAACCAAGCACATTTCTTGAGCGAATTCCTTTTATTTGAACTCAGTTTTTAAGGGGGGAAAGCGGCAGCCCTTGGCTCTGATCATCATCACCACCACCTGTCACTCCTCTCACCATAACACTGTCAGAGCTGTTCCTGTTACTGTGTGGGAAGATGGCTGAGGAAAGGAAATGTGTTTACACTGTAATCTTGCTCAGCATGTGTGTGCAGTTTGACCTAGACCAGAAATTTTCTTTGGAATATTGTCAAGCATTTTTTTCTAAGCATTTTTGTATTTCTCTCCACCCCCCACCCACATCTCTCTCTCTTTCTTTCTCTATGAACCCCCCCTCCCCCCTCCCCTTGCCTGTGTGGCACTCTTTCGTCACCAGTGACAGAAGAGGCAGACCAGATCGCTATAGCGATAACATGGTTAGTGACCCGTTGCTAAATGCATGACCCTTTGGTACAAGCATCTCATTGGATGCCAGGCTCCTCAGGCTAGTGTAGTAGTTGGTCCTACCAATAGACAATATGCTGTGAGTATCTACTGTGTTGTCGTAATAATAGTGGTTTATTGACAAGTCAAACATAGCTGGTCGTTTATGTGCACATGCGTGTTCTCACACTCATCTGAGCCCTGGCCAAGCATCCAAACTAGTTTTGGATTGGTGCAAGGCATCCAACCAAATGACCGTAATCACCACAGCCGGAGACACCCCATAATAATCAGCTGTAATTTCCCTCTTAGGGTGTACTTTTCACGGCCAGTCTGTGTTTCCTGCAAAGAGAGGGAGGATGTTGGGAGTGTGTGGGGGGGGGGGGGGGGGGGGGGGGTGGGGGGGGGGGGAAGGTGGCCTTGGTTGGTTGCTAGGCAATAATAATGCTTTGTTGACAGACTGGAAGGTCTCTCTCTCCCTCTCTGAGAGCTGGCAGGATACTGTCTGCGGTTGCTTAGCAACAGCTTTTTGAATTGCCTGTTGCCCTGGTGACAGCAGCAGCTGAATAGCAGGTGAAAATGGGGGCTGATGGAGATGCAAGGAGAGACGGAAAGGGTGGATGGAGGGAGGGAAGGAGTAGGAGGAGTCTGTCTTTTGGATAAAAACTGGGTTGCTTTTAGTTGAGTAATCTTCATGGACGAGGCTGATGCATCATCTATGCATTTATTCTTACAACCCCATAGTCCATTCACCTGAGATCTGGAGAAAGATGAAAGAAGCCGTCTGTACTGTATGTAACCTGTCTGTGTTTCTGTTTCTTACAGAGTGGAGGAGGATATGGTGAGTGCTGAGCTTCACGATTTTTTGTGACATTATATGGATGTGTTTTGAAGGTTGGTAATGTGGCTTAGAGCACAGGCCTCGCTTTTCTTTCTGACAAACTGTAGAAGCAAATGTTGAAGCTGATATGCTGAGCTAAGTGTGTATATATATAACATAATACATGTTTCAGAAGATCTCATGAACATATAAAAGTCAAATGTTGTGTTCAGCATCGAGATGTTAACAAATGTCACAAAACTGTCTTTGTTTTTTGTTCTTTGTTCTTTCCACCTGTTTCTTTCTTGTATATTAGACAACAGTTCTTCCTGGGATAGCTACCAGTCAGGTGAGTCTCTCTCCTGTATTTAAGAGTTTTATTAGAACAATTTGCTGAGCCAAGTGTGATAATGGGGTCAGGGAGGGATGGGGGGTAGCCAAGTATTGATTTTATGTTTTTGGTGCTCTTCTTCTGGTCCTTCTCTTCCCCCTGCTCATCTGTGTTGGTCTACCTCTCTCCCCGCCCTCTTGCCATCAGGTGGACGTAGCTCCTATAATGACATGGGTGGTCCTGTTATAAGCACACAAGTGACGATCCCTAAGGATGTGAGTAAATTACAGCAACATAACATGCAAACTGACACACCAAAAAAGATGCTTCCTTCATCCCACAATCTCAGTACATAACTAGGATTCAGTCAGACTTCATATAATCAATGTTGTGTGATCATGCTGTGTTGCCTTGAAGAACGAGACCTAAGTTACTGGTTAGTGGTTGTTTTTATCTTCTCACCAAACATGAATTTATATGTGAAAAAGATAACTCTCACTCAAACACACATACACAAACTGCCCCTTGGTGAGTCCTTTGTAAAAGCTAATGAAGAATTAAATGACTGTGTTGCTAATATGAGAACTTGGGGGTGTGAGCGGTGAATAAAGTTACTTTGAAACATGTGGACAGTAATCTGTTTAGGTGGCACTAACAAGAAATACTTTGTGTGATTTGAATGACATTGCTATTGGTCATGACGATGAAGAAACTAACAGGCTATAGTGATGTGCATGTCAGGGTGTTCTAATATCCACACCTACCCAACCTGTTATGAGAGTCAATCCACACCAACTGGCCCACAAAAATCTCCACCAATCAACCACTCGAACCAGCCAGAACTGCAAACCAAGAGCTCTCTCCTCCCTCTCTCTCGTACGCGCATAGGGATGCACACACACATACATACAATGCATCATTCTGACCTTAACCGTGAACTCAAACATTATTGCAGCCTACAATGTAGGTCTATTGTCTTTTTAAGCTTGGTTAAATTCATCTTAAATTGTAGTCTGGGTTCAGAGAGATGTGTGACAGGTAATGAAGATCATTAGCAGCCAGGGCGTAAGTGGACCTGATGTGTTAGACGGAGGAAGAGAATTTAGAAGGTGGACAGAGATAAGTAGTGTTGCATTATGGCTAAAGCACAGTGGCTAACACTGGCTACTTTGATTTATAAAGTAATTATTTATTATAAGTCCACAGCTGCTTCATACTAAATGACCAGTTTCTCCCTCAGGTCATTAAATCCATGCAGCCATATGAAGGCAGCAGGACAAGTTAATTAATCTGCAATCTCCACTTGAGCTCTTTAATCCTGTGTGATTAAGCTTCTCAGCCGTTTTATTCTTGAAAAGAAATATTGATGCTGTCAAATCGCATTGTCTGATATAGTGTGAGGATTTATATCATGAGGCAGAATTAAGACTGAGAAAGCATTAGATCGAGGTGATCATGTAAATGGCTTCATCGAAGTGTATTTTAATTGTTAGCATTTTCCCACTCTGCAACACCCAACTACATGCTCCCTCCTCACCCAATTCTCTGCGTCATCCACAGCTGGCTGGCTCCATCATTGGTAAGGGAGGACAGAGGATCAAACAGATCCGCCACGAGTCGGGAGCCTCCATCAAGATTGATGAGCCCCTGGAAGGTTCTGAGGACAGAATCATCACCATTATTGGCACCCAGGATCAGATCCAGAATGCACAGTACCTTCTACAGAACAGGCAAGTTCTGACACAGACTCGTACTACAGTCCACCTCATTAGACGAGGAAATTTGTGATTCAGCCACGTAGTTGTAGTTGAACCATTGTAATCCCATCAAGTTAGTGTATCTTCTTGACATGAAACCTTTTGAAAACCTCCGTGAATTTTTTTCTGCGGGCTCTTGACCTGGCCTGAGCTTACATTTTGTTGGGGTTTATCATTAAATGTTGGTGGACACATTCCGTCTAAGAAAGTGAACTCTAATAAACAAATGCAAGCTAAAAATAAGAAAAACATACCTTAAATAGGCTATCTTATCTTCTTTCAAATGACTGAACCACACATACATAGCTTTAATTAAAACTGTTGATGCATGAATTTTATTTTATTTTTTTAATTGCATCCTAATACTAGTTAACCCACCGTTTTGTTAGGTTATGCATTTCTGTTGCCTGCTGTCTCTTTTTAACTAACCCCTTCCTTTCTTCCCTATGCAACCTGAAACTCGTTCGAACCTTCCTCTTACATGAAATGGCTGTGAAGGAGTAGGCAAATTTAGTTGTTCTATTTGCCGTATAACAATTTATTTTAAAGGGGAAATGTGATTGGCATGCTTCTTTGACAGTCACATTTGTCCACTGAATATGATTGATTGAAAAACAAACCAAAATACAATGTCTATTTTCCATCTAAGCCATTTCACTGTGAAGCAGGGAGTGGACTCTTCCCCTGGCTGCTGCTGTGTGGAAGACTAGTGATTTTGTTGTTTTTAGTTAGATGAACCGACAACAAATCACAGTCTGCCAAATAGCACAGGCTCCTCCTCTTCTGTCTCCCTTGGCAACCAGTAGGCACGTATGATACACACTACTTCGTTGTTGATGCTATCTGAGCCCTAATGCTAATACATCTGTAGACCTGCTGCTGTGTAGTGTTGCCATGGTAACTAACCCTGCCTCCCTCTACCTTCCTCTCCTCCCCCTTCAGTGTGCTGCTCCTGCTCGGACACAAGAGCTAACCACACCCCTCTTTTCCTCCCTCTTCCTCTTTACCTTCCCCGTTCTCCTTTAGCCAGTGATGTCACCTGTTGCCTCTCCTCCTCTGCCTGTCTTTCTTACTTCCCATCTGTCTGTCCGTCTTCCCTCTCTGCCTCAATTTCCTTTTCTTCCCAAGACTTCATTCTCCCACAGTTAAAAAGCTATACAGCTTTATATTTACACTGATGTCTTTTATTTATTTATCCACTCTTTTTATTATTTCAGTGTGAAGCAGTACTCTGGTCATTTGATGTAGGCCCAGGAGACTCGGACTGAAGCAGACTCATATTGCCCCCCCATCCCTAATCCCCAACCCAACCTTTTTGCCCCTGTCCGACACATCCCCCTCAGTCTATTATTCTGGATTGTGGGTGCGTGGGTGTCTTCTTTTGAATTTTATTTTTGTATTTTTCTTCTCCTTAGCTTTTCTTTTTTTTTTCACGAATTGTCCAACATTCCTGTGCATTAAAGAAAATGTAGATATTCTGCATTTTTAAGAGTGTATTCAAATAGTTTATCGGATACCTTGCATTTTTTTCTCTAACACATCTATCAAATGATAAAAACAAAAATAAACATAACCTTTTATTTTTTGATTTCCTTTTTTTAATGACTTGTACGTTTGTGTTACCAGTTTAAATCTGTCCTCTGTATGTATGCGTGTGTGCGTGCATGTTGGCATGTATGGGTTGGTGTGTTTTCTGTTTTTATATCAGTCCCTTTACAGACAGTTGTACCATATTACCACTCTGTGCAACGTGCAGAATGTAAGCTATGTCGTTTTCTTTCATATTGAACCCTTTATAGTTGTGGGGGTTTTTTTCAAGAGATGTGTAAATTTCACCCTTAAAAATTTTTTTGGGGGGATGTAAGTTTGGACACTTGTACACACTAGGTACAGGACTGTGACTAATTTTTAAGAATATTCTTGGTAGTTGTGTGGTGAAATAAATCTGAATCATTTGAGTAACTCCTCACAAAAGGAAACATGTAGCGAGATATTATTGATTTGACAAATGGTGTTGAACTTAACTCTTTTGTCCCTGCAATTTCCCGTGCTCTATGCTTGTTTGTGCTCCATGCTGTAACTTCACTCTCAAATTGTAAAATGAATAAAGATGCCACTTTTTACTGAACCAGTTTTTTTTTCCCACAAAATTCTTGCTCCATCGTCAGTTTTCTATGCACTAATGTTAATTTTGGTGAGATGTTGGAGTTAACAATTATTTCATTTTACACAAGATAACTTGTTTTATTCCAATTTTTTGCAATTGCAAAAAAACAAATGAGGAAAAGATTATGATACCCTGCTTGGTCAGCACTTGGTACCACCCACTTTTGGCAAATATCTCTGCTTGTATTGTAGCCAGGTTTTACATTAATCTTTCAAGGATTTTAACCCATTTACTGTTACTTCCAATATTTGCTGTTGTTTAATTGAACATGTTCCCTGTTTAACTGGCTGCAACACAAACTCAAAGCATAATCGATCCATCCCGGTGCTTAACAGTTTGAAATCAATGCTCCCAGAAAAAAAATAATATTTTAACTTAATCACTCCACAGGACATCAGGTGTGTTTAGATGTTGAATGTGAGGTTTGTGACATTTTCTTATGATGACTCTAACTTGAAGGTCATATTTAAACAGTCAAGAGTCTGCATAATCTCCCTGAAGGTCAATTCCTGTTTACTGACATTTCTTAATTGCCAAATGAACGGACAAAATGACTACCTGAACCCGCTTATAGCTCAAAACAATAAATAATACTATGATCATGATGAAAAATAATTAAAAAAAAAATGTTTTGTCTGTAGGACATCCGTCAATGTCCTTACTCTCATCTATTCACAGAAAGAGAAATTCCACTGGATATAATATATTTAATGAATTATCTATCTAAAGCTGTCCACAAATCAAGCTCTAAGTGATGGTTGCATTTTTTGTTTAAAATCCCTCAAATTTACTATCAAGACAAAAAAGGTGGAATTGCCAAATATTGCTAATCAAAAATATTGCATGGATCACAAACATAGTTTTGATTGTTATGATTTATGTTGCGCTTGTTTGTTCAAAAGTTGAGTAGCTTCGAAATGCTTCCATTTTGTCTGTGTAATTAACCCGAAGAAAACCTCAGGTACATTTGTATTATACTCTAAGCAAACAGTGATTTTTTTCATTATGACGATGGATTGTTTCCGAAAATAGTGAAAAGTGTCATAGATCATAGGCTACATTGAACTAGTTGGTAACTTTTTTTATATATAAAATTCTTTTCCCCCCTTTTCACAACGGATATTGTTCTCCTGGTTTCCCCTCCTGGCTTCGTCTGATTGGTCCCTCGGTCTGCGATGAGTCCACAGCGGAGACTCTGATTGGTCGACAACTGGAAACCAGGTAGTGGAAGCGCGACGCAGCGATCACGAGTCTCCGCGCTGTTTTACCTGCATTTGTTGGTAAGTTCAGTCAAAACACCAGTTCTTGAACCAACGAGTGAATGTGTAAGATGCCGCTGATCAGCGAACTTGTATCTTAAAAACCCTGCGCTGTTGATCCACGGTGTGTCGACTCCGTGTTCTGCGTGTCGGCGGCGACAGTCTGCTCTTCGTGCACTTTGCTCGTCCGGTTCCATCAATAAAACCTAACAGTGCGATATGATTGGGCCACGGACAATACTGCTCGTTGTATAAATAAGACAAGGACAAAATGCGAAATAAACTATTGAACTTAAAAAACAACAACAACCATTCTCTCAGAGTAAATCATGTGACGAATCACAAAGAGCACTGAAAATCAGCTCCATTCATTCAGCCACCACGTGCGTCAGTGTCCCATTATCAGTCTGATCGAGATGATATCATTAACACACGGGCACGAAACAATTAAGACAGACGGAGGGGGATGTAATCCTCACTGTGGTGGAAGAAATAATTCTCATCTTTTTCTGCAGTCAAAAGAAAAATCAGCTGCACACTTCTGCACTTAAAACTGCACTTCAGAAGAGGAACTATCATGTGAGATGAATGTTAGCACAAGAATTACCTACATTACAGGCTAAGTTGCTCTGAATTGCTATTACTTTTATCCCGCAATTATTAGTGATGCATTAACATGTAAAAACGTTTTAGTGTTGTATTTGGTTGAGGTGAAGTCTATTCTGGCTATTTCTTTATACCTGCATAAAATTTGCTCTGTGCAAACAGAACTGCACTTAAGTACAATGCTTATTTACTGTGCTGTGACGTTCCACCACTACAAATCGATATTAACTGTGTCCCTGAGTGACTTTGTAAATGCATGCAATGTTTTCTTCAAAAAAACAAAAAGACAGAAAACATCCCTCTCATGCTCATTATGTCTTTTCATGGCGAATTATCTAATAAAGCTGGGAGATCATCTTTAAAATGTCACTTCCCTAGAGGTGTATGGAGGATATAGCTGTTTCAGAAGGAAAAGGGCACGAGCGTTCACACTCCCTCTACACCCACATCCGTGCATGCACGTAGAGGCAGCTTGTGATGCAAACATGAATGTGTTTGTAACAGATGATTATTTGTCTTATTACTTCCGTGGAGTCATATTTAGAAGCATGCTTGTTTACCTGTCTGTGATCCTTCAATTTTGTTTACGCTTTTTGTTTACAGTATCCATCATGGAAACGCCCCTGCTTCCTCGTGAGTCCGGCCAGTTCATAGCAGAGCGGAGTCGGGACGTGTTTGTGGAGGAGAAGGGCGTGCACAAGGTGGCGGAGATGCTCTACGCTCTCCGACACAGTGAGAGTCTGACTGCCAGTGGCTGGAAAGAGGCAAATCCATTGGCCCCGACACCCACGTCTGACCAGGGGAGTTTGATAACAGCTGGGGCCACCCAGAGTGCTAAATACATTTTCACAGCATACATAAGTGGCGAACAACACGCTACATATTAATTTGTGTTCAGTGAAAAGGCCAGATGCAGCACATATATTCAGTAGTGTATGTGACAGATGACAAACTTCAGGACACAAAAATCCACGAAGGATGTCAAATGAATGCAAATATAAGGACAAGATAAAAAAAAAAGTTCCGAGGATTTCTGACTGAGCTAGTGCATCGTCTAGCTCAGTCTGTATCACTGGATTTCAGATATTTTTGCTGAGATGATTCACTGTTGCTAATGACAGTTAAAAGTGGGTCAAACAACGAGACAGTCAATTAGTCAGTCAAAAGAAAATTGATTTAGATTTTAGATAATTGATAAATCCTTTAAGTTGTTTATCAAGCATTAGTTGATCCTTTAAGCCTTTCAAACTGGAGGATTTGCATCATATTTAACTGAATATGTTTTAGATTTTGCCTGTAGAGGTCACCTGTCGCTCTTAATATATATATAAAAAATTTTATTAGGAAAGGTCACCACCCGGTCAGCTTTGGTGACTCCTATTAAGTAAAAACTGTTCAGTATTTTCACAGTGATGGAAAAAACAAGACATTTCAGTCCTCGACAGTAAATATTAATGAAAACAGGAACATTTTCTAGGCACTTTTATTGTCTTTCAGCCATTTGTCTTACAGTACATTAACTGTGTTCCTTCCATAGATTTACTAATAATACCCAGTACATGGTCTAAACAGTTTGGTGTCTCTCACTGAATAACTTGTGTCTTTTAACCCTGCAGGGAATGAACTGGGTGTTTGTGGTCGACACCATGAACTTCTCCTTTTGGCCAGAGGAAGAAATTCAGCAGTGTGAGGTGACTTATAAAGGGACGACGTATACAGGCTACATGACACTTTGTGCTGCCATTACCAGGGCCATGGAGGAAGGTGAGAGCGTGTATAGCATAGTATATCACTGCATAAATTATGCGTGGACACAAGAATTTCTCAAGGGATGGGACGACATATCTCATGTCAAGGCTTAAAATAACACATTTTGTTTTGTTGGTAGCGGATCGATATAAGCGGGGCGCACGTAGCAGGTGGAAAAGAGTATTTGAGTTGAGGTGATGCAGCGTAGCTGTAAATTAACATTTTTTATCAAAACTACACTGAAAATAATCCAGATTCTACTCAGTACATAAACGAACAACCTGGGTGATAGAAATGTCAGAATGATGAAGAATTCACACAGTGAAGACATCTTCACATTTTTTTTAGACTAATTTATCCTTTTTGTTAGACACTTGGTCTCTGGAGAAAAAAACATGTATATTGAAGCCCCCTTTTGATGTCTCTTTGTTCATATACCATGTGGGCTTTTGTTTTTCACTGCTATTACCAGTTATTGTGCATGTGCCCTTTACTTGAACTAGGAAATTGCTTGCAGCGCTGCGTGTGCCTGTGCATCATTCATAATAAGCATGAATGACTCCGGATATGAATCAATTATGTCTCGTATGCAATAGTGCTCTCTGTGTGTGGTAGCTGGGGCCTTTATAATTACAAGAGCCTCTCTTAGAATAGCACAGGTTGCTTTGTTACAGGGAATATCAAGGGTTGACAGCATGAGATCAGAACAAATTATGTCTTTTGAGGCTCCTGCGAGAAATAGCTACTGTGGAGTTATATGTAATTATAGCACACCAGAACTTCGCATTAGAGTCCACTTCCCCTCCACAAGATACTTTCTGAAGATAAATCCATCTCGCTGGTTCTCTCATCCTCGCTCCACAGGTATACCGATCACTGATCCAAAGTACTTTTCTCAGATGAGTGTGGAGGAGTTGGGACACGTCCTTCGATCTGACAATGAAACGCCCATGCCGATGCTCCAGGCCCGCCACAAGGTTCTATTCTATCATTTTCATGTTATTGTCCAACAGCCATGATACTAGGGGGATGTATCAACACACTTAATCCACATTTCCCTTCAGTCATCTTAAACTGCTTTCAGATATGCACTGAAGTCTGAACAATTCCCTGAACTTCTCTGGGGCGATCTATGCACATTTTCTGGGAACCTTTCCTGCCAGCCCCCTTGTCAAATTTCCAGAAAAAGATTTGTCTGAAAACAGCATTACTCCAGTATCACAGTTTGATCCATCTTCAGTATTTGAAAAAGTATTTGACTCCTCTGAACGCACAGCTGTCTTTGGCTGCAACCCATTTACATTCTCAGCACAAAACTAAAGCAGCTCTTTTCAGAGACAAACAGATGTGGTGAGAAAAAAACAGGATGTATCATCTTGTGTCTCTAATCAATAGACTAAATATAGTATGTACATTGAATAGAGAACTGACATATGGGTTTTTCTAAAAAAAAAAAATTACGAATCTACAACATTGAAAACCATGTTCCTTACAGATGAATTCATTTTGATTACATTTTCAATCCTCTATTTAGATAGATTTTTACATTAATTAAGAAAACTGACACCTCCGCTGTATTCCCTTCATGTTAAAGGGGAAGTATGCAGCTCATCCTCCTTTCTCTTCCTTATGGTCAAACTTGAAGTGAATCTGTCTGATCTAGGTGCTGACTGAAGGCGGCCTCGTGTTGCTGGAACATGGAGGAAGTTTTCGCAGTTTTATCAGCCAAGCCGGGAACGATGCCCGAAAGATGGTGGAGCTCATTGTGGAGAAGATCCCTTCCTACAGGGACGAGGCTGTGTATGAGGTCAGAGTTACAGCACACCTTTTCTAGATAATCGAAACATTTAATGTATCTCATGTTTGCCAGAGAAATAGTCTTGTGAAAATGTACTTGTGTTTTCAGATATTTAGTCTAGTTTTTGTCAACCAGAAGTTTTCTCTTGAATTCATTACCAATAAAACAAATATACTGTACAATTATATCACTTTAAATAGATAGTATAATAAAACAAAAAACATGTATAAACATCTTGAACGTTTATTAGAAGTGTGTGATCTGATATAAATGTGGAGAAGACAGATTATGATGTTAGAGTTCCATCTCCTGGCTGAAGACAGTGTGAAAATATTTCTAATGCTCACTTCATATGTGTATATTTAGTATACAGTCAGTGAAGGAGCAATTTACCCTCTGTGCACACTCTTTGTAGCCTGTATGTATATTATCCCTTTTAAAGAACATCTGTCCGGCTTAAGAACAAACAGCATATACAGTATGAGCAGGTTATCAAACATAGTGTCCTTTTTGTCGCAGGGGAAGAGAATCTCATTCTACAAGCGAGCCCAGATCCTGGTGGCAGATTTCTGGGGCGTCATGGAGGCCAGAGGAGATGGGGAGATCATTGACATGGACTGGCTCACCATGTTTGCAGACTACAGGATCCCGCAGGCTCTTGTCTACCTTGGAGCACTGCGCTACTCTGACACTCTGATGCAGACATTGAAGAATGGTTAGACAGGAGAGTGTGTGTGTGTGTGTGTGTGTGTGTGTGTGTGTTTTAAGACATTATTCGTTAAGTAGTATGTCATGATCCCCCTGTGTGATGTGCATTTGTCTCACATTTCTTGCAGGTGAACTGCTGCGTTCAGGAGACAGGAGAGAGGTCGAGATCCGGGGCTGTTCAATTTGGTCTGTGGAGCTAATCAAAGACCGACTCAGCAAGCTGATGCTGGAGCGAGACGGACAGACGTGTAACATCAACCCCGCAGTCATAGACTTCTACCTGTGGCCTTATGCCAAACAGCATCATAAAGAGATGGCCCACATTCCCGTACACCACACACGCTGTATTTACTACTGAGGAGCTGGCTGGCAGCCTCACATACAGTAGGCTGCACTTGTCAGTGTGCAGCCTTGGCACTGGTGCCTTTCCCTGGGATAAAGCCAAGCATGCTCCTGTGCCAGATATATGTACAAATGGGGCTTCTCTCTCGCTGTAATGGCAACAGGTTTGAAGCTTTAATGTAGCGTGTTTGTCTATGTGGGTAGTAGCACTGTTGTCCATTTACAGTCAAGTTACATCTTTACTGTTGATGAGATGGAACATTTTCTACCCTTCAGATCAACTGTGAACACACACTGTAAATCTGCAGCAACCACACAGTGAATATACTGTATTTTGATCACACATTGTGTGCTACTTCTTTGACACGAGTGTTGCAATAGATTAACCTGATTTTGGCTTCATCCACTTAAAGCAAGCAGGACAACTTCTTTGAAATCTTCTAATTAAAAAAATTATATATGGTGCAATAAATCTATACCTTTGAATATATTTGGTTTGAACGGTGGTGTAGTTATTAGCGCTGTCACCTCACAGCAAGAAGGTTCTGGGTTCGAGTCCCGGTTCAAGCCAACCAGGGCCTTTCTGTGTGGCGATGGCATGTTCTCCCTGTGTATGCGTGGGTTCTCTTCGGCTTCCTCCCACAGTCCAAAGACATGCAGAGTGGGGTTAGGTAAATGGAAGAGTCTAAATTGCCCGTAGGTGTGAATGTGAGAGTGAATGGTTGTCTGTCTCTATGTGGCCCTGGCGACCTGTCCAGGGTGAACCCCGCCTCTCGCCCAATGTCAGCTGGGATTGGCTCCAGCGCCCCCACGACCCTTAAGTGGATGAAGCGGTAGACGATGGATGGATGAATGGTCAGAGTGTTAAGAAGAAATACAGCATCTGAAAATATAATTTTCTCAAATTGTTCAAAGTTGAAATTAGATTATTAAAAAAAAAAGTTTTGTAGCTCATCAGTCAGAGAATTCTAGTGTTTGGTCGGATGAAGGGGAAGAAAAAGGCAGGGAATTTTATATGAAAAAGTCTGGAACTTTGGAATATATCCACATGTTTGTTTGATTTGTTTTTATTTGTCAAACTTGTACACACATCTTTTGCATCATTAGGAATGTGAGTACAGCAAGTCTTAAGTTTAAATACTGGAGAAGCACATTCAGCAGAGGGCGCTGTTGCCTTCACGTCCCCTCGGTCCGCTCTCCACGAAGAGTCTTGAACGCATCTCCGGCTTTTCGTCGACTGCGGCCCGGAGCACGGCGGCGGTTTCCCGGGCAACCGAGGAGCGACAACAAACCGGAGAAGTGGAAGTTAACAGCAACAACAACGACGACTCGGACTACGACTACACACCAAGTCAACGAGATGCTTCGTTTGGTAAATTGTCCGTCGGTTACGCGTTGGTTCCCAACATGTTGAAAAGCAACAAAAAATAAGTAGAAAAGGTAAGGAAGAGGAAAAACGAGCCGAACGTGTTGATGTCTGAATGAAGTTAGGCTGAAACAAACGTGGAAGGAGAAGACGTACAAAATGATGATGATCAAAGGATCGAGGGCCCATGTGACCTGTGATCTCCCGGAAAGAACCGAGAGCACGAAGGTGTCTTCAGACCTGCCGAGGCAGGGATCTGCGGCTGAGGGAGAACTGATGGAGAACTGAGGGATAACTGATGGAGAACTGAGGGAGAACTGATGGAGAACTGATGGAGACCTGATGGAGAACTGATGGAGAACTGAGGGAGACCTGATGGAGACCTGATGGAGAACTGAGGGAGACCTGATGGAGAACTGAGGGAGACCTGAGGGAGAACTGAGGGAGACCGCTGCGATGTCCTGGGACGGACCGAGAGAAGTCCAACATTGGTCAACACTTGTGTTAACATGACCTGGCACAACACTGGCTCGGCCAGACACAAGCCATGCAGCAGTGGAGTTATCATGAGTATTGAGGATTAGCTGGATAATAACTTCATTTGGGCTCCATGAATTATATATATATATAATTATGGTATAATATTGGTATAATGCAGTAGTCGGTTGGCACTCTGCTCACTTAGTGGCACACAAATCCCTTGGTTTTGATGTAAAAAATAAGTGAAATAAGAAGAAGAAGAAGAAAACATTTTCAAGATCAGTTTCCATCTTGCATCTCCTCCAGTTGTGAACATCCCGCCACATACACACTCACATTAAAGTGTGAGTACACCAAACAGAGATGGATATTTTGAAAAGTTCCGCTGGGATTCAAAGTTGAACGATACCCTGGATGTCTAAGAGACGTGGAACCCTTTAAGGGCTGGATGGAGTTCGTAGCTGAAAGTATGAATGAGTGGATACGAATTGAAAATGCATGAAAAGTGTAAACTTTGAACATTACAGTTATTCAACATGTTGAATGCAAGCCTGCATGTCCTAACTGGACGTGTTGATGTCTGAATGATGTTTGTAGGTTGGAAAATGTGGAAGGAGAAGAGGACCAAAAAGAAAGAGGCTGGAATTTGGCTAGAATGACATGTTGGTGCTGAGGTGAGAGTAAAACTCCATCACTGGCTCTTTCACTGTTTGTCATTGTCAGTGACGAGACCATGAGCGAGGTGTTTGTGCGCGTTGCGGTCCGCATCCGGCCCCTGCTTCCCAGAGAAGTCCTCCACAACCACCAGGTGTGTGCGCGGGTGGTGCCGGGCTCGGCGCAGGTGATGCTCGGCCCGGACCGACTCTTCTCCTTCGACCACGCGTTTGGACCGTCGGCCAGCCAGGATGATGTGTACGAGTCCTGCGTCCAGCCGCTGGTCGAGTCCCTGGTCGACGGGTTCAATGCCACGGTTTTCTGCTACGGACAAACCGGATCAGGGAAGACATACACACTTGGAGGGGGAAATCTGGGTAAGTTGTACCAAGCACAGGTGGCCGTTTTAGAGGGACTGAGAGGGGGATGATTCGTTAGACTTGAAAGTGTCTTAAATTGTTTTGAATTTAACTAGACATTTGACCCAAAAGGTGTCTAACATCTGTCTTTGCATAATCCTGACCTTTACTACTCGGTGTCTCTTCTTTCCACAACCTCTCTCTCAGATGAGGAGGGAGGAATTATTGACCGGCTGGCCCAGGATGTGTTCTTGTTGTTGGAGGAGAAGATGAAGAACAGTGATGGTCTGGAGGTCACAGTGCGGGTCTCATACATGGAGCTGTACAAGGAGGAACTGCGAGACCTGCTGGACCTGCACTCCAATCACAAAGAGCTTCACATCAGAGAGGACGACAAGGGAAACACGGGTAATGTCTTTTTTGACTCCCAGAAAGAAAAAAAATGAATTAATGTGTTTTCACATTCCACATAGATTGCATGTGAGTCATTGACTCATTTAGACCTTTTTAAATTATAACGATATAACCCATTTGTTATCTATGTAGATTCTTTCCTTATATCCACCCTTCAGCTATTTGTCTAAACCAATCCTGTATAAGTACATGCCGTTTATTGCATCACAAAGTAGATCATCATGTTACTGGTACTACTGTCTAAGTGATGTACTGTTAAAAAGTCTACTCCTGTGAATCAGTATTGAACTCCCATAAGGTTGGCTATGAGATGTGCAAGAGAAACAATTTAAATGACATCAGAGGCCAGCATATTGTGGCATTTAGTATTAGAGTATTACAGTCCAAACACACACCATGCACCTCAGAAATGTGTTTTTTATTGGATCCCTGTCACTTTGTTGTGGCCTATGCCCTACGACCTAGTTTGTAACAGAGGTTTTCTGTGGTTGACTTTTAAACCCCAAGCCCATGTTACCACCCTGGTTACACCAGTAGAGCTTGTAGATCAGTGGAGCTGCAGAAGTCTTTATATGATCAGTCAAAATCACAGGCTATGTAGTACTTCCCATGATTTGTAAACCGATCTCCATGTGTAAAATTATTGATTTAACGAACGGCATTACTTAAGAGAGAATAAGGAAGTCATGTATCGAGATTAGACACTACGTTCTACATTGGCTGAAGTAATATTGCACAAGCATTTCAATACAAATAATCATTGTGTGTTTCCGTGTGTGTCTTCAGTGGTGGTAGGAGCCAAAGAACTGGTCGTCACCTCAGTAGAGGAGCTCCTCAGCGTTCTAGAGACGGGTAATGCTCTGCGGCAAACTGGCACCACAGGGATGAACGAGCACTCCAGTCGCTCTCACGCCATCCTCACCCTTCAAGTCATCCAATGTTGCCACAACAACAACAACCACTCCTCCTTAAAGTCTGCCCGCTCCTCTAAACTCTGTCTGGTCGACCTGGCAGGTTCGGAGCGCGCTGGAAAAACTGGCAACACCGGGGCACGGCTCAAAGAGTCTGTTCACATCAACGCAGGCCTGCTCGCACTGGGCAATGTTATCCGTGCCCTGTCTGACCCTGCTCGAAATCGCCGTGGTAACAGCTGCAACAGTGCGTACATACCGTACCGTGATGCCAAGATCACCCGTCTCCTCCGTGATTCACTTGGAGGCTCTGCCCATACATTGATGGTGGCGTGTGTGAGCCCCTCTCACCACAGTGTCGCTGAGACGCTGGGTGTTCTGCATTTTGCAACCAAGGCTCGTCACATTCGCAACTGTCCCGCAGCAACATCTACTCCCCCAGAGGGTAAATCATGTCCTACAGCCTGGGACCCTGGCGAGGCTCGACTCGGGGAGCTGGAGTATGAAGTACAGACGCTGAGAGAGCTGCTGAAAAAGAAGGAGAGAGAGACAGAGATGCAGAGGGAGAGGACAGGTGGAGGAGCTGTAGAGGGGGAGAGCTTTACACAGTCAAGTCAGATGAAGAGATCTGAGCCCGAGCAGAAGAGGAACCAGTACCGCCTACTAACACTGGAGGCTTCAGCTCTGCTTACCGATATCTCTGGCCCATCTCCAAGTCATTCCTTCAGGCAGCGACTGCAGGATTGGCAGAATAGACTGACAGTTGTCACCAACACACATCAAATCGATGAGGAGGACGGTTCAGAGGAGGATGGAGACCAGCCTGTTGCAATATCAAAGCTCAGAGAAGAGCTCAACAGATGCCAGGTAATGATACAAAAGTTAGAAAGAGAAAGATCCGACTGCCATTAAAGTTTACAAATATTTTTTTCCCCCATTATAATTGAAAGGAGCTGGTCCATATCCATACATGGAATTCAGAAAAATTATACAGGTAGTGGATTTAATTGAATTAGCTTTTGTTCAGAGTGAAAATATCATGGAATCTGTTCCAATAGCACAAAGGTTCCCAACTGATAATGTGTCATGACGGTTGTACAACTGTTCTCTCTCTCTTTTCTTTCTTCTCTCCACTCTCTTCTCTCCCCCTCTTTCTAGCCACCTCTCTCTTCTCCCCCATTTCTCTCCTCTCACCCCAATCGGTCGTGGCAGATAGCCGCCCAAAACTGAGTCCGGGCTGCTAGAAATTTCTTCCTGTTAAAAGGGAGATGTTTTTTTTTCTCCACGGTCACCAAGTGCTTGCTCATTGTGGGAACTGTCGAGATTCTCTGTAATATTGTGAGGTCTCGACCTCACAATGTAAAGTGTCTTGAAATAGTGTATGTTGAGATATACAAATTAAATTGAATTGAATTGAATTGGTAGCTACATCTGGTTGACCAGAAACAATGACAATAAGGCAGGCGGAGTGCTGATTCTTCGAGGATTGTACACCAAGTCCTAGCCAATGAATCTTTACAGAGCTAGACCTTCTTCCCTACCCACTCACCTAACCCTAACCAGGGATGACTCTAAATTTATGATGTATCGTAATGGTAGCTCTATCTGGTGGTCATTGCAAAAGCAACTACACTCTGGTAAGTAAAGTGCTGTCTTCAGGGATTGTAACATCTACTTCTAGTTAATGAATCTACATCCATCACAACTCAAAGTACTTATTTTATTTTGATTTTATTCTAATACCCTTCTCTGCTCCAGTCATTTTATTCAGTATATTTGAAACTGACGAGAACAGACAGGGTCGCAGGTTGCTAATTAATCCCGCTCATCTGTCGCCGGTCATTACTCATCTCTCACCATTTAAAAAGCAGTCACAGTGTTGTATGATGTAAATGTTTTAGTTCACCAAATGAAGAGTAGCCTTCTTCGTTCCAAAGGTCAAGAGTGCTGGTTTAACATAAAACATTAGCAACGACTGCATCCCATGGATGTTAGGATGTACATAAATAAGTAAAAAACATTCTGACTTTTCAGTGAGAGGTGGGCTACTGAATCAACTATTTACTATGCAAAAAGTAAATCAAAAATTCCCTCTTACCCACAGGAGGCTCTAAACATAGAGAAGCTGCTATTGGAACAGAAAGACGCAGAACTGAGAAAGGTACAAAAAGATGTTAGAAAACTTCTTCAAGAAACCAAAACCCACCTCCAAGCCTTAGAGGAAGAGAAGGAACGTAGTCGCCTACAGGTGAGAGGAACAACTTTGAACGCAGCGCTCTAATACAGTCGGTACGGACACTGCATTCAGCGTTGTAGGTTATCTGCAAATAAAAATCCAAACGTTTCCTCAAATGTATTGACAACTCTGATGGTTTTCCTTTTTTTTCTATTCAAATGCGTGTCTGTGTCAATATTTGTCTGTGAATGTTTTCAGACTGAACAACTGGTGGATCAGCAGATTCTAATCGATCGTCTTCGCAGTGACATCATGACCTTTCGGGGTGCAACCTCCAGGGCAGCAGTGGAAGCAGTGGCTTCTGGGAACTCAGGCAAAAGGCCCCACAGCGTCCCTCTGATCGGACACAGCTGTGATCGCGGGCCTCCGAGGAAGGTAGGTAGACACACTGTTCTGGTATTATTGTTTGTCCTAAACACAAATCTGTGTGCGCACTCACACTGTTGTTCATGGCTGTGCGTACGCATGTGTTTGTAGATTCACTCCAGTCCTCCAGCCTATTCCCTGGAGAGGGTGATGGCAGCCTTTAAGATGCGTGGACATCTCCTTCTGGCTGAGCTTGAGGAAAAGGATGAGGTATACTGTCCATTCATAAAACAACAGGCAGAGAGCAAAGACCTGGGTCAAGAGAAGGAGGAGGAAGAGGAGGACGAAGGTGTGGCATTTAGGTAAGTGTTCGTAAAAACACAAGCCGATAATCTTTGATTTACAAACTCTGCTATTCTTGCAGCCATAAATTAGATCGGAAATTATCAAACAATCAACTATTGTGATGTTCCTTCAGGTGTTCTTTAAACCGAACATGGACCAGCCAGCAGAAGAATGGGAATCCATTAGTACCTCAACGAGCCACAGGTATACTTAACCTGTATTTAAATTTATTTAACAGTTATTTTTATTTCTTGTCCTTTTATAGTAAGGATTTCCTATCACAGTTCTGTGCTATTCCAAGCAGTTTTTTATATCCAAGAAGTTATATTGTAAGTTACTCTTTCTTCACAGACACCAAGGAAACCCAGGCTCAACAAAGCCACTTGAGGAAGGGCAGACTAAGAGCCAGTGTTACCCACAGAAGGATCCGAGATATGTCCGTCATCATGGGCATGGAAGAGGAGCTCATCCAGGAGCTTGACAAAACTGGTGTGCTTTTATAAAAATGACTTTGTAGAGTAGAACTTTTTAGCTGATTTGTTTGTCTATGAAAGCATGTGTTTTGTGTTTGCTGTGTATAATCAAAACATTTCTGCAGTACTTCCAAAGGCTCCTGCTGAGTGAATTTAGGAGTTAAAGAATGACAGCGGAAGGGTTATTTTGACGATGATGTAGCAATACTATATATAGCAGCCTGTAGTGTAGCCTAGAGGTGTCATGCCTCTGAACTTTCAATGAAAACGATTGAAAAGGGGACAAAAAACAAGTCTCTTCAGAAGCTGTTTCATTCAGACTCCTGTCTTAATGTTTTTACTGAATCTCCGGACAACAACAGCTCAACACCGAAGAATCATAACATAATAGTATAAAACCTTTGGCATTTATTTGTGTTTTCTCTAAATTTTGTGTTTTATTTCTCACAGACAAGGAGATCCAAGCAGTAAACAGCCACAGCAGGCAGAGTCACGATGGCAGAGAAGCTGGACTATTGGCAAAACTTTCCATGCAGAGCCAGCAAGTCCGAACAGAGGTGCGTCGCAGCCTTCAACACATGAGACTGCAGAGAGAACAGCTTCAGACCAACCTCAGGCAGCTTCGACAGACTGGTGACAACAACGAAGAACTTGGCCAAACTGGGGTGAGTTGAAATGTACAGATTTAAAAAGGTATCATCAAATATGTCAAGCTGGTGCAATAGGCGAAGTCTTAAAGCTATAGGCCAGGTCTGTTGATACAAACTTGGTTGATGGACCGAATTCAACAAAATCAAATATTCTGATCTTCAGCCATATCTTTCTGATATTCCACAGTCAGTTGAGCTTGTCTGCGAGTGAGGGGACAATGGAGCGTGAGATTGGCCGTAGAATTGGAGCAGCGGGGGCGGTATTGCACTCGCTTTGCCGCACCGTTGTGACAAAAAGGGAGCTGAGCCGGAAGGCAAAGCTCTCGATCTACCGGTCAATCTTTGTTCCTACCCTCACCTATGGTCATGAAGGATGGGTCGTGACCGAAAAAACGAGATCGCGAGTACAAGCGGCCGAAATGGGTTTCCTTAGAAAGGTGGCTGGTGTCTCCCTTAGAGATAGGGTGAGAAGCTCAGTCATCCGTGAGGAGCTCGGAGTAGAGCCGCTGCTCCTTTGCGTAGAAAGGAGCCAGTTGAGGTGGTTCGGGCATCTGGTAAGGATGCTCCCTGGGCGCCTCCCCTGGGAGGTGTTCCAGGCACGTCCAGCTGGGAAGAGACCTCGGGGTAGACCCAGGACTAGGTGGAGAGATTATATCTCCACACTGGCCTGGGAACGCCTCGGGATCCCCCAGTCAGACCTGGTTAATGTGGCCCGGGAAAGGGAAGTTTGGGGCCCCCTACTGAAGCTGCTGCCCCCGCGACCCGACCACGGATAAGCGGTTGAAGATGAGATGAGATGAGTTGAGCTTGTCGTTTCTGGAGAAGCAACTGCGTAGCCACACTGAAAAAAAATAAGTTAAAAACTATTGTGGGTGGCCCTACTCAGGTGCTAATTTAGATTTTTAATGTCTCAAATGAAAATCAGCTGACAAATTATGAATGGCTCCTGAGTGAAGAGTAAATAAGATTTGTGATTTTGCTAATAGGACCAAAGAGAAGGAGAATCGACTGTGTGGGAGAGCAATAACCACGAAGAGTCAAAGGAAAAGGTAAACCATTGAAGCAGAATAAAGTTTGTTTTGCTTTTCCTCCCCTTGACTGAGTTTCTTGTATACAACCTTCCCATGATACTATTTTTATTTTGTGTTCTTATCTTTTTAATTTTTGGGTCACCTTTCTCCCCTCTCTTGGCTCTTTCCCCCTCCTCACACTCCTTCGCTCCTCCTTGTCCTCGCTGTAGCCGCAGGGCAGCAGTTGGCTGGAGCAGCAGGAGGAGCAGGTGCTTCAGAAGCGAGCGGAGCAGCAGGAGCTGCAGGAGGAGCTGCGGAGGAGAGAGGAGGTGGTCCTGCGCAGGGAGGCCTGTCTGCAGCAGAAAAACAAACTGGAGATCAAGAAGCTACGCTCCAGTCAGGTCAGTCTGCGTACAAGTATTAAATATGATTTACTTAATTTATTGTTAGATGTCTGTATATCACCTGCTGGCATCTGGAAGTTTATTTTTCTGTCACTAACTTGTCAGGCTCTGAGTCGGGACCTGCAGCGTGTGTCCGTGCAGTTGGAGACTGTGGAGCAGCACCTGCAGAGCGGCAGCAACGCAAGACTGACTGGAGGAGTAACCAAGGAGGAACTGGAGAAGGAGAGAGACACGCTGAAAAAGAGGAGAGACGCTCTGGAGGCGCAGCTGGAGGAAAATAGAGTTCTTAGTGTGGAGGTCAGAGAGGAGGAAACCATACGTGATGACTTTAAACAAAAATTTACACCTGTGGACTTGACAGGTTTTGGTGATTTAAAGCTAAACTAGATATCAGTGTGTAAACTGTGTTTGTGCCCTTTGATAAATGTGTGTTCTCATTAAGGAGGGGCATTCCCTGCTCCAGCTGGAGGAAGCTATTGAAGCTCTGGATGCAGCTCTGGAGTTTAAAAACCACTTCATTCGGGACAAACAGAAGATGTTGTTCATCACTGACTCCTCTTCGTATTCGTCACAAAGCACTGAACCGGCTCAACTCTGTGATGTCATAAGGAAGCTGAAGGAGCTCTCACCACCCGAGGCTTCGGAGCTGCTCGTCAAATATTTCAACAAGGTTAGATAAAATGCACACACACACAAATTGATATAGGCAACACTCAGATCTACGTACAAAACCAACATGGTTTTCCCATTATTTATGTGTGCCTGGTGTTTGAGCTTTGGTTAAAAACAATTTTAGTAAAAAACTTGATTTTACCATCGTCAGATGAAAACTGAATGCCGACTTTGTCTGTTCCAGTTGGAGATTTATGAGTCAGACAGGCAGCAGTTTATTTTTGTAATGCTAATTATATCATGCCTTGGTCCTCTCTGAGTCATCTTTCCATTAACAGAAACCATATCAAAATTCAAATTTAAACTTAATCAACCTCTCACCAGGAGGTTCGTTTTCACTGTTATAGTTTTACACCATGATAAACTCCCGCCCACCTGTTTGGCTATGTCCTAGTTTTTTCTCTGCATGTGTCAGAGTAAACAAAGGAACAAGATTTAGCCAATTTCCTTGTAATTTTACAGTGTAATAATATATTTTTTGCACCTTTGTCTGGCTCCCTCCAACCATTATCATCCCTTCCAGGTTGTTTGTCTTCGTGAGACAGAGCGCCATTTGCATTTGCGTTGTAAAGAGCTGGAGCTTCATGTTGGAGAGCAAGAGGGGGTACTGAGGGAGATGGAGGACTCCGTGCAGCGCTTGGTCCTGGATGCAGACCGCAGGTTCACCCAGCAGCACAAAAATCACCAGATCAACATCCTGCAACTCCTGCAGAAGCTTCAAGGTAAGGAAATCAGGTTAGCCAGGACAAAACAAGAAGTTGTGGGAGTTTTTTTGGAATGGCTCTTTCCATGTATGTCTATGCAGCTGTAGAGCACATTGGATTTGCCTTGTGGCTCAATGGTGCCATACAATTTTTAAAAATATTATATTTGCACAGAACTTTTTTGATATTGAATATTGCTGCATCCTTTATTTTTCATTCTGTGCGTGTCTGTGTGTGTGTGTGTGTGTGTGTGTGTGTGTGTGTGTGTGTGTGTGTGTGTGTGTGTGTGTGTGTGTGTGTGTGTGTTTAGAGGGGGGTTCAGGAGAGCCACAGCAAGCTATCCAAGACCGTCTGCAGAATCTGGAGAAAGAACTGTTCTTCTACAAAAGCTCAAGCCGACAGCTCAAGAAGAAGCTCAAAGAGCTTTTCAGTGGCGCCCTACACCCTGACGATCGGCCGTCGTTGCACAAACAGGAGCAAAGACAAACACACAGTATGCAGATACACGTAAGCACCAACAAATCCCAGACAGTCACTGAAAAGGCACAAACAAAGACAGTTATTACACCAACATACACAACAATATACGCCGAGCAAACAGACCAATGGACAGAGGATTCTCATATGAATAGACATGTACACGTAACCCCATATCCCTCCTTATCCTCTGACCTTCAAGCACACAAAAATACCAAAATGCCTGAATACAACCAGAAACAAATACAAACACAGTCAGATGGGAGAAAAGAAAGAGCTGCTGGTGAATGTGGGGATGGGTTAGAGATGACAGTTCGAGTGTGTCGCCGAGAGCTGAGACAGATTTCTCCGGCTTACCTGCAGTTATCTGGTTCTGCCACTAGGAGGCGACGGTTCGTCGTGGATACCAGCACTGAATCAATACTAGAGGACTCCGTAGAAGTGGCCAGACCAAAAGACAACTCTACAACCTTCTGATTATCATTTCTGTAGTCATAATACAATAGCTTACCTTGTGGTCATCGCCATCTCCACCCACTAAACAGATTCCACTACTTATACTACTTCTCGCTGTTAGTGAAAAATAAAAACATGAGAGAAAATCTGTTAATGTTAATTGTTGTTAAATATTATCAAATAGACTATTGCGTTTTCTTGCCTTTTAATAAACAGCACTGTTTAGCACTTAAAATGGCCGGTAGATACAGTATATTTTCTGCACGTAAGACAGTAATGTGTTGTTTTTAATGCACTTGATTTTTTGTATACATTTTTTCTATCTTTGTGCACAATGTATGATTAGCTACACTGTATGTATGTTTATTGCTGTGTAAATTATATTGTATGTGGATGACTATTATTAGAGTAAAAATGATTAAACTTGCTAAAATGCAAAGCAAAGATTTGAGACAAGTGTGTTGCATAACTTTTTCAGTTCCACATAAATGAGCTTCTCATATTACCAATGTCATGGAGCAATTAACCTTGCCATATATATTTTTTTCAACTTCTGTCACATAAGTAATATTTTACAAAATAAACATTGAATAATTTAGAAACATTATTTCCTTTTAAAAAAACAGCTGTCAAAAACAGCAGAAACACAACTAACAATATACACAATACAGATCGATAAAGATGACCAATAAATAAAAAACATAATTTATCTTTACTGTGGATGCTAGTTTTATCAATGTGATACAGATATTATTTGATTCAGTGTGATTTACACTTTCCTGTGATATCATAAGAGCAGAGAACTAACTTGAGAATCATATTGTTTTTAAGTTGTCAACAGTATCCATGTGATTTACTCAAAGTTCTATGCACATGCAATGGTAAAATAACAAACAGGATGTGGCAACAACGAAAAAAATCGGCGTGCTTAATTTTGTGAATCAACAGCAGGGCGGGGCGGGTCCTACAGGTTCTACACAGACTGATTGGTCCACTCTCTGTCAGTCAAATCCCAGGCTTTTTGGCTCCCCCCGGCTGCTGTACTCCTCAGACAATCGCTGGTACCAAACCAACGCTACACGACAGTTCCGTGTCGAACAGGTGAAAGTCTTCTTTACCAACTTTTGTGAGTACTGACTCTTTTTCTTTTAAACACACGTCAGTCAGAGTGTCCGAGAGAAAGAATGAAAGTGGACCCACGTGTGTGTTTTCGACCGTCACGCATCCCCACTTTTGTACTTGTTTTGAAGCTAACCACCGGCTAAGCCTTTTGTAGTTAGCTAGGTTAACTCGCTGCTACGCGATGCTAGCGGCGCACGTCGCTAGACTGTTAGCAACGGTGCCATCAACAACACTCCTGTTTTCATTTGTCGGCATTAAGTCTGCTCCGGTGTGTTGTAAATACAGCTGGTGGTCGCGTCCACTGGAAGTCAACTTCTCCTCACGGCATCGTTCTTCTGTCTCCTCTCATCAGGTTCCTTTTAGCGATGACGTCGTCTGCCATGATCACCGTGCCCACCACCGCCTCCCGCTTCGCCCTGCTCCAGATAGACTCGGATTCGGACTCGGACACCTCCGAGCCGGGGAAGAGCAGCACCAAAGGCGGACGGGACTCCGCCGGGAAGCCCCGCCATGGGAAGGCTGGAGCGGCCGGGGGCAAGGCGGCTCAGGGCGGCGACAAGAAGAAGGACAAGAAGAAGAAGAAGAAGGAACAGCAGCAGAGCGAGGCCAACGAGGTGACTGGCGGGGGAGAAGCGTCTCACGAAGCTCTGCTTCGTGTCACATGACTGACGAGTGTGTTCCTGCACTGTTGTTTCATTTCACCTGAAGTGAAACTGCAGGGGATGGCGTTGAGATTGATTTGGTTTGATAGGACACGTCACAAAACGTGGTGTTGAAATTTAGCCAATGCAACAATCAAAATACACATAATACAGAAGCAACTGTTTGCGTTTGTAATCATGTGAAGAGATATATATATACATATATCTATATACATATACATATACATGCACCTTTTGTCAGTCGGATAATCGAATGGGATCTTGGCAAGACCAAATATTTCTGGTATAACATAATTTTTGTTTAATTTAGTGTAAGTAGCAGCCTTACTAAAATTACAGTATTACTGCCTGTGCAAAAAAACCCACTAACTAGGAAATCTGTCAGTGTGCTTTTTATGTGAATGCAGCTGTGACGGAACTCAGCTCTTCAGGTAGTTTGTTCCAGAGATGACTAAAGTGATCTTGACCCATTTATGGGTACAGTTAACAAAGCAACACCTGATGTCCTTAAGGGGTGTAACTCCATCTTTGTTTGTGAGTACAAGTGCTATTAAGACTCAGAACTGCTATTTCTTACAAAGTTAACAACCAAACACAGCAGTAGTTCATAATGGAGTAACAATGTCATATTAGGTCAGTGTTTTGATTATGCGTTATCTCGCTTTCTTTCAGCTACGTAATCTAGCCTTCAAGAAGATTCCTCAGAAGTCGGGTGCCCCGCCTCCCTGTATGACGCTGTCAGGAGTAGCCAGCGAACTTCTCAGCCCTACATCAGGGGACCACAGTATTCCTTCAGGAGGGTGGCAGCAATGGAAGCAGAAGGATGAGCAGGTAAGAGAGAAGAACCGCTCCCAAAGCACATGTGCAAGATATTGAGGACAATATTATTTCCAGTTCTTTTGAGTAGAGCTCAGAGGTCAGCAGCGGAACAGTTTATATCTTCGATACATTTCCTTTACTTGTTCCCTCCATCGCTCCGTTCTTTACAGAAAACTTCTTAAAGGGAACAAGGTTAAGGGTTTTTGTTGTTGCAGGCAACAGAACAAAGCATATTTAATGAAATTCAGTCTTTCACAGATAGCTGTGTATTTGGAGCAGATCATGTCAGACCTTAGAGATTTCTGATTATGTTCTTGTACATGTGCTTTCCTCTTTCCTCTTAGATGACCACTGAACTTTATGAGGCAGACTTGGAAAAGGCCTTGATTCTAAGTAAACTGGAGTTCGAACAAAATAAACAGGTGCATTGCTTACATACACACACTTATATACTCCTTTTGAAAGGCAACAGCAAAGAAGAGGTTTAGATTTGCACTTACCGACTGAAAGACGCAGATGTCTAATGCTGAAGATGTTTATTGATGCATCGAGGAGACAAGAGATGAGCAATACAAGTTAACACTGTGTAATGCCACCCTGTTTTGAGGTTGTCCTTTGCGGGGCATATTTAAAGCCAAAATGTCGTCATATGGCACAGACTTCCGTTGTAGATCCCAATTACCTCGGTCCAACTAAGAGAGACCGAATGAGGCTGTTTGTCATGGCTGTTTACCTTATCAGTAACATAAAGTAACAAACCTTTACTTGTAACCTTAGCTCAAGACAAATTGTCTGCTTTCATCCATCAGGACAACACAAATGCATCCTCGCCAAAGTCACAAGGAGGAAAAGAGGGTGGAGGAAAGAAGGACAAAAAGAAGAATCAGCAGGCAAAAGACAAAAAGACAGTTTCTCTGCAGGACTTCCAGGCTGAAGGCAGTGTAGGTGAGAGAAACCAATTCATCACTTTCAAAAGCCATGAAACTAAGACAACATACATACTTATACATACTTTTTGTTTTAAGATGAAAACTACCTCTGTCCAGATGAGCATTTCAGCTCCGTAGCAGAAGTAATCTCGATTCATTTTAACATACCTGAAAGTTGTTAGAATAAAAGTTAAATCACTGTGTTTTGTCTTTTTGCAGAACATTCAAGTAAGAAACATGAGAAAGAGGTGAGCAAGAATATGCACTGTATATATGTAAACAGTTACATTTCTAACTTCCTTCTAAAAAAAAAAAAATATGGACAAGACTTTATTCTGGCTGAATACTATGCTTGATGTGGCACACTACTGTAGAAACCCTGTCCTCCTTTCCTTCCAGGATGCCCGAGGAGCTAACGTGGCGCTAGGAATCGGTCAGGAGGAACGATTCTTTAATAAACTGGAAGATGACGTCAGTCAGATTATCCAACGGGAAAAAAGACGTGAGCAGTACTCTAACAGCCAGGGGCAAGAAGTCAACACGTCCACAGAACACGAACCAGTGAGTGGACAGACACCAACACGTGTACAATTAAATACTCATCTGTGTTCATCAGGCCTCAGATTTTGAACCCAGCTCTGTCTTTAAAATATATATTTCTGCAAATGTTTTCGTGTTTGAGGAAATTTAACGTCACCCTAGTGAAAATCATTTTTCCCTTACTTACCTCTAGTGGGTTTGTGGTAAGTATACATTTGTACTGATTGTCTCTTTTCTCCCCATTGTTCCTGTAGGACCCCAGGGCAGAGCAGCTGAAGTACGACCTGGAGAAGAAAGACCAGGAAATCGATAAGCTAAAGAAAACAATTTCGCAGTGGGAGGTCAGCGATCATAAGCAGTTACTCATTCTATAATTTCACTGGCGAATTAAAATTTCATCCCAGTTGTGGACTTTTCTAGCTGGCTGTCAGAAAAGAAATATAAATTTATACCATTTTCTTCCAACAGGTAGTTGTTTACTATTGTTTAATTCAAAGGTTTTACAATCCAGGATTTGTTAGTCTCAGTTTGTAAACACACGATTCAAAGATGGTCCCTCCTCACTGTCTCAACAAGTGCGAGAGAGCGGTATTGACAAGAACAAAGTCAATTGGTGAAATGTTCTAAAGCAAAAAGACACGTGTCCACACCTACACACAACCACGTGAGATACTGCCACATTGAAGGAGCATAGTAGTGGTTAAAAAATGTACTTGTCTCAACAAACTTTTTAAACTCCATTTTGTAGCACAACTTGCTTCTTCTTGCGTTTCTGTCGTGGCAAAACTCTTTGAAAACAACAAAACGTTTATTTTCATCTTTCTCCTGAACTCTGCAGGTGAAATACAAAGAAGTGAAAGCAAGAAATTCCCAGCTGCTCAAGATGCTCCAACAGGGAGAGAGTGAGTTGAATGTAGCCTAAATTACATTAGATAGACCTCCTGTTTTGTTTATGTTTTTTTCTTTATGCTGTTTCTTATCTCTCTTCCCTCAGTGAAAGATAAAGCAGAAATCCTTCTACAGGTAGAAGAGCTACTACATATAAAAGAAGAACTGTCATCACAGGTGTGTTATAGTTAGATAAAGTTTGACTGTGAGGAATGTGGCTGTGACAGATATTTGTACATTTTAATAATGCTGTTTTTTTTAGGTAACATTACTGCACACTGCCCTTGAACAAGAAAGGTCTAAAATCAAAGGTCTGCAGTCAGAACAACCGAAACATCAGGTGAGCGAGCAAATAATCACTCACTCTCTTTCCTTTTGTTTCGTTAGTGTAGTGTTTGGAAAAGTCCCACTGATGAGGAAGAATCAGGGTTTTATTTGAATGATCTAAGCACATGGAGCATGTGCATTTAGTAAGTGTTCAAATAGACTTTTGCTGCACCCGGGACATGGTTCAAAAGGGGAATACATAGTCTTTTAATAAATCATGGGTGTGTAACATGCAATAAACCACTTATAACGGTGAACGACATGACAGCTCCCCAAAAGTGAAGCCAAATCATTGTGATTGCCCCCTTGTGGCTTAGTCTGAGCTCAGTTTACAGGATTATTATTTTCTACTTTCAAATGAAGCCACTCTTTTAAGCTGCTCTTTTATTTTATCGATCTTCATTTTGAATTAGGTCAACGGATAAAATACACACTTCAGTAAACTCCTTTGTTATACGCAAAAGTAATGGTGTATCTCTTCTGCTTCTGTGGTTGGCAGGGAAACAAAAAGGGGAAAAAAGGTTCAGAAATGGATCTATGAAGGCTCCAAAAGGAACATATGAAGAAAAACACTGATCATAATCAGGATTCTGTCCTTTTGTTTTTTGTTTTATTAGCTTGAACTCTGTCAGCATATAATGCATGCCCATGTAATTGAACACACAGTACACACACACACACACACACACACACACACACGCAGACTACACTCCAGGATGTATGACACAGCTGATCAGTTTAAAGGTTGTTGAAATGGTAGCTTGGCCCCACAGTGCTGCCCTCTGCAGGCACCAGGCTGCCATTGCTCTGTTGAAGCCTGTGTGCCTGACCTTTCTTTTGGTCCATAATGACAGATGTGAAATTTGTTTTTTATTTGTTTTTGATTGTTTTCTCGCTGTTAAGTAAATAAAATACTTTTTCAGTGAACACAATTCTTCCGGTTTGTTTTTGTTGTTTGTCTTAAATGTCCAGATTTTAGAATAAACTGTGTGAAATGCAAAAGAAAATAGTGCTGCCATTGGAAACACCATCAACAATAATGGTGATAATAATAATCTCAATACAGGGCTTTTTAAAACTCTATTACAAAGTGCTCACAACAATACAAATTAAAATAAATCATAAAAGCAAGAATTTGTGATAGAACATGTAAACGCTAATAAATAGAATTGTATTTATCTATTTTAAAGGTCTACAATATTTCTGAATGTGGAGGGAGATATTTTGTGTCATAAATTGTTTCAAAACTGCTGACTAATTTTGTGGCCTACTTCTTTAAATTGTATCCGGTTACATGACCACAGATGTGTGATCATTACATGCACTGCTCACAGTGGCGTCTGCGTAAAAATTAATAAGCAAAAAATAATAATAAGCGGTAATGAGGCACAACATTCCCGTGACTTACATAGAAATGATCTCCCTGCTTATTCAGAGCTGGGACACACACACACACACACACACACACACCCCGCATACAACTTTCTGTCGAGTCATCGAGACAGACGCGCACCTCCGCTCCGGGTCCACTCTGCTCCCTCGTCCGCCCGGACAGGACCGTCGTGTCGGGGATGTCTGTGAAGGATGAACGGCGAGCGCCGAGCGGAGGTCAGGGCACCGAGACGATCCGCGTTGCCGTCAAAAGTCTCACGGGGAGCCAGGACTTCACCGTGCGGTGCGACTGCACCGTCGGACAGGTGGGTGGGTCTGGACTCCGTGCGTAAAATAGTACTGATGGCACAGCAGGCCACCGTTGTCAACTTGTCACTGACTGATGTGTGTGTATCTGAATGTGGGTTCAGCTGAGACGGGGTCTCTCGGATCGTCCGGGGGCCTCAGCAGAGCAGCTGCTCCTGATCCACTCCGGCCGCGTCCTCGGAGACTCGGACATCCTGAGTCACCTGAAAGGGCTGAGCGAGTCGGTCAGCATCTGCATGGTCCGGAGGTAGGCTGTACACAGACATGTGGTCATAATTTACAATCATGTGCATATGCTGTACTGCCTGGCTCTTCTGACCAAACTATTAATCACAGGAGCACCGTTTGAAGTAAATCTGCTCCTGAACCATGTAGACATGCATCCAGGTCTCGTTGATTGTGGGAGTAGACTCATTTTCTGTGGTAAAACGTTTGGAATACTTTTATTAGAGCTATTAGTATTTTTTTTTTACATTTGATGGATACACACTTGTATCAGTGGCAAAAATCAGCATTTCCATTCAAATGTGATGAGATGTTAGATCAAGTTTGTTGGAGGTGAGACGGTCGGTGCGTTAACGTCCAACTTCTGCCTTCTGTTTAAATTATTTTATTCAGCATTTGTAAAAGCTTCTTAGATGTACAGTCTATTCATCACAAAAAATGATGCACGAAACTGATGTGACCTCAGGGATTAAGGTTCAGTTTATTCTTCTCAGGCCTCCGTGTTCGTCTGCTGTGCCCACCGGTGATCCAGTCTCCGGAGAGACGGTCCAGACGGAGCTGGCGGATGTTCATGATGACCTCATACCATCTCCCACCTCGCCCCTCTGTCTGGGTAAGGAGGCTCAGGAACTCCACACACATCTCATTATTTTCATTCCATGTGTTCCTTCCATAGTTCTTACCAGTCTTAAGTGTTCCTGTCCTCTCCCCCTGGCTCACTCTGCTGCTGTGATAAGATCGTGCTCCAGTGCATTTACATGCTCCTGTTCTTTTGCTCAGATCTTGGTCCCGTAGTGGGAGGTCTGGACAGTCTTGGCCTAGCGACACTCGCACCTGGCTTCTTCCCTGCACTGCAGCACCAGATGGAGAAGCAGCTGTTGGATGACCCGGTGGTGATGCGCCGCGTCCTGGGCAGCCCCCTGGTGCAGAGCACCCTCTCCACCTCCAGCCCCCAAATAACCAGACAGCTCATTGTGTCTAATCCCCAAATCCAGCAGCTCCTCGAGACGAATGCAGAAGTGGGGGACATGCTCAACAACACAGACATCATCACACAGGTGGGTGTAGTTTGGGGGGAAAAGAGGTGTGTGTGTGTGTGTGTGTGAGTGTAGGTACAGTTCTTGAATATCAGGGTTGATACTATTCAATGTACATGAAAAACTGCTCCACTGTATGGAGTTACAACTTATATGACTTGATATGACAACTGTGAAGTTATTGAGTTTCTATAACTTAAAAGGGAATAAAGGAAAATGTGGACTTTTCTAAATATGGTTCAGGGTTTACTGTAGGTGTGTGAAATGGATTACTTGGAAGAGAAGAAGGGACTTGAACTTACTGTAACTGTTCACTCCTAAACGTATTTATCAGATGCATATGTCCGATATTTCTTGCTCTTGCTTCCATTTCCAGGTGCTGGAGCTCGTCAGGAACCCTGACATGATAGAGGAAGTTTTGCAAAATGAAGACGGAGCAATAGACGCGTTGAAACCAAAGCAGGAAAAACCTCAACGCATCACTGGGGACTTTGGTGGCCTTCAGACGACTGAAGCAAAAATACAGGAACATGGTCTCAAACTATCACAGGTATAACTTTGAAAAAAAATTCTCAGAATTATCTTTTATTTTTTAAGATTATGTCAAAAACAAATCAAACCTGTTGTTTGATTTGTATGTTCATGCTCTCTCTCTCTCTCTTTAAATCCAGACAGGAGGACCCAGTGTGGCGACCATCTCATCTGGAAATCAACAGACAGCTAAAGGAGAAAGAGACCTTCACTCCACAGATCCTCTCAGGGGACTGGCTGCCACGCCCACAGCTGATACAAACCCTCCGAGCACGGTCACTGCAGGCAAGAACATATACATCCACATGATCTAACTACACAAAGAGAAAATGTGAAATTCATGCCCATAACTAGGTATAATGGGATAGTGGGGTCATCAAACCAATCTGGCAAAACTACAATCATAACAAACATACATACATTCCTTTCTGGATTTCTCAGTTTGACCTTTTTTGTCGTCCTTTGATCAAATAAAAACGCTAAACTATAATGTGTCATATACATGTCTCCCTGCTTGTTTTCATTTTGTATTATACGGCTTCCTCCCTCCTGCCTCAGGTATGCAGTCCCTGCTGGAGGAGATCACGGCCAGTCCGGGTCTGATGGAGAGCCTGCTCTCCGGGCCGTACGTCGGCAGCCTCCTGAACTGCCTCAGCCAGAACCCCGACCTGGCTGCACAGGTGACACGTAGCAACATTTATGACTGGTGACATATGACGGGCAATCAGATCACTTTATTTTCACCTAGAAACTTTATTATTATTTTATTGTTATTATTTTTTCTAGGTTTTGCTATTCATCAGCATCTGCTGTTCAGAGGTTTGGAACATGCTGCAATTCCCCCTCCTCACTTCTTGACAACACGTCCGTATCGTTTCTCTCTCAGATGCTGTTGAGCCATCCTTTGTTCACAGGGAATCCTCAGCTGCAGCAGGAGATGAGACAACAGCTCCCTCTCTTCCTGCAACAGGTCTGGGACACACACGATATAAATAGTGTGTATTTGAGACATTCATCGCTGACTAGCGACAACACTTGTTTTAAGGGCCTGTGTATGCATGAATAATCAATTTTTTTTAGATACAGTTATCAGAGATGTCATCTGCTACAAGGACTCACAGTCGTCAGTTATGTGTAGATGCAGAGTCCGGAGCTGCTGTCAGCCATGTTGAACACCAGAGCCATGGAGGCTCTGCTACAGATCCAGCAGGGCCTGCAGACTCTGGCTGCAGAGGTTCCCACACTCATACCTGCGTGAGTAAAAACAGACAGTACACCTCCGACTAAAGAGATTTTTTTTTGCTGGTTGTTTAGATTTTGGGTGAAAGATTTTTATTTTGTATATACTATTAACGTCTCATGAACACCGCTGCGTGTCTTCTTGCAGGGCTGGACTCTGTGACACCGGAGCCAGTGTTAATGTTGCCCCCGAGCTCGCATCAAACTCTGTCCTGGACAGCCACTCAGGAAAGTGTCCTCAGGTTGCCACGGTGACAGAGCAGCAGCAGCAGTTTGTACAACAGATGCTACAGGCTCTAGCTTACACCAACAATGGGGTACGTGAGTGTTTGTTTTCTTGTAACCTTGTTATCTGCTTATGTAAATTATTTGAATTGTCTTTGTTATATCACCAGTCAATAGCCAAAAGTCGACTGGAAACCTTTACAATACAGGGCTTACTTCTACTTATTATTATTATTATCATAATCATTATCATCACAAATTTTAATAATATTTCTCTGCACTCATAGCTAGTGATGACATGCTTTTCCACAACCTCAACCCCATCTGGCCACATCCAGCACTCTAGATATACTCTAGAAACATTTCTAATCATTACTCAGATAAACTGGACTGCACGATCTCCAGAAAGACAGAGATTATGGGCGACGCACGTCAAGCTTTGCCTTATATTATGGCACATTTTCACTCCCAGAGGCACACGGACTCTTTGCTAATTCAAACCACTCTTCTGTCTTATCCTGTCAGGTCCATCGCGAGGAGGCTGAGTTCCAGGAAGAACTGGAGCACCTGAGCTCGATGGGCTTCAGTGACAGACGGGCAAACCTTCAGGCTCTCATCAGCACCGGAGGAGACCTCACCACTGCTATACAACATCTGCACAGTGTCTGACGCACACACACACACACACACACACACACACACACACACACACACACACACTGATCTGTGTAGATCCTACTGTGCATGCAGTGAATGTGACATTTGCAGATAAGCACCTACATTCAAACATAATTAAACTAAAAAAGTATCAACATTTCAAAAGTGCTTGCAAGCCATATTTTATTGCTATATTCACTTCCCTTAATAACCTATAGCTGCAGTGGTTAAGTGCTGTATATTCAGTCCTGACATTAAACCTCACAAAAATTGCTGAACAGATAATAAATCCTCGTACACATAACTTCCCTTTGTCATTCCAGGCAAGCGCTTTGTGTTCATATAGAGTAGAATCAAAAGAATAGAATCACTTTCACTCTGTCAGTGTCAGTTTAAGTTCTTCACATGGTCACAGACATTGGTCATGTATTATCAATCTCTGTGCAAATACACTATGAAGCTCTGGCCTTTTTTTCTCTTGCCACCTGGATGGAGTTTAATAAAATCTTTCAACACCCAGACGCAGTCAGACGGGGATCCACATTCTCCACAGTCCACAGATAATATTGTACCCAGAGTTGGTGTAGGGGTCGAGAGCATCACCTGGCAGTCTCAATAAAGACGCTGAAGTCAAACACAAACTGGTCTGCCATTTTTCTGTGATTGATAAAAACAGTCATTTATAATACCATGACAAATAATAAATTTTTTCTTTTAAAAATAAGTCAGAGAAGCTTTCCCCTTCAATGAAAACCCATCTTCTCATTGAGTTCACTTATTAATGATTCAAATCATCAGACTTTATAAGTATTTTTCCATGCTTTTCTATTTAAGCTTGACCTTTTCTACTGTATACACCAGGGGGCACTGAACTATTCAGTATTAACAAAACAATGTTTTTTATACTGAAACAATTCTCATCTATGGCTGTTTAAACAGAGCAGTTACTATTTTTTATTTTTTGTTTGCTTTATTTCATTTATTACTTACCTTCACATATCTGAAATGCCAACTGTTACTTGATTCATTTATTGAAACTAACATCCCAAGTATTGAGTAATATTCAGAAGTGATTGTTAGCTATGAATGTGAAAAATAGGAAACAGATTTTCAATTTCTGTCCTCACTCTCAGAGGACACACAAGACACATAATGTGACATCAGATATGTGTGTGTGCGTGTGTGTGATCCACTTGACAACCTGTGTGCATCTGTCAGTTGCTGCCAAAGTGAGGGGGTTTTAATCTTCAGTAGTGTGTCTCCGTGTGTGTTCGCGCGCACGGGTTCGTCTGAATGTGTGAGATATGAGAGTGGCCAAGGGGCTTTTTCTGGATTAGAGGCTCCTAAAATATTCGAGTGAGGTTTGAAGATGAGTCACACCAACAAAAACAGCAATGTGGTGTGTGTGTGTGCGTGCGTGCGTGCGTGCGTGCGTGCGTGCGTGCGTGCGTGAGTGAGACTCATGGTCAGGAAACCGGGATCACAAAGCCTTCACCTGATCTCACTTTTTATATTGTGAGAAGATCTAACCCTGCCACACGGCACCATGTAGCAGTGAGGTGTTCAATCTCAATCCCTTCAATCATTTCACTTTATCATATTCTGCCTGAAGATTGTACAGTAAAATTGATCGGCATTTTAATGTCAGAGCATGAGAGATAGTTTGACCGACTGGATGATATAAAAATAACTGTTGCCTGCTACTAATTGAATCAATTTACTGATACACAAGTTTTCATTTGTTGTATGTTATGGAAATGTCAGCACATGATGCAAACATGTAAAGCGCGTCTTGTTTTTTTGAAACCAGAAGCAACCATGTTTGGAGCGGGGGGTGACTGAGAGCTTGTCCAATGCACATCCACCTACAACTGCGACCTGCGACCAGAATTAGCTGTCAATCACACGGTATCCACAACTCAATGCACAACGTGCTTTATCGTCCATTTTAATCTAAATAGGAACATAATTTACAAAATGATCATCATGCTGTATTGAAGAAGACTTGAAACTAGAGATTGAGACCAATAATTTCTGGCATTATAAATCAAATGAGAAAGTCTTTTCTCATAGACCTCTATAGAAACAGACTTCTTTTTGCAAATGGTGGAGTCACACTCTCCTCGAGAGAATACTGGTTTTAGACACTGTCACATTGGCTTCACTTTCAGGACCCAGTGACTGTTTTCATTTTAATAACAGTCTACGGTCTGGACCAAAGTGGTGGACCTACTGACAGACAGACATTACCATCCCTAATACCGGCAATCATTTGAAAACATAGAGATGATGATGACAGCCTCTCTGTGGTGGTTACGGCATCGCTGGTGACGGCTTAAATTTGATAATGTGCTTTTCAACCTCAATTGCTACATCAGTAATGCTCCTGCTGATGTCCAGGGTCAACACGTTATCCTCTTCCAACGGAGGCTCTAAAATGTCAAACTGGGAATGCAGCAGATCCGCTTTCATGTAATGTCCCCTCCGGGACGCCACCCTCTGGTGAATGAGACTGTAGTCACCTTGTAGGAAGAGGAAAAAGACATCAGGAGCGATAGGAGGCAGGATGTCCTGGTCGAGAGCTTTGGCGCCGTGCAGCATGATCCATCTGTAGTGGCGCTTCAGGGCAGAGCACGTCACTAAAGCATCAGAGCCTGAGCATCTTTCTCTTGGGTGGAAAACACACACATTCAGAAATTGAGAGCAGAAATAGGCACTGAAATGTTGTAAGAGAATATTGGAAAAAACAACAGTCAAATAACTAAATCAACACAAAGTGAACCCTGGTCACAAACAGCTTAAGAGAAGAAGAAAAGGAGGATGAGCAGATAGAGAAAAAAAGTGTGACTGAGTGGAATAGTTAAGGAAAAGCAGTCTTTGATGTCGCCGCAGACGTTTCAAGAAAAAGATGGCACACATTTCACTTCTCCACCACCTCTTCTCTTCAATTAATCTGTCTTTACGCACCCAAATTTCCTCCCCTCGCTCTCTGGTCTTCATCTCAATTTTCAAAACCATCTTTGATATATTTTGATCTTTTCCAGGAATTTCACGCCTGCACATCCTCACCTCGCTGCTCTGCTATTCAGCTCCCTCTCGGTCTATAAACCCATTGTCTCTTCCATTTCTGTCAGTAAAAACTATCTGGAGTTTTCTATCTGTGTGTGTGTGTGTGTGTGTATATATGTATGTATGCAGCAAATACAGTGTGTATGTTTAGACCTGTAAGATATCCGTACCTCTGAATGACTTCATGTAGTTGGAGAAGCCAAGGCAATCTGTCCTGAAGAGAAGAATAACAACATTGAATGCATTTATTTTTATGTAAACAGCATGCTGTAAAACAGAAGCATACATAGTTAATTTCAGATATTAGATGATGGTGATAGGGAAGGGGTTAATTAATACTGTAATACTGTTATATTTGAATGTGTGAATTGATTTTGCTTTTTCTACTATACTATATTCATGTATGAAAAACATATCAAAAACAACTACAGGTAAATTCATAGTTGCACTGATCAGATTGCAGCAGGAGCTGTGAAGAAATGGTTAAAGTGTATCGGATTGTTACGAGTTGCTAATATTTTCTGTTGAATAGACTTGACTCAGAGAGTCTTTTATAGAACCAATCAGGAAATCAAATGGAGACCGCACAGACAAACACTGCAGGACACAAACACATCTTTGCTTACGCTGCTATCAGAAATTGAATCAGCCCTAATTTGGTTACAACTGACCTGAAGGCCTGTTTCCACACAACGATGCCTTTAATATGAAGAACTGAACTCGAATGAGAGGAATCATAGTCTCTTTTATCAAGACTTCAGAGCAAACTCGTGTCCTGCTTGCTCATGCCAGCCTCAACCGGCCAACTCTGATGCTGGCAAGAAAGACACATTTTCGCCACAGTCTCACAGTAATCCTGAATGCGCCTCTCTGCATCACTTCGTCATTTATTCTCAGCTGTCGAGTCAAAGCATTGGACAGATCAGGTCATAAGGTCACTCCCAGCTGCTCAGAGTAGATTTCTGAGTAGGAGGTTAAATTCATTGGCTGTGTTGGAAGCTGTGTGTCGATTTTTGAAAACGTCAGCGTGGACAGAGAAACGATAAATATAAAACAAATATGTGACAGCTTCTGGAGATACTGTAGCTCAGTTTGCCTCCATGCTGCCTTCACTGTCTGTTGCTCCAGGTACTTGTTGTGTTTTATGTGGCTGCACAAAAGTCTGACAATGATTTACACATGACTAAAGAGAAGTAGTGCAGCATTCCAGAGAGACACACACACACACACACACACACACACACACACACACACACACACACACACACACACACACACACACACACACACACACACACACACACACACACACACACACACACACACACACACACACACACACACACACACACACACACACACACACACCTGGACTGACCTCGTCTGTGAGCGGTTCCCCCCGAGCCATCTTCTCAACATTCTCCTGTGGGTGGAAATTATCCCCTTCATGCAGTGTCCAGCCCAGCTGATGAATGAAAACACACATACAGGGGAGTATCGAGTAATGTGTGTGCACAAGCATGAATGAGTGGGGTGTTTGTGTGTGGTCAGTTACCTTTTCTGAAAGAACAGCGCCTAAGCTGCTTCTGTGTAAGAAAAGGAACAAGACAGAACTGATACAGAGAAGATCATTTAAAGCTATCACAGTTACCTGAAGTTGTAATGAAACTTAGTTTAAGTCCAACCGATTACTGTTACCGGTCGGTAATCGGTAAGATTTTGCCCTGATCTCAAACAGCCAATCATGATGTTGCTGTCAAACTTTAAATCTGTTCTCCTTGCTCTTGCCGTCAGCTGTCACTTCAGTGATTCGCTGCGACCCTCCTCCTCTACATCCAGAACCCTGGATATCCACTCATCATATCATTCAGATCCTTTGCATTCTCTTCATCCCATCCCATCCTATACTACACACAGCCTCACCCACTTTCAACTATGATGACGTCATAAGAGGTCTAGGTAAGTAAGTAAGGAAGTAAGTAATCTTTATTTATAAAGCACCTTTCACAGACACCAGTCAAAAAGTGCTTCACAAGGATAAAACATCAATTCAATACAATTCAATACAATTCAATTTTATGGCAGCAAATCATTGTATATATTATCTCAAGGCATTTTTCCTAGTAAGGTCATAACCTCACAATATTACAGAGAAAAGTACCAAATAGACTCTGATTTATATTGCTATTATCACTTTTTCCTTGTTGTGCATGACAGTCTTTCCTGATTGAAATATTTCCCTCAGTGATAAAGAATAGCCAATTGTTTTAGTAAAACACACACACACACACATGCACAAGAGATGTACATATCAAATGCATATTATTTTTATATAATTTTAGATGTGATCATAATCATATAAATCCAGTAAAGCATGCTAAAACATGCACATAATGTTCTTACCCCTACAACCTGAGCTGAACTGAACTGCCCACAGGATTTTATCATCACTACCATTTGCCTTTATATGCTGTGTTTATTTAGTTTGCAGGTGTCGAGTATTGAGTGATCCTGTTATTCAGTGCCAGTGATAACAGGTTAATCCCTTCACATTCATGTAAACAGAATGCTGTGTGGCATCTTTCTGTTGCTTGTTGGTGCACAGCTCAGAGTTGAGAGCCTTTTATCAATTTGGCCAAGTCAAACTCGTTGCTATGGAAATACAGAACAAATTTAAATGTCAAGAAACCCCAAATGAATCCAAAATTTCAAAGGGCACCACTTCCCAAAATGTGAAATTGTTTCCAAGTTCTGCACTGGAAATGAAATTACATGATGGGCACATGGACGGATGGACAAACTTATCAATATATATCCCCGTATTATATGTATATATATATATATATATATATATATATATATATCAATTAATAAATATAACAACTAATTCTTCAACCGGAAAGTCATTTTTCAACCAGTCACTTTCTCACTTGCGATGGTTTTCTTCTTTTGTTTCTGTGTTTGATATCAAATTGAATATAAATATATATAGGCTTTGAACATTTTATAGACTCAAAAGATTATTGATTTATTGAGAAAGAAATCAGCTGACATTTTGTCCCTGCAGGTCTGTAAGTGACCTTGTAACAGATAACACTGTACTGTAACCATTTACGTAATGTGACCTATACAGTAGTTAATCAACTACCACCCACTCTTCAAAAATGTAAACAAATATCCAATTTCCTTTTTCCAGAGCCTTTAGATTTTTTTCCCTCGTGTGACTCGATAAATCTAAGTATGATGGTTATGCTCTTCTCTGTGTACTTTTAATGTCCGAAATAACATATACAGATACAGTATAGCCAGTATACATACTTTCCACAGCCGGAGACTCCCATTATGATGTAGATCATCCCGTCTGTGGATCTTCAGACCCCACAAGCACAGACTCTATCCTGAATCAGATTAAAGAAAGAAAAATCCCTTTTCATAAACTTTGTTAAACATCTCAACTTCTGAACATCTCAACCACAGAAACACTCTATGAAGAAATAATATCAGTGCTCCTGTGATGTTACCACATTGTAAAAATACTGTGCTTTACACAGAGCGCATGAAAATGAAAACAACCATGTATGACATGACAGCACACCATAAATCGACATAAACACAAATTCTACATTCTAAATATGAACTCAATAATTTGTATTGACCTCACTAACAGCCGTTGTGTTTACATGCATGTTTGTTGACATAAGAATTAATGTCAACAACAGTCCAGCAAAGACTCACTGCTTCCGTCCCATCATCTGTTCTCGTCGTATGATTAATCAATTACTGGTTTGGTCTATAAATGTCAGGACATATGGATTTCTTAGTTTTTTTCTAAACGGCACTGTGTCTTTAAATTGCTTGTTTTGTCTGAGGCCTAAACGCAAGAGTACACTTTGGATAACATTTCACTCAGCAGCAACAAAAAATCGTGTAGGACTTGCACAAGCCATGAGCAAGCTCACATGATTCAGTATTAAAAAAAATGGTCTTAAATGACAATGATATTGTTTATCGCCATTATATCGTGCAACAAAAAGCAGTTATCGTGACGGGCCTAATTACATTACTCATTTACATGCGGTGATACAAAAACTATATTTCACCGTGGTGTTTGGTTAAAAAAGTCTCGTTATAGATCCAGGTAAGAAGAGATCTAAGCATTACACTATTGATAAAATAATAAATTGCAAAAAAAAATCACAAAATAATTTGTAATTTTCTTCTTGTAGACAGTGGTGTTATCGGTGTTGCTTCTGGGCACTTTTTTGCACAAGTGAAAACTCTCAAACAACAGAAGTGGTGGTGACAGTACAAGTAGAACTTCATTCTGTCAGTTCTGGTGGAGAATAAGTTGTCATGAGAATAGAATACTCAGGTAATGTCTATAGTCATAACTACAGTTGCCGTTACAGTGAACCGGTGGTGTTGCCGTAGCTACCGGGACCTTTGAGACGTGCAGTCGCGAATTAATCACAAAACCCCGCACAGGTGTGTAGAAACCACTAAGCTTATTATTTTATTACGTCTGAGATAATCACATGTTGTATAACTGTTCCAGTAGCCGGTCGACTGAAAACAAACGTATTTAATACGGGTTTAGTAAAACAAAAGTCTTATCTCAGTGACATACCTCGGCGCTGGAGGAGGAGGAAGACCATGGCGCGGGTTTGTTTATTAAAAGAACGTGATGACGCAGCAGTTACGTCACGACGTCCCCAATTAAAGGGGCCGCGTTGTGTTTCTGACTTCCTGTGGTCACTCATTTGATCCAACTCCTCTGGCATATGTTGTTTGAGCCACTCAAAGAGTGGGGAACTTCTCTGTATCAAACATCCTCTTTATTCTGGAAATAATAATAATACGATTATTCTGAAATGCTTGTATCACTGTTCAACACTCACCTGCTGTCACCTTCAGTACCTGCAGGGTATTAATCGTTTTCGTCAGTAGATGGTAGCAGGGGGGTGGGTGCACTTCATTTACGTCAGTCGCAAATGAGCACCGTGGTGACCGAAATCATCCAAATTACATTTGACAGTTTTCCAACACAACTGTTTGTGTTTTTCAATAGCACGATCGATCACTTCATGAAATATTGTTAAAAAGTGGCTGTTCTTTTTTTTTATCACAACACATTTACACACATTCAAGTAAAATGCACAAGTTGAAGGCAACTCAATAAAGACGGGTACAACGTCCCGTTTTCCTCCAGCCATGTGATTGTTAGGCTGTAAGCACAATTAGGCCTATACTTTATCGATGAGAAAATACTCAGCTTGTGTTTATCACATGGAAGAACATGAGATCAGTGACGGAATCCAATTTTTTTTTTCCTAGATTACGAAAACAATAAAGTTATAATTTATAGCTCAGAGATATATTTCAAATTCAACACGGCGGCTGATTTTCATTCACAATCAGCAACCTGACACAAGTGGGACCAAAACTGCGATGAGGAGGTGTATGTTGAAATTTGGTATGAGAGAGAGAGAGGGTGAGAGAGAGAGAGGGTGAGAGAGGGTGAGAGAGGAGAAAGCCATCCTCCCTCCTCCTGTAGATCCATCAGTGTGCAGGCAGGAGACGGATGCAAGCTCTCCTCCCTCCCGCTCTGCTGCGTCCATCCATTCTTGTACCCACCCATCCACCTCTCCATCCACCCATTCATTTTCCAAGGGCGTCACAGAGTGGGACAAGACTCGACCGAGAGGCACATACATGTGTACGTGTGCATGCGTGAGTCGTCCGTGTGTGTGTGTAGGCGACGTGTGCGTGTGGTCTGCCCGTGGATCCGCTGACATGAGGAGCTGAAACAGAACCGACAGAAGGATGAAAATGCTTCGGTTCCGCAGCCCCAGCATCCGCTCCTTGGACCAGGAGGTCCCCTGCACGATCCGGTTACTGGACGACTCCGAGATCTCCTGCAGCATCCAGGTATGAAAAGCCTCTTCCACCTCGTGCAGCATTGTGCTGTGTGATTACTTAAAATACATCCTCCTTCGGGTGAATTAAAACTGTTATCGACATTAGGCTGCAACGACCCTGTATCGTCTTATACAATTTGAACCTATTGCTCTTTCAGTTCCAATGCTGCTGTGATTTACCGGAGAGGTTGCCTGCTTGCATCCATACCGCCCATATGCATAGTGCAGAAGGGGGGGTGGGGGCAGATCCCCGCATTTCTGTTGAGATCCTGCAAGATGTGATGCAAGTTAGGAGAAGTTTAAATTCACAGCAGAGGAAAGGATGGAGCTCCATGGGTGTGGTGGTGATAATAGAGCAGATGACAGGGACCGAAAGTCCTTGTTTATGTTATTGATTGCAATCATTATTGTGTATGTGTGTGTGTGTGTGTGTGTGTGTGTGTATATACATGCAGGTAAACAGCCATGCCTGCTTGTGTGCTTTCACCTCTGTTGTCTTTGAAGATGATGATACATCATATTCAACTTTCCAGCCCTCATCCCTGCATAGAACTCAGCTGGTGTAAATGACAATGACAATACAAACAGTTGCAATAAAAAAAAAAAGTATTTGTAGTATAAACTAATTGTTGACAAACACGTCTCATTAATAAATACTTAAAATCTTCTTATATCTGAATAACATATCTACATTATTATCAATGTTAAATTAGCCCGTGAAGTCCAAGATAACATGAGGGTCAGGGGAGATTTATGACTAATTTTCTGTATTTCTTCAAAATGACTCGTTACAGTTCTGCCTTTTATGATTCAAGAGAAACTACACCCCCCAAAAGCTCTGTGTGCAACCCAGGGAATGAAAGAAGCAGGAACAGTATTTCAGAGATGTTTGAATTTATATCATTGGCTGTACTAAAAAAAAAGAAGTTATAATCTCAGTATAGAAGTAGAAGTGGCCAAGATCATTATCTGCTATCTGCTAAAACTACACACTGAGCCAGATCAGACTTTGGTCAAAAGGGCTGATGTCTGACTTACAGCCTGCAGCTTAATAACTGGTGTCTTTATTTTGTCCTCTGACAATTTTGAGTGGGTTTTGTGTCGTTGCCTTGCCAGAACTTCAGCTCTGGACTGTGGTTTTCTGATAACTTGGCCTGTCTTCAATGAATTGCAGATCAGCATCTCTCACCAGACATGAAGCCTTATTCGATTTGTGAAGCACAGGTTTACCTAAGGCCACATAGAGCTGATTCACAAATCATCCACTTAAACCTGAAGTCCAGCCATGAAATGAATAAAGCCTGATGACTGGACCCAGTTAACAGATCCATGGTTTTGACTTTTGAGTCATTTGGGATCTGATATTGAAATTGTATTTGGCAGCATGCACAAAGAAACAGAGGAAAATATGAGTTTCTTTAGTTTCCTAAAACAAATTAGGTCCTGTGGGCCTGCAGTGTAGGTCTTGCCTGCATCCTGGCCCCCTCCAGGCCCACGGAGCAGCGGCCGCCAGAGATGTAAAAGCCACATCCAGTGAATCTGCCAAAAACCACTGATTATTGTCATAACTCATAACTTGTATTCATATTTTATAACCAACAAGACAGTGCATGAAAACACACATATGCTATATGACCTGGCATTGTTCTATATGGTTTTATTTTATTCCATCACACCTTCAGCACTGCACCAAATCCTTAAAGCAGCACCAGCTTGTTGACAACACAGTGAGTTGAACATAGTAAAGAGCACGAGCGAGTGAACGCAGCTCCGAGCAGCTCGTCGTCTCACCCTGAGCCGCCTTCAAAACAAGTTGTCAGCTGTCTCGGCCCTGTTGTCCGACCCTGAAAGACCGAACACACTCGCTTCATGTCACGCTGATCTTCTACATGTGCCCAATGAATGATTTACAAAACGCCATTAAGTGCACTGGGAGAAAAGGAAAAGGGGAGGAGAGGAGGTTGTCTTTTTCTTCGTGTTTTAGTGCTCACAGGCATGTACCCGCGTGCTCGTATCTTTGAGAGCATAAAAGTGTGTTAAACTCTGTACACGTCTGAGAACATTAAAGTGAGATGCATGAATGCAAGGTTGTGGATATGGAGGTGTGTGTGTGTGTATGTGGGCTTTTAGCTGTGTGTCTGCATATTTGAGCATGATAAGGAAATGGACAGTTATATTTCTAGCTGACTGCATTTTCCAGGGCTTTCTTTAATGGCTTTGTGTTCCGGTGCTGAGTTGCTACCTCCTACATATTTCATGACATCCTGCGCTCCTCATGCTACACTTCTGCTTCTCCACAACAGCACAGTTCTCCCCTCTCTACCGTATGGAGACTTCCATCTCCTACTTTATCTGCTTATTTTCTTCTCTCTTCAGTGTCACTGTCTGTCCTTCTGCTCTCTGTTGTACAGAATATGTAGGTGAATGAACAACATTAAAACTTGTCTTGAATAAACTTCTTAATTGTTAGTATTTCCACAGAAACAAATTTACCTGCAAAACTGTATTATTGTGTAACACTTATGCAAAGGCAATTGCTTTGCATAAGACACAAAGGAAATTGAGACAAGATTGAAAAGATATACATGGTGGTATAAAATAAAATTGCAGTTTAGGGAGTTTGTTTCATGAGAAAATATTTTTCTAGAAATAAAGTGTCTGAGGCTGTTTCTTATATAAATGTCATTAATCAGTCATGTGTTTAAATTACTAGAGATGTCAAAGCAACATTATACAAACCCTTTTCTTCAAATTTAATATTTACAAAATAAAATTTCTCTTATTTGAAACAAAAACGACCTTAAATACAGCATATAATCATCTTCCCTGTTTTTTAAATCAAATACAGAGTTTCCTCCTAATATATCAGAGTGGAGTTTGGAGCAAATAAGTTTGTGTGAGTATACATACGAGTGTATCGGTAGATGTGTTTTCTCTACACATTTAAGATGTTTGTTTTTGAAAATATTTTTAAGGTTCTGCAAATGAAAGACATGATGCCTAAAGTAGAGCGTAATTACTTTCACATTCAACACTAAGAATAGCTTTGGAGCAGAATATAAGACGTGTGTGTGTGTGTGTGTGTTGTGTGTGTGTGTGTTGTGTGTGTGTGTGTGTGTGTGTGTGCGTGTGTGCGTGCGTGCGTGCGTGCGTGCGTGCGTGCGTGTACATGCCCGGCGGGTGAGTGTGTCTGGCCTGCTGCTCTCATGTTCAGTGGTAATGTAAAGTCAGACCTGCTGCAGGACAGACACGTCAAAATCAATACACACTGACCTCCTCTGCTTTCAGCTCCTCTCCCCTTTATCACCCTCTCTTCTTCTTCTCATCATCCCATCTGTCCTTTTCCTTTCTCTCTCCCTCCCTCATCTCCCCAAAGCTCTTATCTTCCCATTCCCACTTTGCTTTACTGCTCTTTTTTTCACCCCCAATTATTAACTGCTCCACTTTCAGCTTCATATTTACTCTCCTGAACACCTTTTCTCACCTTCTATTTTTACATCTCATCTACAGTATATCTCCCTCCTTCTCTCTCCCCCTCTCCCTCCCTCCTCCTTCTCTGTGACACATCATGTATAATTAAGGGCGATCACTGTTCTTTATGAGGCCAACATCAGTCAGCTGTCAACGATGCGCTGCACCATGACTGTGTATATGGTATATCTGTGTGTGTGTGTGTGTGTGTGTGTGTGTGTGTGTGTGTGTGTGTGTGTGTGTGTCTAAAGGGCGGGGTTACCGTGGATCGCTTGCATGAAAGATTTATAAGTAGCCACTGAGCCAAAGTTCTGCAATTTCGGATACTAAATAACCAAAGCAAGACATTTCTACTTGGCACCAAAATAGCTTGCAATAACGTGAACTTTAGAAAGCTTAGAATACATCCTGCTGATTGCTCTGTTTCTATTCTTCTCGTTCAATGCTTCATTACAGACAATTTGAAGATGCATATGGATGCTGGTATCGTTTTTCACTGCAACTGCCTTTAACTCGGTCAAGGAGAGGTGTGACTGTGTTTAGCTTAGGGGAAGCTGCGTTTTCACTGTGCAGCTTTTTTTGTGGGTTGCTATATGTAGGAAGTAGTGCTATTGTTTCGTCTGGTAGGCAGTCTTTGGAGCAAGTTATAAATAGTAACAGTTTTTCTATTCTTATGCCTCTTTGATGCTCATCCAAAGATGACTAAAGAAATAATCCTTTCTCTGATTTGTGCTTGCAACTGAGAGGAGGCAGAGTCAGAGAGATGAGATGGCGGGATAGAAAGGAGGAGGGGAGGGAGGAAGGGACAGAAACATCAGAAGAAGTGGGTGAGAGGGAAAGAAAGAGCGATGGTTGATAAGACAAAATAAATGACATGGTGGGTCGCAAAATACATGAGCTGTGAGAATCGTGGCAACAAATCAACAGGGTATAGTTAACGAGGTGGAGCGGCTGTGGGAAAAAAAAGATTAAAAAGAATAAAACAGGGAAACATTTAACATTTAAACCAATGAAGGCGGCAGATTTTCAAAAAGGGGAAAACAAAGTAGAATCTAAAGAATAAACTGAAAAAGGGGAAAGTGTTAATGGAGATGAATTTGTACAAAGAACGAAAGGTAGAGACCTCAAAAAGGACAGAGACATGCAGCAGGTAAGGGAGAAAGACTAAGACAGGTCAGAGGTCAAACATGGGCCTGATTGATATTCATTGCCTTGCTCAAGGACACATCAGCGTCATTTTATTGATTTGAAGGAGAGATTCTCTCAATCGCTGTCACCAGGCCGGGAGACAACCACTGCAAACACGTCTTAAATTAGATATTTTCATGCAACAAGCACAAATATGACAAGCTTGTTAATGCTGGTGTGAATGTGTTTGTGGCAGGGAAATGGTTATTTTTATGCAAAGGCTATTCGAACAAACAGGTATAGTTCAAACACCAGTTCAATTGCATCTGCATTTATATCGTTATTTGTATCTACAGTATATGCATAGACAAAGATGAAGCTGTAGATACATGATCAGTGAAGCTGATTTTAATGTGACTACATCATCATCATCATCATCATCATCACTCTGGTTCAAACTTAAAATGTTGTGTTTTGCTTACATTATGCATTTAGGCCAGCTTTAATTCATAAAGTTAATGGAAGCAAACACTTTGTAATGTTTATAATTACTTCTTTAACGCAGTTTTTTGTCCAGTTTATCCAAAAATTATATCTATTTGAGCAATTTCAAGTTTCCTTTTTTTAGCAGTGTGCGGTGCAAAGATGAGACAGCTGCTTCAGTGCTCTCACCATGTGCACACACTCATAACATCAGTGTTGCAGCTCGAGTCCTGCCATTATTGTACTCTCCTGTCATCCTGTGAGTTAGTGTCCGGCTGCACATAGAGCGAGAGAGATGACGAGCCAATATAATAGGAAGTGGTTCTGCTCCATATATTGATAATTTATGGCTGTACCTCTAAGCTTATTTGGCTGTGTGCCCAGCCATGAACATGAGGGTGTGTGCATAGGTGCATATGACATTTTTCATACCATGTGTGTTGATTTGTGCATGCCTTTGTGCGCATGTATGTGAGGGTCTGCAGCATTGCAGGTGACGAGAAGGTAAATGGTTCGTCTCCTTCCACACAGGGACAAGGTCACAGTCCCTGTTATGAGTGCAGCTCACATGGATTGGTTGGATTAATTACTTGATATATAAAATACTTCAAATGATACGATGACTAGTGGACATATTAGGACAACTATTTGAAACATTGTCTCACAGTAGATCAGTGTTTCGTAGATCTGTATTCACATTATTGAATTTTATCCCATATGAACAAAAACAATAATGAGGAAATGAGTTCTGAAGATTAAGTTAGCTATTTGCCAAGTGCTTCATAATTTATCTGCACAAATTTAATACAGCATGATTGTAACAGGCACAAGAAAACACAGAAGCATGAGGCTGCACAAACTAAATGCTAATATTGGTGTGCTAGCATATTGACACTCACAAAGCTAACATGTTGATGTTCAAACATGTATAATGTTTACCATGTTCATCATCTTTACCATTTTGAATGCTTACATTTGTTAATTATCATTAAAAAAGAAAAGTACATCTGAGGCAGCTGGACGTCTTGCACGTACTTAAAGTACTAAAGTACTGGACAGATTAAATATTTAAGCTGGTGACGGCTCCTAAGGAAAAGTCCTCACCAAATTTAAGACTGTTCATCCTAAGGGAAACATGCATTCCCTTACCAAGTTGCATGGCAAATGTTATGGCAATCTATCAAATTTGCCAAAACTACACATATGAAGCTTTTGGTTGCGCTAGAGAAAAAAGCAGGGGATCACCAAAGTTATTACAATTCATCCTCTGGATGTTATGTATTTACATCATGTTTTGGCAATGTATCGAGTAGTTGTTGAGATATTTCCATTGCCTAACCAACAGATTGGCATTGTCATCTCTAGAATCTGAGATTACATGAAAACATGATGACGGTGGTTTAAACAATTGGCTAAACTGTCCCTTGAATTGTATGACCTGATGGTAAGATATAAACTACTTCAAAGTTTGTTAAATATAGGAATATTTCTTCTTTTTTTCCTACCTATGGCACACTGCTGTTTAAGGAAGTCCTTCTATGTACCGAGCCTGTAGCTCCAGGTGTGGGTCCATTACTGTTGTGGGTCAGTGGTTGAAGAGGTTAAACCTATAGTTCACTCTAATGCAGCTCATGAGATCAATACTTACTGGAGCTGTGAGGGTTTCATTCTGATATATGACATCCCGCCTTGTTTCTTCACACTGCTCAACTCAATTTTCCCACTCAGATAAAAACCAGAGACAGCATGGATTTACTAATCCAACATGTGCTGATAAACAGCGTGATTACCGGGGGCTGTTGCACAGAAGGAAGGCGGAGGTGGTGGGGTCAAGTATTTCTTTCCAAAGGTTTCTCTACGTAATATAAATTGGAAGTCTTTCATGACTCAGCTCACAGACAAAAAGTGCTTCTCTCTTCCGACCTTGTGGTCAGAAACCTACCAGAAGGATTTGTATTTACACAATGAATTCGTATCTTACTTTTAAAAAGAAAATATAATCACAGCTCACATGCCTTTTAAAACAAATGAGCCGCTGGTGAATAAGTCATCACAAACTCCTGCTCTGCTGTAAAACATTGTGCAAACTTCCTTTTAGATGCAATGCCAGAGCTCCTAAATCTACTAAATATGTCAGGATAAAATGTGTTGAAATATTTATGACATTTATGGAAAAAATACTTTCCATTTGGCAAAAGCCTTGTAGCCATAAAAATGTCTCTGGGGTTTGAATATTTCTGTCAGGGTGAACAACATCGTGCAGCTCGATGAAAAGCTGGAACTAGCCACAGTATGCGTCTGTGGTGCAGTCAGACAGTGCGCAAAAACATGCTTTTTTCTAAATGTAAAGCTCCGTCAGGTGAAATGAAAAAGGAAAACTGGATAGAAAGTAAATATATTTGAGGAAGGTGCACAAAAATGTGTTTCTGCATCCTGAGAAAAAGAAAGAAAAGTTCTTTTCAACTGAGATGGTCTCCTCCTCTTTGATCCTATGCATTGCTTTTCCCACACACAGCCAATCAATTCCCTGCACATTGATTTGTCTCTCTTGCATCCTGGTCAAGCCTCTGGATCAATTGTTGGCTCGGGGGCCTCGATTTTTGGGCGGTAAATGCAAACTGGCTTTAGAAATTTTGTCACTGTTAATAATAGGAGGACCATGCTGTCACTGAAGTCTGCTTACACACTCATCCTAATTGGCAAACAAATCGTCAAATTGGTCCACCAGCATTAAATCTCGAATTCCCTAAAGAGCAGCAACAGTGGCAACAGAGAAAAGCCATTAATTAGTGTCGCACTTGTCTTAACTGCAGCCTCTAGGCTTTTAAATTGGTTTGTATGGAGGTAAAGAAGGACACATCATAAATCTGTAAAGTCCCACCACTCTGTTTCTGTGGACTTTGAGGTGTGCCATAATCTGGAAAATAATAAGAAAAGAAAACAAAGAAAAGAATAAATCCAGAGTCAAGGTCAGCCATCACTGTTATCTAAGATGGCAGGTACAGTAGGTAAAAAGGTCAAATGTCTGGTGACAGTATAATTACTAGTGGACTTTACTTTAACTCAGTGTAAGAAACCATAACTCACTACCATCAACGAGGTCCCTACATCACATGGTGGCTGACCTGTGGACTACGTGCTAAAGTTTCAGGTGAACTTATGGTGTCCAGCCAGTTATTGGTTTCCTTGAGCAACTTTGAAATAGACCCACTCTGTGTCAGATAACCAGATAAAAGCTGACGCACACATAGTAAAACCACTGCTAGTTTCACACATATAACGCATATAAACGTCTACTTCCTGTTGTCACTGGAAAAAGCTAATACTAAAGTAGGATTTACGTTTGCAGCCTGGGCAGGACGGCTGACAGCTGATTGGTTGATAGCCTGGCCCTGCAAGGAATACCAAAACGAATAGGAGAAACGGAATTTGGAGCACTCTGCTGACAGAATAATTATTTATATATTTAAAAATATATATTTCTTAACAAATACATTTTAAGGTGAATAAAAGAGCTTATTAGTATTCATTTATATTTGTATTTACAATTTCTTTTTTTCTTTTGTCTTTATATTTCCATTTTTCTTTTGTTATTATTTTACAGATTTACAGATTTATTATTTTATTCATGGAACTCCTTTGACTCCATATTTCCCTGTTCCATCTCCTTCACTCCCATAAGCAGGAAGGAGTGTGTGTTGGTGTTTTCTTCTGTACTATGCAATGAAACGAATCACATCGAAGTCGATAAGGGCCAGTCATAATTGAGCTGGCATGCATATTAATTAAACAACAAACGGTGTTTAACTGGGCCAGGACACCCAGGGTCCTAGTGCCTGACTTAAGGTGGATGTAAAGTCATGAGATGTTGATAACTGTGGGTCAAGAGTCATACACAGACTTTAAATCACAACAATGGGTGATTTATTAAGTGAGTGGCACTTTTGTTTCATTTTTAAGTTAAGGTAGCTCCGAGTGCCAGTGGATAACTGATTTGCTTCTGTTTGATGTTGCCCCAGTTTGTTCCTCTCATGTCATATCACTACATTGGAGTCACAGAGTGAAACTTTTTTGAAGGTAATTCCATAATCCCGAAAGACTCTTCTCCTCATCTGGCCCAATAAAAAAAAACCCATTTTACATTAACATTAACATCTTGTCAGCTGCATTAGATGTTTTATTTTTTTAATCAAAATTCATTTCATCATCAAAAGATGGAAATTACATAATGTACTGTATATCCTCAATGAATTATTATTTCACACAATGTCATGTTTTAATACATAGTACATTTGTATTTTTCTTGCAAAACAAGCAGGTAGATGTTTCATTTCCAACTAAGAATCGCTGTGTGTTCATAAAGAACGTGAGGTGCATATGAGAGCTAGCTGGGGTTTGAAGTTACAAAATAAAACCCTTGGTGGCAAGATCGGTTAATTTGGTGACAAACACTGTCGATGTATATTTTACGGTTTCAACATGTTTGAAATTAGCCTAATATGTCAATTAACATAATTTCCCCATTATGTAAATAGAAAATGTAATCTGGTCAGCATCACGTTTCTCTCCAGCGACAGGGTTGGGCCATCACACAGGGGCTGAGCTGTGCACAAACACAATTATTGTGTGTGCTGTGCGCTAATGTCTGTACAGCTGGTTTGGTTGGTTGCTGAGGGCAGAAACACAAACACTCCAGCAGTCAAGTGTGAGCAAATGTGGTTTAACTTCACTTGACTTCACTGAGTTTGACATTTGTGTGAATTCATTAGAAATAAATAATTGACTGTATGTGTGTTTATTCATAGTCTTTACGCTGATGGTTTTCTATTTTTTCCTTCAAGTTGTCTGCGTCTGGGCCGTGGCTGGATCTTTCGAGATTGCTTTATCGAGAAAGAAATGGCAGAGCAGGGATAGTGTCACTCGCACGCACGCGTGCATCAAAGTGCACTTTGCTTCCGCTAAACTGAATACTAGGCTCTATTTAAAGTGTGCGCATGTGTCTGTGTGTTCAGGCGAGGCTCAGAGAAGAGCACTTTGCCGTCATTAGGTGAGATCATGTAGAGACAGGACGACCGGGTTAATTTTTAATGCCCAGCCTTTGGATATTTAAAATATGTATCCAGCCCTTGTTGGACATGACATAGACTCTTTACATCTCTCTTCTTCACTCACTTGCTCTCTTCCTCTCTTCCTCACTAGTCTTGTTCAATCTTTCAATCTCTCTCTTATCCACTCTTTTTTTTTTTTTTAGCTCTGTCTTTGCTGACTCTCTCTCTTTGAGCCTCTCGGCGTGTTTGGCACTGGTTTCACTCTCTGTCTGCTCTATTCTCTCTTCTCTCCTCTTGGCATCAGTTCGCCTCTCTTCTGCTGACGAGCGTCTGCCCTGAGAACCAGACAGAGGAGAGGTGTTGTTTGATGATCGGGGCTAGAAGCGGCTCGCGGCGTGGCTGTTTCCATTCTGTTTCTCCTATTTCTTCTCCTCCCTCTGTGCATGTTTCTGTCTCGTTGCTCTTCAGATTCAGCTGCTTATTAACACTGTTGTCAGGGATCAGCTGGAAATCCTAAAGAGACACACAAATGCTGATGGAGACATGCAGCTTACACCAACAGAGACTGACTTACCTCACACACTTACAGCTTTCTTGTAGTCATTTTACTATAAACCCGAACCAGCCATGATTGTTGCCACGGTGATGTAACAAAGGTCACAGGGGACATCCTGTGCTGTTCGTGTTTTTAAAAACAGTGTAGGGTAAGTTACTAGATTACTCCACTTCACATTAGACTCTAATAATTATTTAGCAAATTACTCAGCAGCAAAAGTAATGAATTACATTACTTCTGCCACTCATTGCAGCTCAGTTGGGTTCAAAACATTATGATTTAAGACTACATTTTGACGTATTTATTGACAATTGACACTTACCTTAATGTTAACCAGTGACGGCACAGCTGTAGCTCAAGAGGAGAGAGAAATACGCAAATTATTGTGTTTTTTATTTGAGCATTTGATTTGTACCAGGTCCCAACATTTAGTACTGCCTCCGTGAAAGAGCCATCTGCTCAATCTCAAAAGCTTTTTTCAGACATATAGTCTGGAAAATGTCCGTAAAATTGGGTATGGACATTTTCAGGAGTTTGCCTTTCACATATGACGAATGTAGCAGAATGAGTCAGATATGTTCACACCAAAAGGAGCATTTCTGGAACATTCAGTGGCGTCTGTGTAGAGCATGTCGGAAGCAGGAGATGACAATTGTTCCGCTGTGGAAAGCCGTGTTTTTGTTGTCATGAACATGTCCAATCGCTTCACAGATTTTCCTGCTATATTCTCAGGTGGGCTCAATCGGACATTTTTTGGAGATGTTACTTCTGGGCTGGCAGGAACAGTTCCGGAAAATGTGCAGATCAAATTGTTAATTGTAATCCATACTACAGTAATCACATTTTTTTAACTTCCCAACACTGAAACAACAACAACAACAACAACAACAAAACCCATAGAATTGCAGCTTGCTGTCATGGTAACAATGCTGACCTGTTTGTGTCTGACAGTCTACAGTCAAAAAGGAAGAACTACAGGATTCTTTGTTGATTAAATATTGATGTGATAATGTTCACAGTGTGGTGCGTTCCTGGGATTAGCCTTGGAACTCCTGTGTATTGTGTATATGTTTTATTTTTAATTCCTCCTCACTGTTCAGTGAATTGACCTGGATTTGTTACTTCACAATTGTGAGTCCATCGTGCAGGTACTTACTTGTGTTTGCTCTGCTTCGGTTGGTGTCAGTTATGCCACCATTTCCACACACGGTGGTGTTTAACTTTTTTATTGTTTTTGAAATGTGGCAGTGACATTTACAGAAAATATCTTGCTTTTGCGTGGCTGTTCTATTGACACCTACAGTAAACTGCAATTACTGCACACGGCAGATTGTTTAACGAGAAACGGAGAATAAGTCATCCAAGACATTTATTTAAAGGTTTGCCTAGTCGAGAGATTGCAGTGTTTACCAAACACACCATATGCACAGGAATGTATGTGTATGTAAAATAAGATAAGACAACTGGACACATGATGTGAATGACACATCAGCAAATGAACAGGGTCATTTAACTCATCTCTCTCTAGAGCTCCGCTTTATTGGAGATGTTAATTTCACCTCTGAAATCAAACTCGGTGTGATCTGTGCTTAAAGTGCTTCTTCTGCTGTGAATGCTAGTGTCCATCTGAGGCTCCCGGCCCTTAGTTTGACAAACTGCCTGTCCAGGCAGGACTGCTGGAAGTGTCATTCTGCTACAGCCATTCAACTGCTGTCAGTCGCTGGTACGTATCGGCTGCAAATGTCTGCACTAATGACTTGAAGTTAATGACTTAATATCCTTAACTTGCTTGCCGAAGGAGACTAGCACATGCCAACCATTGCTGACTTGGCATCCATTTGACAAAAGAGAAGACAGCAGGGATGTTGGGCCGCATTTCTACCTCATTAAGTGCAAGAGTGCAACAATGTTAGCAGAAAAAAGAAGTGTGTAAAATAACTCACACAGTCAATAAAAAAAAGAAAATATCAGGACCTCCTGCAATCTGAATTATGTCAAACCAGTCAGGAGAAGACGTTGTTATAGTGCAGTTGAATATGTACAAGAAGTAATCAGTTGCCATGGAGACTGTTCGTGATCTAATGGCAAACTGAAGTTAGTGTTGATTGTCAGTTTTACAAGTTTATGACAAGATGTGATCAGAGAGACAGCTGTAGTTGTAGCGTGTGTGTGTGTGTGTGTGTGTGTGTGTGTGTGTGTGTGTGAGAGTGCGTGTGTGTGTGTGTGCGTGCGTGTGCGTGAGAGGGATGACGATGGCGTTCATGTGTGTCCCCAGTGGTGAGTAAATCACAACAAGGGCAAACGGTCAATTTCCTACTGAATCAATCAGTCCTGCTTAACTGAGCAGAGAATCCACCTCCATCAGCAGGTTATAGAGCAGTTATGGGATCGACAGTCTATTTTTCCCTCTCTCTTTCTCACAGATACACACATACACACACACACACTCTCATCAGAGATGCATATATATATGACAAAATGAAAAATCGAAAAATGGAAACTGACACAACTGACAACTTAACTCAAAAGATTGTCAAGTATTTTCATGTGCACATGCAAGTATGTGTATCATTAAAGTAGTACACAACATCCATGAACATTGGTTTAGTTTAGTATTAGTTTAGTTTAGTATGTGTGTGCATGCTTAAACATGACCTACATCCGTGCGGAAGTGTCTAGTGCTCAGTGTGTGAGAACCCTTTGTGCATCTTCATGATGAGTGAATATTGACTGAGGAACAGGTAATAAAAGCAAAGTGATTATTGATCACTCAGTGCCCGCAATGGGTTAAGGAACTGCATACGGACTGTATTTACTGGCATGACAGGAGGCCGAGTATAATCACAGAAATATAATCACAAAAAGACCTAAACGTTTCTGATGTACTGTACTTCTTTCTATCATGTTTGACCCTGATGAAATGATGTGCACATCACAGAAATATTAGCCAAGAGTGGGGTTGTTCGCTGTGATTATGGCACAGTGATGCTGCAGGTATCAGATGAGGCTTATCAGCTTTATCTGCATGGATGGAAAGACCACTTTGAAAAAAGCACCTGACTGATCAAGAAATGTTTTCCTGCACTCATGTGTCTTGTGTTTTGTGTCTTGACAGAGAGACACCAAAGGCCAGTTCCTGTTGGACCATGTATGTAACCACTACAACCTGCTCGAGAAGGACTACTTTGGTATTCGATATGTGGACCCAGAGAAACAGAGGGTAACTATCACACACAGGCAACGACCAAAAAGCAGCAAAGCTCTGGTACTGTCATCATTGATGGATCAGTCAATTATAACCTTTATGAAAGTCCAGCAGTCCAAAAATGACAGGTATGCAAGTTAAAATGATGCAACAAAGAGGGAAACAAACAGATCCTCATTTACAAGAAGCAACTGTAAAGTTAATTAAACTGTTAATTAACCAATTAACCAAACGGTTGACAAATGATTTTCTTTTGTTTGTCTAATCAACCAATCGTCTAATTGTTTCAACACTGGATCTCAATCACTCCAGTCTGATTTTATATTGAAGCAAAATGTTCAATTTAATGTTTTTTATGTATTTTCTCATTTCTGTTTGAACCGGGGATTGAATAAAATATTTAAATTAGCAGAAATGTTTCCTTTTGCAGACCGGGGAGAGCAGCTTTCCCCTCTGTGTATTTTGTATCATCCCCCTAGGCTGTTTTACCTCTGCTAGCAAATTTGCAATGTTGAATATTAGTCAGGAGGCAGTCTGCGCATTTCCTTACAAGTTCAAGTGACAAATAACAACGAGATCAGTCTTCATACTTCAAACAGCCCACACACAGAAGGGACCCGATGCTCTGTCTCAACAGAAGCTCAGCTGGCCTCCACTGCAGCAGTATTTAAAAAGCAAAAATGAAAGTACAATAACACAAGCAAATATCCATAAGAGATGTCACAACACAAAACTAGTAAAAACACCATAGTGTGCAGTAAAGAAAATGGAGCTTTGTATATGGAGTCAATTATCAGCAGGTTCAGTGTAGCCATTTCTTTATATATGTTTAATGAGATGACGCACGTAAAAAGATGTATATGTTATTATCCAGTGTGATTTTACGTTTGTCTGTAATACACTGTTGCCGAACATTGCTGAGTTTAAGCAATGTGTCATTCAATTATTCATACAAAAACATGAAGATCTGTCTGATTAGGGAAATGGAGCTCATTAAGAACTGCAACATATTTATTTTTTCTGATCTGCTCTTGCAAATCAATCTCTCTCTCTGTCTCTCTCTCAGCACTGGCTGGAGCCCAATAAGCCTGTGGTGAGGCAGATGAAGTGTAAGTGTCCATTCTGTTTCCTTTAGTTTTTTCTGTGTTTTTTGCATCAGTGCGCGTGTGTGACCGCGTCGTTGTCACTATAAAGTGTTTGTGTGTGTATGTGATTGTATATGCCTTGTATCGCAGGCCTGGATTTGTCGACTTCGGTACGATGAGGTCAAGCTCTACAACAGGCAACACCACAGGGTCATGACTGCACAAACCCACCTGTGTCAGGGCCACTGGTTATATATTAAAAACATTGAATTTTCTCGGAAACACAACAAATTGCATAAAAAAAAAGGACAAATGTCTCATTGTCAAACAAGCAAACCGGCTTCCTCCCGTGGATGTACCAGTCACAAGTTTCATACTGGAGGGAGATTGACACCAAGCCTTGACCCTATACCAGCTCCATGAAATGACATGACGTGTACTGAAGTTTTCCTAGCCACCAGCAAAGACAGGTTACGGATTTTAAGCTACATTTGAATTTTAAATGTTACTCTTGTCTAGAGTCGATTCTTTATTTTGCCTGGGTTTTGGGAGCAGGGCCTGGTGTCATGTTGCATCTCATCTCAATGGATTCTCCAATGCAGAATCATGATACAGTAAATTGTGAACTGTGCTTCATTCTGGAAGGAAATGTTTTGTCTCTTCCTGGAGCGCAGTAACAGAGAACAAGGGATATGAATCTGCCTTTGCTTCAGGAAAGGCGTCAGCCACCTTTTAATACAGAGGCTATTGGATTTTCCTCAGAGGATTTAAAAAAAATCAAGAAGCAAACATTTTACCTAGATTCCAGGGCACCTTGGTGTGCAACCCCTACTTTTAGTATTTTTATATTTCGATATAGATTGAGGGCTTTCGTTGTAGCAGACTGAGGTTTATTGTTGTTGATTTTAAACATTGATCACTACTCTGGGATCAGCAAAAACAAACTCACAAATCATAAGAAAGGCTTAAAGTAATATTTTCTCACTTTCTCACACGTCTCTGTCTGAAGTTCACCCACCCTTTTAATGACTGCCCTGTTCCCTCTGCCCTGTTATAAATGAATAAAGGAGCTATTAGCGGTGAATTCTGCTTCATCAGAACATGTGCAAGAGGACTTGAGGGGGGAGGCTGAGGAGATCTGTGGAAATTAGAGTCAGAGATAGAGATGGATAAAGAGAAAATGCCGGGAAAGATGACTGGGAAGGGGGGGGGGTCTTATTCAGGGAGGAGGGGGAACAGGCAGTGATGGATAATGTAGCCAAAGAAAAAAGTCAGATTAGGTAAGAAAAGAGGAAACTGGAGAGGCACATTGAGATGAAAGAGGCTGACAGAAAGTGAAAGAAAGAAAAAAAGAGGGAGGGGAATGGAGGATGATCTGAGTCGTACTGAAACCTCAGTTCTCCCTGTGGCGGGATTTATCTCAAATTAGGATGCGTGGCTGGTGTTTTTTTGCTTTGTGCGTCCCATCTTACGTGTACACGCGTCACATCTTCCCGAGTGTGTGTGTGTGTGTGTGTGTGTGTGTGTGTGTGTGTGTGTGTGTGTGTGTGTGTGTGTGTTTGTGTGTTTGTGTGTGTGTGAGAGAGAGAGAGAGAGAGAGAGAGAGAGAGAGAGAGAGAGAGAGAGAGAGAGAGAGAGAGAGAATACTGTTGTGCCAATTCACTTTCTCTAAAATGTTTTCAAAAAAAGCATCTTGGTCCCTTAGGTTTGAGCAAATAAGTAGCTCAAGTTCTTTGGGAGCGGGGAGGAGGATTGCATCTTTCATATTGCTCAACATGTATTATGTAGATGTGTGCTGTTTTTCATAGAACTCTGCAGAGGGTTTCCGCTACTAAAGACAGACTGGCGAGGGCACACTGTAAAGATCTGTGGCCCTATGTTAGATGATGTTCGCTTTGTTCCACCTCGCATGTGTCCTTTTTCTCCTTCTCTGTCTCACACTCTTGGCATCTACTTTGACAATAATCATGTCCATATCAATGTATCATCGCTCTGGATATTGTATAGTCGAGTAATCTGTACATGTTTTCCAAAAATGTATAAACTTCAAGTTAATCTGAATTAGCTTGAAAATGCACTCAGCTATCTGATCTTTAGATCTAGTTTTGTGTGTGTGTGTGTGTGTGTGTGTGTGTGTGTGTGTGTGTTAGTGTGTGTGTGTGTATGTGTGTGTGTTAGTGTGTGTGTGTGTGTGTGTGTGTGAGAGAGAGAAAAGTAATTACTGTAATTATCAAATGACTAATCAGTATTAGAGACATAGTATTATTTATTTTTTGTCTCTGACTTAGTTTTACATAATCTTTACTGCTCTGTTCCCCCTCTCTCCTCTCCTTCTCATTTATGTATCCCTCCTCTTCTTTTTCTTTCTCTTCTCTTACATGAAACCAACCACTTTGCTCATCTTTGCAACTTTCTCAAACTCTCTCTTAAAACTTTCCTCATATTTGCTTTATTAAAACATTTCCCTTTTCTGCCATCTTTTAACCCATTCTTCTCATATTTGTGTCTCTCTTGTCTTCAGCAGCTCTGCAGCCATACACCATGTGCTTCCGGGTGAAGTTTTATCCGAACGAGCCCATGAAAATCAAGGAGGAGCTCACCAGGTATTAATAACTGTTCGCTGTGGCGCCCTCAGTGGCCAAGTGGGGCCACGGAAAATCTGACGGATTTGACGGTGGCAGACAGACATGGCACATGACTTTCTGTCAGAAAAGCCTTTGCATGTGGTTCATTTTAACCCAAACAATGATCATTTCCGAAACCTTTAACCAATTACTTCTGTTGCCAGAAAGCATTTCTGCCAGTAAGAAGTTCAACCTTTAGCTCTTAGCCTTTGTCAGTCGGAACATAATTAGACTGATTTTTTCTAATCAGATTCTTTTTCAGTCTGTTTGTGCAAAGTTAGTTATAACTTTGGCCACATTAGTTTGATAACCATACATCCTTAACTAGCTGCTTCACCGTAACACCTTTTTTTCAGCAGTAGGCAACTTTGTGATATATTGAACTGCAAATACATATTTGCTTTATTAAAACATCCTTTGGTTGATTCCATAAAAGAAAACACTTCTGTCTAGGCAAGGAAAGACAAGGCAAGTTTATTTGTATAGCACATTTCAACAACAAGGCAATTCAAAGTGCTTTACATGAAACATTAAAAGCATTGGGTGGAAACATGTAAAATCACATTAGAATACAATACATTTGTATTAAAATACAATAATTCAAAAGAGATTTTCAAAAGAGAAAATAAGAACAGGTGATACAAGTTACAGTGCCGTAAAAGAAATGCATAGATAGTTTATTTATTATTTATTAACAGAAAAGACTTCAGTCTTGATTTAAAAGAGCTGAGAGTTGCAGCAGACCTGCAGTTTTCTGGGAGTTTGTTCCAGATCTGTGGAGCATAGAAACGGAACGCTGCCTCTCCATGTTTAGTTCTTACTCTGGGGACAGAGAGCAGACCTGTCCCAGACGATCTGAGACGTCTGGATGGTTCGTAGCAAAGCAGAAGATCAGAAATGTGTTTTGTCCCTAAACCATTCAGTGGTTTTTAAACCAACAGTAGTATTTTGAAGTCAATTCTTTGACAAACAGGAAGCCAGTGTACAGATCTGAGGACTGGAGTAATATGTCTAAATAAATTAGGTATAGTCCAACTCGTGGAATAACTGGCAGTCATACACACTCTCAGACAAGTGATAATTAGAGATGCTCACTTAGAGTTACAGTGTTGTCTGTCCCATCTGAGCTGTCATGTCTCAACATCTCAGCGTCTGTCGATCACCACCTCTCACGTCCTCGCTCTCTTCAATTCATTCCAGCTTCTGTCCTCCCTAAGGTGTCTCCTCCCTCTCTTCTGTTAGTACCTCTCTGTCCTCCTCCTTCCTCCCCTGTCATAAGAGCTCCCTCTTCACATCTCTCAGCTCATGTTGCCACATCTCCCTGTCCTCCTCAACTTGTATTAGTTAAAGATGCTTTTCTCTATTAAGGTCATTAAATATTTGCTCTCTTTACCTCTGTTTCTCAACTTATGTCTCCCTTGAGTTCACCTTCAATTTCTGTCATGCAGCTGCACATTATTCGTTCCCTTGCTCTTGTATTTCAACACTGCAAAGGACTGCACTTTCAATTTATCCCCTTGGGTCCATTTCTGTTCATTAGAGTGTAATTCAGAGAACCCAAGAAGCGCCATACACTGGCATTCCACTGATGAGTTTGCAGTTAAAATACTGAAGAAGTTAATTCTGAGCTGAGTTTTGAAAGATCAGAGGGAATATTTCAAATCAAAAAACTTGTATGTGCTGCATGTGCTCCTGGGTGCAGGATGTTATTTGAATTCTGGCAATTTCCCCCTAATATCAAAAAGAGATAAAACAAAACAAAAAATAACCCAGGATTCATAGGAATCACATCCATATTAGGTAATTCAGCACCTCACAGTTTTCTTCCAATGAAACATTCAGTGCCAATGCAGGGTAGTTTACTGTTTGGTTAAGTTTCCATGTACAGATAATACAGAAAGCAAGAATATGTAGTATCGTCCCTCTTTTGGTGGAATTGACATTTAGCTCAGAAGTGTTCTGCAGGAATGTTTCCTGCAGTGATCCCACAGTGTTCAGTGCACCGCTGAGCTATACTAATTACACCTCATACGGTAAATGAGAGTGGGAATAATGAAGCACGGAGTGGGGGGAGGGGGGAGCAAAGGGAGAAAGGAAGACAAGAGTGAAAAAAGTGATGAGTAGGGATTTATATATATATATCTTTAAATTTACATTTAAAAAAATGATCTGCTTCTGTATAAACTGTAGTCAGTGATTGAAAACCACTCAATTTACAGATGAAGCACAGATTTAAACAAGTAGATTTCGAAACTTCCTGTAACTGTAAGATTGAGACAAAAGTCCAGGGAAGGTGAGAGGAAAGAGAGGAAGGGTTTCAGACTGACAGAGTTGTGTAAATATACATAGCCGTGTTTTTTTATGGGGCAGTTCCATGCGGCTGTAGCTGGACTCTCTAGATAAAAGTCATAAGCAGCAGACTTTTTGCTCCATTCAGTTTCTCAAGTTCAAAAACAAGTTTAATGAGTCAGTCGACTCAGAGACTTCATCACCTGAAAACTCATCTGTATCCATGGCAACACATGTCCCTATCACAACAGCACTGTCATGTAATTTTCTCATCTCCTTGGTAACACAAGACAAATTAGCATGTGAACAGCACGCCTAACCTAGTCTCCGTTGAGTCTGTTTCCATAGTAACAACTGTACCGGTCTCTGCTACATGATAGTTTCCATGTCAATAATCTTGTTTTTCCAATTGCCATAGCAACACAGATGAGTTATTATGCTATGTGGCTGTATTTCATTTACGAATTGGACCCTTTATCCATGTGGAAATATTTAATGTAACATTATAATGTTAATGAGACTTATGTAAAATTTGATATGACATATCTAACAAGTTTTAGGGTAATGTCACAAAATAAATATTAAATGCAGAAAATGTTCAGCCATACACGTCTTTGTTTTTGACCAAATAAGTTGAATTGCATTGTGTGCGTGCGTGTGTGTGTCCAGGTATCTCCTGTACCTCCAGTTGAAGAGGGATATCTACCACGGTCGTCTCCTCTGTCCATTTGCAGAAGCTGCATATCTGGGAGCCTGCATCATACAGGGTGAGACCTGATGACAAACAGTTACTGACAGTGAAGCTACTGGTGCTTTAGGGAAACTGTATCACATTTTGTCCTGGAATTCGATGGCCGCTGACGAAGAAGATGCAGATGGAGATGTTACAGTCATTAGTGCCAATAACCTTTCTGTCATTGAATCACTAGATGGCTCTGATTTGCCTTATATATGTTTTGCGCTTTGATTGTGAATGGGAATTGACAAACTCTGACAGTCAGTCTCACTTACACAGGCTACGAATGAACTCGGTAGAGGAATAAGACAGGATTTTTTTCATCAGTTAATTAGCACTGGCAGTTTAATGTTGAATCACCGTGCAGAGCCACCTGCTTCCATATGGATTGAGACAGGAATATGAGCTGTATCATAAAAATGAACCCCTCTGGCTGATACTATGCTAACGCTGTGATTGGCTCATGTCCCCAGAGAGTGCAATGCGACTGGCTGGACTTATCTCAGCCTTGTGTGTTTCTGCGGCGTAACATTGGCTGTTCTGTTTAACAAGGGCAGGTCCCTGTCCCATTTTGTCAGGGTGTTGATTATAGAGCTTCAGAATAGATTGAGGATTAGTATTATTTAATTAAACTCCCGGGAAGTTTTTGATTTAACCTCTATCATGAATACTAATTAAGAACGGATTAAAGAGAGAAATTAGTGACTGTTAGGACTTTGCACTTCTCCTGGGGAAATAAAATATTGAAAGAGAGCTAACATATCTGTTAATTTAGATGTGAAAGGAATGATTTAATATTGGTTATTCTCTTTCTGTTGGTGAGTTTAGAGCACCTTTCCACTCTGATATCACCTTCTCCTTGCAGCTGAGCTCGGGGATTACGACCCAGAGGAGCACCCATCAGACTACATCAGTGACTTCAAGCTCTTCCCTAAACAATCCCTCAAACTGGAGAGGAAGATTATTGAATTGCATAAGAATGAGCTCAGGTGAATGTGTGTGTGTGTGTGTGTGTGTGTTTGATATCGGGGACAGGCATGGATGCTCATTCTGGTGATTTGCGCTTGTCAGAACAGCCTGTGAGACAATTTTCTACTCTGCAAACAATTAAGTGCTTTCTGCCGTTGAGCAAAATTGGATTATAAAGATGTGTGCTTCATTGCATTGCAGAAGATATTTCAGTTTAGATTCAGTTGAAAGTAAATAAGAATGCAAATTAAATTGTGAATGAATGAGCATGAATTATTTATTTAATGTGGTTTGATTCATGTAGTAATGCAGGATATTCACAATTTTAATTCTGATGAAAATCAGACACGGATATATATATACGAAAATATGAGCCACACTCAGACCTGAAAATGTGCATCTGCTTTTTGGTCGTGTGAAACTGTCTAGACCTAACAGTATGATTAACACGGCCGAACCTTTGAGGAGAGACATTGGCTGTGGAATAAAAATACAATACACGTAGAAGGGTGAATTAAAAGAGGAGAGGATTGGGCTATTGCCCAGAGGTTTCACTTGGTAACAATGAAAATGTCAAAAGATCAAATTTGTTAAAATCATCCAAAGTCCTCTACACTCCTACATAAAGCCCATCCATCGGGTTGTTTGCGTTTATGTCAACCACCGCTGCAGCTCATGAGTGATGATGTGAGGTTTGTGACCGTCACACTTTATAGAAGCGATTATAGAAGATCAAAGACAAATCCCTCATTTCCCACGGTGCAGAGGCAGATGATGGTAAGTGCCCCCTGTCTGCCCCGATTGGTCTGACTGACAGTATTAAGAGCATGTAGGTTAGTACTGAGCAGCAGAGAGGGACTTCAGGTGATATACAAATGGATTTACACATTTTATTTACATAGCCGATAGGTTTCTTTAATGGATTCAGCATTTTCTTCTATGTGCATATAGACAGATTTTGTGTCTGTAATATGAATGCTGATTTATATGTCTAGCATCTCGATGAATAACAGCGTACATCACTCAGTTTCATGACTTTGCAGCACTTAGACTAATGAGCAAAAAAGGTGTTTTGTGGGAATCAGCATTCCCACTAAACACTGGGCCTCTGTTAATAAGTCTGTTTCTGCAAAATGGTAACAGATAATCAAAAACTGGGCCAATTTAAATGTCTTTAATTAGTTAAACACTAAGAAAAATAAATCTCAGGCACACTGGCATTGTGCTTGCCATCAGGTACTGAGGAAATTGTTCCCCCCATTGGGGTCATGTATTCGGTTTAGGATGGACCGTGAAATATCATCTGAGTGCAATTGTTGATGTTTCTTTCTCAGGAACACAAATCGCATGTATACTTCACAGTCAGTGATTGGGAGATTTTCTGCTCGACTGTGCTGCTTCTCCTTTACTGGGGGGTGAAAACAGTTTTGGGTGGGCTGTTGCAATTTTAGCTACTTTTTTTTCACCTGCAAAAACTCTGGCTATAGGTTTTCAGACCGCAAAGGAGGTCCAGAGACATGAGTGAGAAAGTCTCTGTGATTTGAAATGGAAATTGAAGATAGTTATTCTGTTTGGCCCATTCATCAACATGATCAATTGCAGCAGCAGCAGCAGTGGTAGTGCTGCACAGACCATGGAAGCAGTTAAGGTAGGCACACAGACATGGTGCATATATTTTTAGATTCAGCGAGACTTATGCTTTTTTAGAGGACATGATTATCTTGGATGTACACTGCAAGTAAACATAGAAATAACTGAAAAATGAACTTGAGAATCATCACACTAAAGTAAGTCATTGATAATTATCATTACCTACAACGTTGCAAAGCAAACAGAAAATGTCGAGAGGAATTAATTATCCTAAATGTAAATTGATATAGGATTAAAAAAATACGGGGCACCATTTGTAGCCCAGCGTGACTCACCGAATCCATTGGTACATTACCGTTTCTTAAAGAACTTTACTTCTGTAAATATAAGTTAGTAAATTTTGGGTCACAGTTCTTCATTAGTTCATACTGCTATTGCGTGAACAGAAAGAAAAAAAACAGATCTTCTGTAGACTATAATTGCTACGTTTGACTCATTAATAAGTACAACGCTGCGGGGGGATGGGGCTGGAGCCAATCCGTGCTAAAATTGAGTGAGAGTCTGATCGCCAGCCCTTCACAGGTCCAAAACACAGAGACAACCAACCAACAACTCACATTCACAGCTACGGTCTCCAATTAACCGCACAGACATGGGGAACTACGATTTCAAACCAAGGAACTTCTTGCTGTGAGGCGCCAGTGCAAACCACTGAACCAATGAGTACCAAACAGATCAACTAAATCGATATGAAAGCATAAACATACATGTAGTGTTGTCATAACCACACAACACAGAAACATACACAAGCAGTATCGATGTGGTCATCTGTGAACAAACCTTTGTTTCTCTTTCCTCTCCTCTGTCTTAGGGGCCAGTGTGCCGCATTTGCAGAGTTGAACATGCTCCAAAGGGCTCACAGCCTCGAAACCTATGGAGTGGACCCTCATCCATGCAAGGTAACATTTGCGATGGCTGATCCTTTTCATGATCGTGAATAAAACATCCTTCTTACGATTTTTTTGATTTTGCGACCATTTCACTCGCAGCCTTTTGTTTACGCGTGCAAATATTCCCAAGAGTTGTTTGTGCAGTTGTGTGGACGCACAAAACTCTGGCTTTAGTGGAGAGTGTTGCTGTGCCAATAACACACATACCCACCTGTCCTCTTTACCCTTTGATTGTTTGCCCTTGATCTGCATATTAAACTGACAACCATGCACATGATTAACTTTACCGACAGAAGCTTTTCTGAAAAGACGGAGAGGTCACCAAAGGATGATTATTGAGAGGCGAAACAAAGATGTGGTGAAGGTCAATGACCTAAACCTCTAGTTTGCACTTGCATGTCTGTCTTATCTTGGTAAACAAAAGAAATCAGTACAGAAACCATCATTTTTCAGGAATAAATAATCTTATTGACTGGTCAGAGAAAATCAAGGCCTAAGCAAGTCATTGTCACTGACTCCATCTTCGTACTGTTGACACTGGATAGAAGTAAGCTCTACTCCTAGTGTAGTGGTTCACCTTAGAACAACTGCTTGTACTTTTTTTCTTGGTATTTCTCTCACACTCTTTTGATAGATGGAACAGATTGAATCTGATAAAGAAAATCAATATTTCACAACTAGCTATTTGTTCATCGCCCACCCTGTCGGAGTGTGAGATAGGGGCAACCTCTTTGACAGACACATCCAATCGTGCTCAGAGAGGATAGATTCAGTCTGTTGGAGAGGATCCCCTTCTTCTGCCTCAGTCTCATCAGTGGGGCTGTTTTTGATTTGGTTGGCTGGAAATGGCTGTTTTTGCTGAATCTGTGGCTTTATGCACATGCAAATCTGTGACAATCAAGAATCAGAGGAAATAAGAATTAAAATGTGGGAAACGCTGAGTGATTTACACTGATATAGAGAGAGTCACACCAGAAAAGAAGGGAGATCTACAGATGATTGTGTTCTCTCTTTTTTATGAAGTTGTTGTTGTTGGTCTCATTTTGCCTCATTATATCAAACTGAATCTCGTGTCCCTATATTCTGCACCATGTTGTTGATGCCATTTACTGCAAATTAGGGGGTTGGGGGTGTGTAACAAACAGGTGAAGTTGTGTGGGTGGCATTGCCATGGAGATTATTGATCGCCCACTTGCTTTCCTGCTGTTGACCCACCTGTATCCCATAATGCTGTGTGCTTCCTCTCATTCTGTATGTGTTTTTGTGTGTGTGTGTGTGTGTGTGTGTGTGTGTGTGTGTGTTTGTGTTTGTGTGTGTGTGTGTGTCTTTCAGGACTTTACAGGCTCCACAGCCTTTCTCGGGTTCACAGCCACAGGTTTTGTGGTTTTCCAGGGAAACAAGAGGATCCACCTCCTCAAATGGTACAAATGTTTGCCTAAGTCTTAGAAATATGAACCTGGAAGCATTGAAATCAAATGTGTAGCCTGTATCAAGTGAAAGAACAAAGGATAAGTAAAAGTAACATATGTTATCTAAAGTAAGCCCTTTGGGAGTGTTGCACTGTAATACATGTTATGTCGTTAGATTATTTGCTGATGTTTTAATATTTGTGGGCATTGTTGCAGCAAAGTGTAATTAAAGTAGTTTAATTTGTCCAGGACAAACAGGGTTGGCGCATAAACAATAATCACACTGAACCCTATATTGCGAACCAAAATGTGTAATAATTTGTTTTCATTATTTAGCCAATTTTCAACCCCATTTCTTGAGGTACAACGTTGTGGTTCTTTGCAGGGTGGATGTCAGCAAGCTGAAGTTCGAAGGGAAAACCTTTTACGTCATAGGGATCCAGAAAGAGGTGAGTGCGGTGTCGTCCCGCATGCACCTTCTCCTCTCGCGGGTTAAAAAGAAAACAAAATGCGGTGTGTAGTTTTCACCGTCGTAATGATGAACTGTGTAGCTCTGTGCTAAGGTCGTCTTCATCACGCTGACCTGTTAGAGCCCAACCTTTAACATCTGTGGAGTTCAGTACATCTGGAAAGGCCTTAACTCTAATGCAGATGTACAGATACTGTCTGTATTCATTTTGATGATGTTTTGTGTTAGTGACTTTTCTTTTTGATTAACCTTGAAGTGTACAATACATCCTTTATTTCCCCTCCTCCCTTCCTTCTTCCTTTCCTCCTCCCCTTTCGTCATCTTTGTAATGTTCCACCATCAGAAAAATGTGCTATGGAACTGTTCCTGTTTGTCTGTTTGTGATCTGGTCCGCCATCACACACACTTGTGTATGTGTGTCACTGTTTCAGATCTCCTTAACAGGCAGGATTCACTGTAACAGGATGGTGGGTGTGTTACAACTAACCTCCTCACTCACATTATGTGTCAGCTGTGGCCCAAATATGAGATCCCTTCAATGCACCCGTGTTGTTAACGAGTAAAATGATGTGATGTTTCTCACTGAAACTGACACAGACAAACAAACCTGTTAAAGGTACTCGAACGGGTGTCTTGCATTTGGGAAACATGTTTCATCTCTATGTTTGTCATCCGGTCTGGAGCTCTGATAGATTCTGAGCAGCAGGGTTTGTGCATTATGCCTCATATATGTGTTTAAAATCTTTATTTTGCGAGAGCTGCAGCTGATTGTGTCTCATATTGCTGTGAGGTGCCTTAAAAAATACCTGAATATAGTAATTCTGGTTGTAAAGCCAGGTTGATCCTTAATCAGCCAATCGGCCAAGCAATCATTCAATCAGCCAATAAATCTCATGACTGTTCTCTTCATTGCAGAAGCTTAAATCAGCTCTCTCTCATCTGCGCTTAACTGTGTCAGCGTGTCTGCCTGTTTGTCTGTCTGGCAACTCATGAATGGCTGAAGATGCAGTTTTATCTTTGTGTTTCTGTCTCTTCTCTCTGTGTGTAAACATAGTCATCACTGGTGAGTAAATACAAGTAATAACAGTAGCACAAGACATTGTCCTACTTAAATCCTTAATTTGATGCCTCTCCCTGGAGTCCTGCCCTCACCTCTCCTCCTCCTCACACCTGGAGGAACCTTTTTCATCTTTTCATCATTTCTTTTATCACTTTTCATTATATACAATTTTTGTCCGCTTAACCATTTTATTCAGTTCATCTAACAATTTCAAATTATTTAGCTCATCTTTGCAGCTATTTTGCCAGTACAAATATTCTGTTCTACATCTGAAAGGACCGTTCGTCTCCCCCATCCTGTGTATCTATTCCCCACAGCCATATCATCAAAATCATCTTCACAGCCCCATTATCAGTAAACTATAGATTATGTGATATTATGATGCATAATCTATAACCCTGTCCATGTGAAAGTTATTTTTCACCTTGAATGTATTGCTATATGTATGTGTGTGTGTATCCTGTATATATTCACATGCGATATTTCACATTTTAGGATTTTAATCATTTATTGTTGTGTCACAGGCCACTGCACGATTTCACTATTTCCCCACACTTCTGTTATTCAGACATTAACTGTCCCACCTTGAGCTGATGGCAGCTTTTCATGGCTTTGTTACGGTAACGCTCACCTCACATGTGTAAGAACCAGCAGTTTATCTATATTATCATTTTCTCCAGACAGTGTTTCTTGAGTTAGAAATGAACTTTAGTGGTTCTTTTATATCCGGGGATTGCACACAAGCTGCCACATTAAATGCATAGCTCACACAAGATGCAAATTCATTCCGTAAATGCTTATGTTACTGCTAAATACTCTGTGTAATACTGAAGGACATGTTAATAGATATTTTTAGAGTTTAGGACCAGTTCAGATTTAGCATCATCATTAGCATCATGTCATGTTTTGTTGGAGGGATTTGAACATGTTTCTAGTACTTTCACATAACCCTGACCTGACACACATGGCCACTGCAGCACATGTGTGTAAATCACAACTACATCATAATATAACCGATGTGCATGACACTGAGGGGGCTGAGCAATATAGCTGACCAAGATAGGAAAAGGAATGAGCTGGATCAGTCCACAGCAGTAAATCGTGCGGTGACACCTTGCTGTCAATTGAACAATTCCAGGTCCCTGTCATTTTGTCTATAAAACCTATAGCGTATCATGGATGTTACTGTTTTACAGTGACTCACTCCCATGCTACTGATCTCACTGTTTCCTCTCTCCCTCTCCTCCTCCTTGTTGTCGAGCAGCATCGATCGAGGATCATATTTCCAGACACTCAGGACTGAAAACTAGACATTTACAGGAATATATCCTCCCCCTTTCTAATCCATGAAGATCCATGTTCTGCTAGTGGGCCACTTTACTGCTGAACACTCGCTATATCGGTTTTAACATCTTGCTAAGCTTCTGGTTTTGGGTCTGTGGGTCAGCGTTTTGCACAGCTCCCTCTCACCGTGTTCAGCACTTCTCCTGTCCTTATTCACACACAGTCTCCTTGTAATCTTACTTCTCTTCATCACATGTTTTTCTTTTTCTCCCTGTGTCTTTGTCCTTCTCTGTGCAGAAGAAACTGGTGTTGACATTTCACACCTCGACCCCTGCAGCGTGTAAGCACTTATGGAAGTGTGGGGTGGAGCACCAGGCTTTTTACAAGTGAGGTTACACACTCACAACACACAAATGTATGGAAACACGAGCTGCTTTCAGACATGCCCTTTTCTGGAGGGGCTGTATGTGAGAATGCAAATGTGTGCAAACCTTTTGTCTGCATATGTTGCTCTGGGAATTTTCTAGAACTTTTCCTGCCAGCCCCCTAGTAGCCCCCATTCTGCCCAGGCCTTGCCTGAATGTTCTGAAAATGTTCCTGCTATTGTGAACGTGTCATACAATCTCCTGCTGTGTTCTTCATATGTGAACGGACATCTTACCGAGTTCAAGTCTGAGAACAGCTTTAATTGAGCTGGTCTTTAACGAGAGATACTCCAATTTTATTCCTCCTCAAAATGCCCCTGCCATGGAAATGTGAATAGGATGAATAAATATTGTAGCAAACAGCATTCATAATATTTAAGATGGCACTGATCTGGTGAGTTTTGCTATAACCATTCTTTAATCGATTTAGATATATTTATTTGGAATTTGTTGTACTGGTTAAAGTAGTGTTCATTTTCTTTCTTTCGTGCTCCACTTTTATTTTTAGCACATTATCACTCTTTTAAACACATCTTAGTGACACACTGAAACACTATGGCGCTGTCCTTCACTGGTGAGCAGCTGATCGCTCCGAGGCCAGAAGCTATAGGTCCGATCTGCAGAGGTCGTAGACACTGCTGGTGTGTCAGGAATGGAAACGATCTTGGGGGAGAAACAGAGAGTGTGGGAATTGAGATTATATCTTTTGTATGTCGCCCTGGGAATACAAGGTAAAGGGAATACAAGGTAAAGAGCACAGAAAAAAAACAACTTTCCACTGGATTCAGTGGGTTCAGTTTATTGCACTTAATAGTTGTATAACAGCAGAGAAAGATGTCAGACTTGAGGCATTCATCCTTTTCTTATCTACTTCCTGAAATTTAACATAGTTTCTGCATACAGAGATGTACATGACCACAAACCTGACACGTCCCAGTTTTTTTAAGGTGACCATAACTGTGATGTTCTCAGGACTCAAGGAACATCAAAAAACATTACGTCTCGGTTTCATCTAAAAGATAAGATGATTTCTGAAACATTACCCAGGTTAAAAAGTGAACAGAAAACATTCTTGAAATTGTAAACAACATATGAGATAACAATGTTTCTACAATGGACATTTATGGACTGTTTTGTCGAGCTGTCAATCACATGATTCAATGAAATACTATACAAATGTTTACATTTATGTTTTTTAGCACTTCAATTATTTCTTATCCATGTTGGTTAAATGCTGGCATTCAAAGAGTGTTTTTGTTGTTATTTTTTGATGCAGTGTGAAGAAGGTGTTAAATGAGATGAAGTGAGGTGTATTTTGAAGATTAAATTCTGCTTTCCGGTGCCCTTCCTCCTCCAAGTTTTACCTCTATGTATTTCTTTCTTTCCAAGGCTCTTGTTTTATTTACTGTTCAATCATACTTATTTTATAAACATGTTTTAGATTTGAAATATTATATATCAATATTGATTTTCCTTTTGTACTGTTGCCGAATTCTATTTTATCTGGCAACAATGGACAAATTTAGTCTTTGATCATCTTCGAAATCGAATTGAATGAACTTATGCATTAACTTAACACTTAACTTAACTTAAGCCTACTGAAAAAAGCCCCAGCCTCTATAACCCTGGACCTCTTAGAAACAGCAGCTCATGTGTCTCCGAGAGGCTGCCAGAGGGGGAGTGGACGTCGTCTTGGATGTCAGACAAGTATCAGAGCCGCTTAATCAAATCAGAGTGAATTGAGTTTGTAAATGGGAGCCAAGCAGAGCTTTGAGAACGTGCAGCCTCTGTTTGTGTGTTCTCTGGCACCGTCTCTCCTGCTCCGGAGCCCGGTTTCACATGATAAAAATGCTGAATAAAACATGAAGGTTTGACCTACAGCATAAACTTTTTAAATGTGTAACACCTCGAAAACACCTTCCCCCCTCTGCCTTTTACGGAGCCAGACTGTTCAAAGCAAGTCACGGCTGCTGCATAACCTGGAAGATCAAGTCGAGATGTGCTGTGGCAAGAGTTTAAGTTACAATCACAAACAAATGCATGAAAATGTTTTTTTTGTTTTTACAAGAAGGTACTGTTTCAGCGTTTGCGCTTCAGATGCTGGGTCATGATGAAGTGCTTTGTGTGCGTCTCTTTGTTTCCTCCTCCCTCTCTCTGACAGGTGCGCCAAGTCGAGTCAGATAAAGACAGTTTCCAGCAGTAACATCTTCTTCAAAGGCAGCAGATTCAGATACAGGTGAGACACTATTCAAGGCAGTTTGCGTAAGAGCGGGGACATTTTTAAAGACAACAAAATGACGGACAGAAGTTTGACAGTCAAGGGAAAGTAATCAGGAGAAAATGATGCTGGAATTTAACCAATGACAGCAGGGGGATTGGTGATGGATCTTAACTCACGGCACCCACCGTCTATTTATATTCAAACCCTACAGTTCCTTATTACATGTTTCTTTTGCAAAATGGGAAAGAGATTCGTGGTGTTGGATCAGTTCATGCAGAGTTTTCCAACAAAGGCATTCATTTACCAGCATGCAGTATTGTTGTGACTGTCCCTTGAGCTATCAAGTGCGTGTCAACAACCCCAGATTTTCAGTTCGCCCTCTAAATTTTGACCCAACCATCAATCTCACCAACAATAGACTAATGGGTAGCATAGAAGCTGCGTGGTCAGAGTCCAGAAACTCCACTCGCCGAACAATCAGACTAATGGCGCTGCGGACGCTGATGGCACGAACCCGCCATCCTCAGCAGAAAGTGAAATAATTCTCATTGTGAACAATTGCAAAACTAATGAAAAATCACAGATGATTGTTTACTGACAGTAGCCACCGTAATTATCTGTTGTACAATTTCTCTTAGACAGAATTGTCTCCAGCTTACAGCGTCTATAATTGGCTGCCCATTTCAATTTCAAAATGACTTTTGACTTTTACAGATTCGTAGGTTGGTCTGTCCACATAGCTTTATTGCAAACATGGACCTTGAGGAGATCTGTCCTATAGTTGTATTAAAATGTGATTGATTCTTTTATATACTTTGTTGTAAACACACTTATAACTTGTCAATTTGAGTGGTTTCATGTTCTTAAATGTATTTTTTATCTTGTAATGCTCTTTGGAGTGACATTTATAATTACAGCAGTTACACCTTTTTTTCTTTCTTGCAATCTGTGTTTCTCCCTGTAAGCGGAAAAGTTGCAAAGGAGGTGATTGAAGCCAGTTCTAAGATTCAGAGAGAACCACCACAAGTGCGCAGGTAAGGACAAGTTGCAAAACTCTCACACAGTTTAGAAAACAGTCAAAAAATATGAAGTTATTGCCTGCTTGCTTGTACAGTAACAGCTTTTTGTTTTATGGGGCAAGGAAAAGTTGTTTAAGAGGCAACAAAGCAGCTGTTTGTCATTGACGTTTGTGTTTTCAGGGCCCAGTTTGGTCAGAGTCGAAGTTTTAACTCACTGAGCCATAAAAACCTCATCATGAACATGGAGCCTCTGGTACCTGCACTGCCCTCCACCAACGAATATGAAGAGACAACCACAGACAATGGTAGGCTCATTACTTACTCTACACACACACAAACACACGCGCCGACACACATCCATGCCCCCCTGCCACAGACCTCTGGAAAGTCTCATGTGGTCTTGTTTAGGAGGAGCCACATGCACAACGCTCAGACAGAGAGCGTTAATTGAGCAGCTGATGCTCCCATTCCTCCATCCGTCTTGTCTCCCCAGAGACTCCAATCACTGCACACTAAAAATACCCTTTCCATGATCCTCTCCAAGGATACCGCCATGCCCGTGTGTGTCTGTGTGTCCACGTGTCCGACATTGTGTGTTTTACAGAGGAAGATGCGCTGTGTGACGTCACGGAAACAGAGACACAGACCCAGCCTGTGTTATCATTAAGGAAAAGTCAATTAGAAGTTACAGTGTTTGTTCGGCTCCGAGCGGTCTGTCCCTGTTTACGCCCTTACATGAAGATGTGTGCGCATGCGTGCTTTTGTTTATTAAATACGGGTGTTTGTGAACTTTCAGTGGTTGCATCATTCAGTTGTTGCATCATAAAAAGTGAAAATCAACTCTGCATGTTCAATTTGTGTGAGTATGTACAGTATGTACAGTCAATCTTTCCCTCTCTTTTTCCTATGTTTTACATTATTTTAGTGCTCACCATATTTTGATGAACCTAATTAACTTGCACTAAGGGACGATCATTCCTTAAGTAAACGTGTATGTAGAAATATAAACACAAGGTTTTATCATATAAAACAATAAGCTGATTCAGAAATTTATAACAGATCAATAGTGGTTTTATATACATCTATGATTATTATTATTATTTTCTGATTTAATTTAAATGGCTTAACAGTTCCTAGAATGTGAGTGAAAGTAAAGCTCAAAGTAAACATAAATGTATTAAAAATGTATTTTTGGAAACTTTAGCCTCCCTGTATACTGAATTGTATGTTTGCCTGTAGTCAAAATTACATTTTTTTTGTCCAGCTGACCTACTGTGAACAAAAAGACTCCAGCAATTGATCAGAATTAAACGCCTGGAAATATTTTTTATATTATCAGTCCAGTATTATGTAGATTCATGGAAGCTCGAAGTAGGTGTGCCGAGGGGGCTGCAGCACCTCCTGCTGGCAAAATGCTGTAACTGCAAGGCAAAAAGTAACATATCGGGAGTACCAAAGTAATAGGCCTAACATCCACCTATTAATAATCTTTATAATATTTAATTTCATTTTGGAACATTCAGTCTATTTTCTGTTAAGCCTCTCTAATGCACAAATGTAGAATGTGATGAAGAATAACCCTGCATTCTGTGCGTGAAGTGTCCATAACTATATTGTGCTATAAGTTGTTGTTCAAATTTGCTGTTGTTGTGTAAAATGTTCTTTAACTTTGTGTTGGCCAATTAAAAGCAACACAAACATCAAAGCTGCATTGCTGCACTACATGTAACATTAAGTCATTGAATAGACTTACTGACTTTCTTACTGACTTGACTGACTTTCGGCATCCCTGAGTAGATTACTTAGGAAGGTTCTCAAAAAGATGTTTAGAAAATGGACCTGCAAAATGAAGCACTACCAGCAGAAGTGGAACTCTTGGCTAGTGTGGTACATGGTGCTAGTGTGTTGAACTGTATAATGGCGGTGGTTGATGAAGGATACAGTATGTCAGTTATTTCTCTGCTGAAAGGGAGTAGGGTATGTTTTTTAGCCCCCCATTATGAAATGACTTGGCAAAGAGAGCCACACTGCCCAGGAGAAAACCCAATGAAGCTGAACGGAATAGTTGGTGTTTTAATTCCTTTTCCGCAGGACACCACATTCCCGGAGCAGATTTATGTTTTCCATAAAAGGTCATCATGACATTTTATTGTGATTCTCTGTTGCTCTGGTTATATATATAAGTCCTGGTAACCCCCACTGCGTGCCATTATCTGATGATATCGGGTATGGGAGAGCAAAGGGGTAAGGTTACTCACAACAGTATGAGAGCTGGGATGAAGAGGGGTGAGGGAACATAAATAGAGAGAATACCAGAGAGGAGAAAACAGACTGTAGAGCTGAGAGAATGAACAAAGGTCAGGAAAGATGTATGCCACAGAGTAGCAAAGTATAACAGGAGGAATTGAGGGTGAATTTATATAAGGTCATATCACAGACGAGATGCAAACCAAAATAAAGAAATGACATAAGAGCGGTAGTTTTTTTTAATAGAGTGCCTCATTTAGAATAATGGCAGGGGTATTGGTCCGATTGCAGAAATAGAGGGGACGTCGGGTGTTAATCAGCCAAAATTGGAAAAAAAATGTTTATATATTAGTCAACAGAAGCTGATAAAGGACAGCAAGATGGATAATGTTATATTTTCATTTTTGCTTCCATTTGAATTCCATTGAACTGTTCTTATCTTGTACAATGACCATAAAGGGTAAGGGTTGAATGAAGGTTTAAAACGTTTTGTTTTTTCCTTTAGCATCACTCACAGTGTCTGTGACTGCTCTGATGAATGTGTATTAGGTCTCATTGGTGACACAATATAGGGGGAATTTTGTTAAACCTCAAGACCCAAGGCGACTCGGTTATAGACTATTTGCTGATGTACCTTCCCGCTCTATTGGCTGACGTTCAATTATCTTTATAGGACAATATTGTCTTGAAATCTGTGTTTACCCCGAAACATGCAGACCAAGTGGTGGTGCTTTTACAAGCCCTGCGTGGTGGTTAAAGATTCTCCCCTGCGGCTGAGCCAGCACCAGTCACAGGCATAGAGTAGCCTGTAGCCAGTGCTTGTAAAATTCATCGCAGTGAAGGTGAGTGCGCGTTATGTGAGAGTATAAACCTTTTGATCAACTCAGTCCAGTTTGTTTCATGCTGCTCATATTCCCACGCCCTCACTGACACTGACATCGCCGCCGCCTTGTAAAGAGCCTGTTCCTAACCGTTGGCGTCAGGGCTGTGTCGTACCATTTTCTCTCCTCCGTACATTCATCCCCTCCACACTCCACAGGACATGTCCCTTTGTCTTTCACCAACACGGTGCCCTTCTTGTCCGATTACCTAACTCCTTCCCCCCCTTCCCTCTTCCCTCACGCTCCTCCATTCTCACACATTGACCCCGGCTGTGCTCGTGAGACCTTCACACATTTACGGTACAATCACGCTGTTGTGCCGTATCACTCTCTTCAAACTGTTGATGGACTCTGTTCTCGCACGCCTCTTCTCGCAGAATTTATGGTCATCCCCTCGCTTTCTCTCTCTCTCTCTTGCTCTCTCTCTGTCTTTTCCCCTCATCCCATTTAAAGGGAAATCAATTCTGTCTTGGCTCAGGGTCGAGGAGCTGCGGCACCAACCATATCGGCTGTATCTCAGTGTTTTAGTTTGGGAGGGGCCGCAGGTTGTCATCTTATGTGGGGCCTCGTGCACCACTGACAGATACAGGCTGAGTAATGACACGACGTTCAATTTGAAAATGACTTCTCCTGCAACTCTATATGCTACTCATTAAAAAATAAAATATTTGAGTTCTTTATTATTTTACTATCTTCCTTTGCCTATTGTTTCTATAATATTCTGATGGACAGACTCGGTTTTGCTCTAAACAATCAAAGGCCCTGTCTGGGTCAACTGGTATTACCCAGATTTGACAGATGACAGTGTAGATGACCATACTGTTTTCTGTAACTACAGTATACAAATGCTGTGAGACGATACTAACATACAGTAAAGTACAGTACAGTACATTACAGTATTACTTTTCAAAGTTTTCAGGTGAAGTGAAGATAAAGCTGAGTTATGCTTCCAGTTAACATTTTCATTTGATCTATTTTCCAATTCTGTCCAGAGGCAAAATTATTTATAGACATTGTGAATGACCGGGGAGCCGTCATAGTGATCAGAGGGACACAATGAATTGCACAAATTGGGATAACAGCGATCATATTTTGTCAGGATCTCCTCGCATTTGTGGAGTTGCACTTGAATGACAGAATACAAAATGAGAGCTTGAGAAGGAAAGTAAGTTACCGGAGGAGAAAAAATATAGGATGTCAACACTTTTTGTGTATACTGCAGAGTGCAACACCTTGAACTGAGTGTTTTTTTTATCCCCATGTGAGTAAATTGTTTTCTTTACAACAGCAGACTTTCACCCCATCGTCAAATTGTGGCCTTTTGTAACATCTGTATGAGGTTTTTTTTTTACCTGTAGAGATGCTTGGAAGAATCATTAGTATGTAGTATGAGTATGAGGTATGAGCATGATTTTAAACAGTGAAATGCTGACTGCTATTGGAGTGATGGTGCAAGGACTTTGGGATAAAGTGTACTCAAGATGGTGTAGGACCCCTGTCTATATTCAGAGCACTAATCTCAGCAGGGGAAACAGGAAGCTGACCCGAGGTCTGTGCCGACCTTGTTCTGTTTGTACAGCCCGTCCCTTTCTTATCTGCCCGAATCCACACACACACACACACACACACACACACACACACACACACGTGCACAGACACACACACACACACACACACACACACACACACACACGTGCACAGACACACAGAGACACACACACACACACACACACACACACACACACACACACACACACACACACACACACATTTCCATGTCTCACATTTGAGGCTTTATCCACATTACTGTTTTACTGAAACAGAAATATGTGTCTGATAGGAGGGAATATAGAGATGAGGAGACTTGCAGAGAGGAAAAGCAAGTGATCCCCATCCCAAACCCCGGGCAGGCCTGTCCCCTCTGTAATCAGAGTTAGATTAGCTGCCCCTCTGCAGCCAGGACCACCTGGTTATATATAGAAACTGCAGCTTTGGACCTGATCCTCCTCTAATGCCCCTCCACTCTTTGTGAAATCGCTGACATTCACAGGAGGGCCCATCATGTCTGTTCATCAGAGAGAGAGAGAGAGAGAGAGAGAGAGAGAGAGTGTGGGGTACATCTCTCACCATCTCTCTCAGCAAGTGTGTGTATGTGAATGTGTGTGTGTTCATGGCCAGCGTCAAAGCTCAGCCGGCAGCCCGGTCAGTCAGGGTGTGGAGTTCTTGCTGCAGACAGCTGGTCTAAGGTTTGTCATCAGACTGAATGATGGAGATTCTTGAGCACAGAAACAGCAGTGATGTTGGAGGCGGCCTCGTGCAGAACAGCTTGGAGTTGGGAGTTAGCGACCGACCCAACGTTGCAGACACCGGTTGCTGTGGGATCCAGGGCAGGGCAGGGGGACTCGGGCTGGACATGGCCTCCGAAAGACTACAGGGTTTGGAGATGGAGGAGGGACAGGCCGGGCCTCTTGAAGTATTTTACCCAGGGGAAGCTACAGAGGAGGGAGCATCATCGATAGTAGTGGCAGAGGCCTTGAGGTGCCAGGTGAAGATAACAACACGGCGTAGCCTGCATCTACGTATAGCCAATCACACGGCACGGGATGTATACGTGCGACTGGTGGGCAATGCGGGACATATCACTGGAACCAGTACGGGACGTCCGAGAAATACACTGGAACAGAGTAAGATGAACTGAAAAAGGCAGATTTTTATCATATACTTGGAGGTAAATGTGTGAGCTACTTCAGCCCAGTAGATGGTATTTTGTGGCAACCGCCTGGTGCAAGCTGTAAGTGTAATCAGTCAAACATCCTGAGACTCTCGAGAGACCACTCCAGTGTGTGTGTGTGTGTGTGTGTGTGTGTGTGTGTGTGTGTGTGTGTGTGTGTGTGCGTGCGCCCATCTGATTGACTTGCAGGCCATATAACCTTCTATTGTACATACAATATAGTACAATGCTTTAGGATGTTATGTTTTCTGTATGGTTGTGTTAAATACAGAGAAAGAGGTGGTTAATGGATTTGTAGTGAAACAACAGGATGAAGGATTAAGATATTCTTAATATTTCAGTGGTCGATCTGTGCATTTGAAAGGAGCGCCACAGAAGAGAGCTGCCACATCTGAATAAGCACCTTAAATGTTTATTATTTTCATACTTTTATTTCTGTTTAAATTTTAAATGGGCCCTTTATGAGATGAGAAGTTTCCTAACTTCGGATAATGTTTTGATCAATTTCACAAAGGCAAGTTTAAGAATTGAAGCCTGATATTACACAAAATGAAATAATGAGAATGATTTCGCATATTTTCTTGTGATTCTTTTTAATATCAGAGACACCTTGATTTGCAGAGGGTTGGTAATTGCACACTCAGTGTTTGTAATCCCCTTGTTGGCGCGTCTCCATCTTGCTGAAGTGTCCTTGAGTCTGACACTGAGTCTTTGTCAGGTTCAGCAGCGATGTTTCACAGCTGATCCTGTTCACGCTTGAAACTGTGCAGGGAGGTTGTTCTAATGTAGTAAGAGGACCGCACAAGAGAAGAAAGACTTTAGCATCTTTCTGTTGATGATGCACAACAAGTCTTCTTAACATGGATTACAAAATGTCATTTAAAAAAGTGGTTTAATAGGAAAATTGGACTAATTGCTCAAATTAAATCAAAAAGACATTTACAACCTCTTGAACATCAGGAGTCCGGTACTGTCGTACTGATGAATATACTTTGGAGGTGTCTGGGTGTTAATGATGATGTAGCAAGACAAAGATAAATAGGTCTGTCAACACTCGCATAACAGGGGAAAATCCAGGTTCTGTGTGTGCAAGAGTTTGTGTTTGCAAGTGTGTGTTGTGGCCATACAGATATCTTGCGCCTTTTAGTGTTCATCACCTCTCAGGAGCGGCTTGTATCTGAAGGAAACAGTAAATGAGAAAACAGCAAAGTATCTTCGGGTGTACAGTTCATATTATGATTATATTCCCATCAGCCTCATAAGTTGACATTTAATTTGCATATTTTTGCACATTAATTATGTTATTTGTGGATCGCTTGCACAACACCAGTGTCATCAACATGGAGTATAAATGACTCTTGCTTTTCTTAATGATAATACTAATCAAGCATGGGTTCATCGTTTTGAGAAGGATCTGAAATCCAGATGTGCAAATATCCCTTCTTTTGTATTCAATCCGTATGATTAATCAGAATTTTGTTCGAATTCACTTTAGCGCAACTGAGCACTGTGAGAAGTTAAATGCCGACACATTCAGGCAGTTACTGGTCAAGTCTGATGCAATGTTTTACCAAAGATTGTTGAACTTTATATCATCATTCTACTTTCAGCTTCCTCACCTCTGTGTTTATTTTGCTCCTCTCATTTTTTCTCCTGCTCCTCCCTCCTTATTGATGAAGTTTAATACCTCCCTCTTTTTCTCTGCCCGAGTCCACTCACTCCTTGGATTTTTGCTGACTCTTTTTCCATGGTAGCTGTCACCACTCGCGCTCCTCAGGTTTTCCACTTCATTGCTCCTTGTTCGTCTTTGATTATTTCTTACTATCGTTATTTTAGTTCATGCACATCACGGCGATTGTAATAGAGGTATTATTATGCATGCGCATACTGTATGTGTCTAGAAATGTGTGTGTGTGTGTGTGTGAGAGAGAGAGAGAGAGATGGAGATAAATGAGGTGTCGACAAGCTGAGTCATACATCACTGTACAGTTACCCCCCAGCTCCAACTTAATCTATAGCAGGAAAAGACAGCTGCGTTTATTTTTAACACACAAACACACACAAACACACACACACACACACACACACACACACACACACACACACACACACACACACACACACACACACACACTCAGTGTTATTGACGAGATACATAGGCCTTTAAGAAGTGGAGGAGCGCCATCATGTGGCTAGTTTGTTCCACAGCAGCCACGGGCAGAGCGGCCCTTTGTCCCAGTTCAACTTTTTAGTCTCCTAGAAATTATGTTTCTATAACAAAACTGCAACAGCACATACCTTATTGCGACCGGCCTAAATTTTCTATAAAAATTAATTTGGATATTTGCCTAAATGCACACAAAATGTTCACACATTGTTGTCCCACACTTGTACACACAACACATTAAAACTCATCTTAAACTCCCCAAAATAATTCATAGATGTGCGACAGGAATTATTTCTTGAGAACTACATCTATACGCAACCTTTGTGGGGTTTTAAATTTTAGAAATCGCAGTAATGTTACAAAGTTAAAACGTTATTTATGGAACTGGGACTATTGGCACATTTCAGCCAAAATTGTGAACATTTTCCAGGTCCTCTCTTGTTATCCTCCTCCTCTTAGTAAAATTAGAAATTACCTTAACTTTTTTAATCTTTACTAACTTAAATGTGACACATACAGTTAATCCAATTTATCAGCCTGACGTGACGATGCTGTTCCAATTAATTTTTCCCTCTCCTAAAAACTCAGGAAACATTTTTGATTCCTATATCCTCCTGTCAGTGGAAGTTAGGGTTAAACCCACTTTACTATGTCACATAAACTAGTCTGTGTCTTCTTTCTTGTCGTCTTCCTTTTCCAGGTGTTGTTGCCGTGAAGGACCCGGTTCCCTTGTCTCCTCTCAGGCCTTCAGCCACACCCAAAGACACAGAGCAACAAGGCACTGAAGCTGGAGCAAACTCTGCTTTGAGCAATGACCTGCATCCTCCCTGTGTTTCCATGGAAACCTCACATCTCCGACCACAGTTACCCAAAGCTGAAGATAAAGGGGAGGAAGACGACGAGGCCGGTGGCACACTCACAATCTCTGAGCTTGCCTACAGGTCCATATTTTTATTTCATAACATTGCTTATCTTATTCTTTTAGGTCCTTGTTCATCCCCAATTTGTTTATAATAATGAAATATAAATAAATTGTGTTTGATTTTTTTCCCTCTCCAGCCCCTGTGCCAGCATGCTGCCCACCCCAGTGGACGACAGTCAGGGAGGCGTCGACCTGCTCTTCTCCTCTCCAGTACAGAGCCCTGTCAGGCTGCTGAGGGAGCTCCACGCCGACCCTGACATCCAGGCCCAGCTGGAGGCTGAGAGGGAGCGAGACCGGGCATATGAGCGCACCCGACTGGCTGCGAGAAGTCAAATGGGTGGAGTCCTGAGCAGCAGCCTGCGCCTGCTGTCGTCCAATGAGAGAGTCAATGCATGCGTGCTGAGTGTGGCCCGCTTTGTTGCGGTGGTAATGGGCGTGCTGCTTGTCACTGTGCCAACGCTGCTGCTACTGCTGGAGTCTGACATTGACGTGTCATTCCTCCACGAGATCCGCCAGACGCCGGAGTTTGAGCAGTTTCACTATGAGTATTACTGCCCGTTTCGACGCTGGATCCTGTGTAAGATCAGCATGGCCATGGAGCAGCTCTGGTCAGACTGAAGAGGACAAGGATGAAATGGAAATGAGAAGTCAGCGTGCGTGAATCGAATATGCCCAAATGTCTGTTTTAACAACTAATTTCTCATATCTCATAATCAGTCTTAACAACTGGTGTCTCTTGAAACTAAAGTTTGCCAATGGTATAAAATTATTTCACCTATGCCATTTATTTTACAAGCAGGAGAAATGCATAACCTAGGAGAACTCCACAAAGTTGTAGTCATATATTTGACTGAAAGGGGCCTCAGATGGAAGCACTGACCTTGTTCCCTTAATGAATGTGCCGCTTGGATTATTTCTGCCCGAAACTAGATTTGTTTCACCGCTTTGGCAGCATAATTATTGTCTTAAAGAAATTGAAAGATATGGTATAATCATAGGATCCAATTACTTGTTAAGATGGACACTTGGACAGTGATGGACTGAAAAAAATAGAGAAAGAAATACTGTTATTGTTCAAGGAAGAACTTGTGGAAGTGAGAGATTCAGGAAAATAAAAAATGGGAAGAGTCATGAAAAGTCACAAAAGGAAAAAGAAGTTGGTTTTGGTTTACGAGAAGTTGTAATGGTCTGTTCACTCCTGATGCTGACAAGTTGATGCAGAGACTCTTTGGTAAACATCACAAACCATTTTGATTGGGTCTCGTCCTCAGAGCAGAGTACCTGATTGGCCACAGAGCCTGTCAGTCATGACGGAGTGGGTGGCAACAGAGAGCGAGAGATTATTGATTTGTCACAGAATGCAACAATAGCCACAGTCAGAGGTACATATATATATTTAAAAACTGAGAATATTGATAATTAATTCCAATCTTAAATAAGTTGTTTTTAATGTTTTGTATATTTTTATGTGATCCAGATCTTTGAGGATTTTTTCAGTCAGATGATCTACTTTGATCTTATTTTGAAATTAAGAATTTACAACAGAAAAATGCAAATTTATTGACGTTTATCGGGGTGATGGGTGTTGAGAAATGTAAGCTATTTTTTCAGACTACAGTCAATATTTGTTGACTTGGTAGCAGCACCCTGGGTTTTTCCTACAGAGGCTATAGCACAAATCTTTTACACAGACCACAGATTACAACTGTTTCAGATTATGTGATGTCATTTTGGAAAACAGGAGGGTGGAAATAGAGAAACCTCAGTCCGTTTTTGTGTTTTGTTGAACATCTAAATGTTAGCTCATTGATCAAGGCTAGTAAGTTCATCTTTCAACATGGTTTTACGGGAGGAAAAAATCACTGTTTGGCAAATTTAATTGCAAATTTTAGCTTGAGTTACAGTAGGATGGTACATTCAAAATACCCAGAGGAATAGGTGTGGGTAGTCAAACTACACTGCTGGTACATGACACTGGATGGGACATGTGACGTGTTTAGACCATGTCCTGATGTAGAACATGTTGAACAGGTAGAGTACAGTGTTAGGTATTTAACTTACAGGAGCAAAATAGAAATGATCTGTAGCCATTTGTGAGAAGATCAGTGATAGTATCACTGAGATATCATGCGTTTATCATTAAAATAACTTCAACTGTTTTTATCATTCAACAGAGACAGTGCATTTTCATTTTAATCAGTGACCGACAAGACAGAGTTATCGGGAGTTATTGATGGAGAAGGTGCTTGGAGTGGAACATGTTTTTTGTAGATACAGCGTAAGGTGTGTTCATGAACAGAGAGGTATAGTGATGAGAAATAATTTCCACATCAAATGAAAACATGCTGTTAAGAAAAAAAAAAAGGTGTGTTCAAAATGTAGTTTGGTGTGGATCAACTTCTCAGGAAAGGGCATTAGCAGTTTATGTTAAAAAAAAAAGATGTATATGTCTAAGAAATACAAAAAATGTTAAACAAAAACAATCCATCAAATCACAGCATAAACCCGATACATTATCCATAACATTCATAAATTCATGTCTTACTATTATGAATATCCAAACACTATTTATTTATGCCAAGTCTGAAGCAATACATAAATATGGCTGAAGATTGTCTGTGTTATTGTAGCCTCATTCACTCCAGTACAAATAATACCCAAGAAGTCTTTACGGTTGAGAGCCAATAATGGCAGTTTGGCTTTCGTAGCCGAACATCCATACTGCTTCATGGCAAAGTGGACAGTCATGACAGCTAATAAGCAGTAAACTACTATCAAGGAACTCAAACAATATTCAGAAAAAAAAGTGATGGTTTAAAAAGTTTATTTTCACTCCATACTCATTGTAGGTTGGCTGCTACAGAGGCCACTGTAATGCACATTACCATACAAATATTCTCATTATATTCTATCCAATGTTGCTGCCTCATACTATCGGCTGTGTCGTCATGTAACTCTGTAGACCGTATGCATTAACAAGATTTATGCATTTAGAAAATATGCAGTGAAAACAGAAACACGCTTATTTGGGACAAGACATTTATTTTCTCACTACAGGACATGCACTGAGTTCTGATGCTGAAACCAAGCAAAAGGGCCGAACCACTATGATGATGATCTCTGAGATGAGCAGCTCCACTGCGGTGGATGAGGCTGTTCTGTGTGCACTAGGTAAATGATCACCATCATCACACGACGACTCCCAGAGGAGGGTGTCATCATGATCTGTCGTCGTGAGTAACTGTTGCTCCTCCAGTATGCACACGCACAAAAATGCTCAAGCGATTCACTGTACCTGTAGGTTAACAAAAAAAATCGGAAAAGGCTTAATTTACACAACTTGATTTCAGTACTCCGTCCTCCTCCAACCAACCTGGGAATCTGTCACTCTGATATTTTGGCTGAATGCTCAATGCAAATCGCATGCCCTCATCTGTAAATATTGTCTTTATAGTTGTGGCAAAAAAAACCAACCCAATCCGGGTAAAGACCTTCTATCTTTCTTTCCTCTGTGTGTCTTGTCTGTGTAAAGCTATCTAGATATAGGCTTGGCTGTACTGACCATCTTAGATGACTGCATGTTCTCTGGTGTTTTCTGGCAACAAGAGGAAGCGAAGGAGAGTCTGAGACATTAAAGGCCTTTCTTGAATCTAAATTAGGCTTCAGTACTCCGAGATTTAAAAAAAAAAAACACTTTTAGAAACCAAAGTGCAACATGCAGTGTGTTTTTGACTTTATTTTAATCGCTGATTTGACTGAGAGGTTGCCAATTCTGTGGGCTTGTCACAAAATCAAAACAGAATTTTCTCTCAGTTGAATTATGTCTCAGCACAAAAAAGATGACTTATTGGTTTTTGGTATTTGGTATTTTTGCAATTTTCTTAAAAAGCAGCTCTTAAATAATTTGACTAGTGAGCTTCATCATGCTTTTGCTGTGTGTGTAACTCATGAAAGCCAGATGCTAAATGCCAATGCTAACACCTAACCTCGTTGCCAATGGAGCATGCTAATGGCCGGATCAATTGTTAAGACGTTCCATCATTCAAGATGTTTTAAAAAACAACAACACGGTGGATGGAAAGTGAAACTATACAATTCAACTATCAATGCAAAAAATAAAAAAAAAAATAAAAAAAATAAAGGTCTTTTGTTCTGATAAAAACAGATCTTTGAGTCAACGAGACTGTAGCATTGTATTAGTTTGTAGCTCATTTATCAATCGAAGTCTTTATGAGTTTAGAAGGGAATTTAACCCCTTTGAGATTTAGCTCTTGTTTTGAGCTACTGAACTAGTTCCTGTGTTTTACAAACTGCATATGGAAAGAGAAACTGTTTTTTTCTGCCTGTACGCACATTCAACTGTGATGAAAGCGTCATCGAGCACCAGTTGATGTCACATCTGATGTCTTACTTGAGCTGAATTCACCAAGTTCCTGACATGAGTCAAGTATTTACAAACCTTGAATTGAATTACCTACCTTTGATTATTAGTAACAATAAAAATACTTTACAGACGACGAACACCTGGAATTCAACTGTTCAAACTAACACACGAATACTGCTTTTATTTACTTGATTTAGGATTTTAAATATTTGAACTCAGGTCAACTATATGCAAATCTACTAGACATCATTTGACATGAGATAAAATAAACTGTATATTATTTTAGCGTTGGGTAGGCATGTACAGTAGCAGATTCTCTTGCACGGTCACTTTGTTGTTTTTGATTGTTTGTCAGACTGATTGTTTTGTTGTTTTATTGGTAAGTCTGATTGATTTTTTTTGTCACCCAGTCTCTTTTAAAAACAAACTCTGGGACATTTAATTTATCAAGAAAAAGAGAAGAAAAAAATCCCTAAGTAATGACCCCCTCTCTTCTGGGACAACCAAGCCTTATGAATTTTGTGAAGTGAAAATTTTGAATGTTTGTATGTTATAAAAGAAAACACGGATTGTTTTATATGTTAATACTGCCTCAATAAAGCTCCCTAATGAATATATATTGAAATATGGTGGCTCATGTGTAGATTATTTTACATTACTCAATATAACTGTCCTGTCTTGTTCTGTAAGCACATTGCCTGTTGGTATTTGGGGTGCCGACTGGATCACATGGGAACAAATCAAGGCAGCAGCGCATTTAGGCTTCAACATTTGCAGAAGGCTGCAGCCCCGACGCAATTTTTTTAGAAACTACAATTTCTAGTTTATAATTATTTTAGTAATAATATCAGTAATATCCTAAAGTATGAACCTCTGAGATTTAAGATTTTCCCCAAAACTTTCTCTAAGCTCTGTCTCCCCCACGTGGTGGCAAAAAGTCACTGCATTGTGTGTCACTGTCTCTATGGTGATTTTTGTGAGACACAAGACACAAGATTTCTGGGAGTCATTAGGAGAGTTCAAACCTTTACTGTCGAGACTGAGGTCTGTTCTTTGTTAGATGAGAAACATTGCAGTCTGTCCAATTTAAGATAGTAGATGTACTGAAGACCTCAGGAAGACTCAAGTACATTATTCACTTCTTTGTTATGGACTGTGCAGACACCAGGAAATCGTCAGGGTAAGAGTGATTGTTTATTCTCTTAAACTGGGTCAAACTGTAGCGGTTCTTTCCGAGGCATAAACACACAAAATCCCACATTGTAGAGATAAAGTGATGATTATTATGTTGTGTATAAATGTAAATAGTTGTTTTGCTTCTTCTGTTTGTACAGGAAGGTGTTAAGAAATGATGCCGTTTTAAAAGAGAGGGCAAATACCATGAATATATGACAGTGGAAAAAGCCACGGAAACTTTTCAAGCAATAAATCCAGCCATGGAGACGAATGCTGCCCCAAGAGAAGCAACTGCTGCGTCTAAAGATCTGGAGGTTGCTGGGAACTGTCGGCAGAACATTTACCAGGAGCCGAATCTTCGTCTTGTCAATGATTCTTTCCTCAGTGAACAGGAGAAGCTGCGGCAGGTGTTGGACTGGGCTCAAAGATTCCTTAGCAGCGGATCAGAGGTTTACCATGAATTCTGCAGCGCTGACGGTTCGCTTTTGGCATTCAAAGAGGATGAAAAGAAGAGGGGAACGGAGAAAAGTTCACCTGCATACAAACATACATCTGCTGTGAAATTCCATCATCCAGTCCCCAGCACCTGCAATGAGGTATTTGATGGAGGGAGTACAGGGAAGGTTTGGCAAATTAAAACAACCAATTGTGAGAATAAGGAAACAAATCTCTGTGAATTTAGACCTCCTTTACAAGAAGATCTCCACATTCCCTTCTGCTTTACTTCAGGGAGAGCCGACCAACTGAGGCCTGAGAACAGAGAAACTGAAAATATGAAAATGATGGAGCCACAGCAGACCACCAATAAACAGAGACCAAGCCGAGAAAACTGCACAACAAGTGGACTGCACGTATCGAATCAAAGACACCGATCAAACATATCTGACAGCGGCCCAAATCAGACGCTTGCATCTGCAACTTGCCTGATCAAAGAATCCGCATCGCGCTGGGACAATGTCATTCGTGGAAAGAGCACATTGTTCGGTGCTGCGAGCACCTTAAAGCGTGATTCCACAAATATGATTCACGAAGCAGCAAAAGCTCAGGCCAAAGGAGAAACAGTGGTTGAAGCGATGGCGGAAGTTGAGAGGGACACGAGCGATGCTAGATGCCTGGAGGAAAATGAGGGAGAGATTTCCAAAGAACACGAATCCAGCTCAGCTCCTGCGGTGTTTTCAAATGATGAAACGAGTCACAGTGAGCCAGAGGAGACACCCAGACAGATGGGGAAGATTGAAATCCCCAGTTTTTCCCATCACTTGAAAATACCATCAGATTTAACTGTGTATGAGCAGTACCAGCTTTGTGTTGCCCATGTGCATCACCTCAGACTGAGAAGAAGTCAACGTATTCAACCAGGGGGCTTCACAGCGTCTCCTTCAAAAGGGAGGGAGACCTCTGAAGGGGCCGCAGCACCTGTTGAAGCACCGGCCCTTCCTGCGTCTTTCCCTAAGTTGAACTCTTCCTCCACAAATCCTGAGACCAAGACACATTTTAATGAAGCAAGAAGCAAAGAGTTTACAGCTGCAGCAATCACAGAAGGGAGGAGCTCAGACGACTCAAATATGAACCAGGACAGAAGCACATACATTACATGCGGGTCAGCACTACCTGAACACGGGGAAACCAAATACTGTGACAGTTTGATTTTGGAGAAAAACAGACTTTTGTGTCAGAACAACACTGTTCACAGGACTGCAGGAGCCAAAACCTCAATTCATGAGGATATTCACACACGCGTGCAGAGCTTGAGGGCTGCACCTGCTGTTCCCAGTGTGGAGGAGAATGCTTCAGTTGTTCCTAACGCAGGTATTGAATCTCATGTATGACATTGATACACACTATAAACGTGAATATAGGAGTACACAGCACAGAAGTACTATCCAGAGCAGTGGATCCCACCAGGACTACCTCTCCAAGAAAGTGCCAACATGAACCTGGGGGTCCGTGTGAGACCAACACATTTTTACTCAACAAATGCATGTACTGTCTTTTTTCCTCATTATTTTCTTGAAAAACTGTATATGTCACCAAGTCTGTTAAAAATTACTTAAATGAACCAGGAAGAAAAATCTGACATTGGTGGAACTACTACTAACGCGATGCAATGTGTGAGGGATTGCAAGAAGACTTTCTTTGATCTGAGGCATCATAAAGTAAAAACATTGGGAACCGCTGCCCTACAGCAAGTTTTTGTTAACATAGAATTTCATCCTCATCCTGAATATTTGACTGTCTACGCGGACATATTGAAGTGTGTGAGTGTTTTGTCTTTCTTTGTGTCTGCTCCCCTCACTGAACGTCATCCAGGACCAAAATATCATCAGAGTGATGTCAAAGGTCAAGAGAAGACAGCTGGGATTCGGTGTCTGCAGAAGCTCAATGAGACGTCCAGCATGTCCTTGTCTTCTATCAGAAATGGAGGGATATTGCCAAGGTTGAAACATAATTGATTGACACTTAATTCTTCATTCTTCATTTCACTCAGACATGAATATGCTCCAAAGTAAAACAAAAGTTATCACTAGTAAATTTGAGACGGGTTATAAAAGCATGGCTCCCACTGATCTGCCTGATGGAATGTTTGAGTGATACAGTGTAACTCTACCAGTGTGTCACACTGATCCTCATCCTCTGTTTGGAGCAGACCTCAGTCAGCAGGAGCAAGCAAACACACAAAGAGGCCGATCGCGCAAACGGGCACAAAGAGGCGCACACCAGAGGACAGCGTGAGGGAAACATGCCTGCAGCCTAAAGACACGCACACACGTCATCGTGATGATACCAGACCAACATCGCCAGTATCGCGTAAGTTTAATGATGAATTTACAGACACACCTACAAAAACATTATGAAATTTCAAATTGAAGAAAAGCCATGACTGAACAACAGGTCGCATGACTGGCTGATTTGAGTTAATTTCACACTTTATCAGATATCAATCCAGCAGCAAGTCATAAGATAATAAAGGATTTTTTTGTTACAGTTGAAAAGTAAAGCGTTTGTGTACAATGTTATACAGTCACAGTGTAGGCTAGGTGGTGGAGGTGATAACCCTTCTTTTTTGTTTAAAGAAAATTGTTATTGTTGGGTCAATGCTTTTGTTCAATTTGTAGTGGTGAGTTACCAGAAGTCACGCGTGATTATGAGCGGCTGCAAAATTGAGCTGATTATGCGATGGCTAAACTAAATGTGTGTTTAATTTGGCTCTTTTGAATCAAGAAAAAATGGAAGTTATAGATTCTATATTAAGTAAAAGAATATGAGAATAAAACTCTTTGTTTGCTTTTACAGGTGCAACAGTGCGTGTGAACAACGCTGACAGTTTATACAGCGTAAGAAAAAATCTTTATATTCGTTTGTTTTTACGATTTTAACCAAAACAAATGTAATCACATTTACTTGAAATATTCTATGTTCAAAATATATTGTAGAATAGGCTACTCCAAAAAAACAGGTCCCATGACAAACTCTAACCGGGAAAACAGGGTGACACAAAGGGGCTTTTGTGCGACTCCCCAAGAAACTTTATCTGATAATTCTGGGCTAGAATCATTTCTCTGTTTTTCAATGTTATATTTTCCAGGCTTGTGTGTTGCAGTGTGTTTTGTTGCACTGACGATGTTGTGTGTGCGTTGTTGTCGTTACACCTTTCAGCCAGCAGCCGTCCCTGTGTGTGACCGCTGGCTGAGTCTGCCCGATGAGGTGTGGCTGTCCATCCTGTCTCTGCTGCCTCACAGTTACCTGTGCAGAGTGTCGCAGGTCTGCAGCCGCCTGCACACACTGGCTACGGACCACACACTCTGTGAGTCAGCCCGCTGCAACACCCGCTTTGGTTGCAGTTTTTCCCTTGATTTTATTTATTTAAAGGGACAATGCACATGAATCTACAATTCTGCCATCTGATAAAAATAAGCATTTTGAAAACAGTGCAGAAGCAACGCAGAGATAAATACAATTTGCCTTTGTAACGCACTTTGTAAACTTGATTAGGAAATTTGGAAAGTGCTCTATAGATAAAGATTATTATTATACTTATGTAGACTAAATATAACATGTCTGACCAAGCCGTGCATGTTTAGTAGCCGTTTGCTGCTTTTTAAGGTTCAGGTTGAACATTTGACCTGGGTTACTGGGGGAACTTTTCTGGGGAACTTTTCAAAGTATCAGCACATGGTTTGTTCTCATGATGTAAGCAGTGTACTGTACCACTCCCTGGACAAACATACAGTAAGATAACCCAGATCTGCACCATCACATGCTCTCATGCTGTTTCCACACGCTGGAGGTCAGAGCCAACACTTTGAATCACTGAAACAAGTTCCTGCACCAAACATAATTTAAAAATATGTTTTGCTTCCTCTCTCTGCTCCTGAAGGGAAACATCTGAGGATTGAAAACTCTACACTGACAGAGGGGTGGTTGCTCTTGGGGGGCAGACGTCGTCCTCGCAGCCTGTGTCTTTATAGCTGCAGTGGCCTGTCTGTCACCTCCTGTGGGCTGGAGATGTTTTTCACTCTGTGTAGAAATTACCTGCAGGTAAGAAAAACAAAACACTCAAAAGATCACTTGAGGCTCAATGAGCAGCTAAAGAAAAGCTGTGAGGAAATAACATTTGCATTCACAAACACCGCACATACACCTGTGTTACACAAAAAAGAGTTTCCACTTGGAAACCAAAATGAAGTATTGCTAACTAATAATTATTTAAAGTGATTATTTCATCATCTGCCAATGAAAGGCATTTTATTTAAAATTCCTATTGAGACTGAATTTATTGACCCCACATCCGGATCCATCTGCCTGCTGTCAGTGTTGACAAAGCACATGACAGAACATATTGTGTCTCTGGAATGTACTGGAGTCACCACAGTTACATCGTTGATCACGTATTATCTATATTATATATAATATATAATTAATAGTAAGTAGATTTCATACTATTATGGATGGATTACAAAGGAGGTATGAAGTGTCCCAGAGTCCTTTAGGCCCCTGAGCCTGAGGCGCAGTTTGAAGTGACATTTCTCACTGGAAAGTCAAATCATATGAATACAGTACAAAGAGACACAAACCGGTTTCAAAGAGACACTAAGAGATGCAAAACAACCACAGGTACAAATCCACCATAAGTTGACACAAAGCAACACAAAAGATCCATAATATTGCAAAATGACTACAAAAAAAAAGAAACTAGTAGATGCAAAGCAACTGCAAAGGGACAAAAGAAAGGACCACACAGAGACACGTCTCTTTCAGTCTGGGTGTCTTTCTAACATTTAAGAGGTCGGTTGCACATGTCAGTACTTCGGGGTCCATTGTCACACATAATCTATTGATGTATAATACACATACACTTTCTGAGATACAAGAAGACTGTTGATTGGACTTTTCAGATTGTCTTACATCTATGTCTTTGTTTGTTAATTACAGGAAGTAAAGGTCACAAATTGTACTGGTCCTGGTCTCCATGGTGACCAGGTACTGCCTCTGATTGGTCAGTTGTGTGATCATGTGACCAGTGTGGATATGAGCTGGAGTGGAGCAACAGACAGAGGAGTGAAAGCTCTGAGTAAAGGCTGCGCAGGGTCAGTTTCAGCAGTTTCACCCTCTAAAAACCTAATGGATTATTCATGACTTGCATAGTTTCTGATCACGAGCAATGATGTGGTTCAGTTCTCTTTTTATAAATCAGTGTCAGTGACCAAAAACTCATAAACACCATGAAAAATCCACCACACCCGTAGCCTAAACATGTTTAAGATGAAGTTACGGCGCATGTACGCAGAAATTCTAAAATAATGAAAGGTTTTTGCCGGGTGGACATGTAAAGTGTTAGGATGGTATATACTATTGATTCTTCATTTATCCTTCCTGTAGGTTAAGACTGAAATCAATTGTCCTGAACGGCTGTCATGTCACAGACGACCCACTAAAGAAGCTCGTCATGAGACACAAAGAGAGGTCAGAATGCTTTCCTGGCTACAGCCACACTGTATTTCTGTTTGTCTACATTTATTTATGGAATGCTGTACTAAACCTTGGGATTATGTAGAAGCCAAGATTGATCAGAAATGTGCATGTGTGTATGGATGTGACTTACAGGATGTAATCATGTTGCTTCTCAATGTGGTCGACAGATGCATCTGTGTTCAGCCGGATTAGATTATATTTCATTCCTTTAAAATCCATATTCACGACCTGACGCCTGATGACCTCTTCTTTTTGTTCTTTTGAGATCGCCACTATACAAACATTGCACTTTCACAGTATATGGAACATAATTAGCACCTAATCTTCTTAACATCTGGGTAAAATCTCAACTTCAGTAGCAGCTCTTAGTGGAGAATGCACAGAGATATAATCAGGATGTGCACACATCTGTATGTTTGTGACTGTGTTTTCACCTTAGTCTGTGCAGATTGGAATTGTTCGGCTGTCAATTCCTTACTCCATCATGCTTACAGACAATATACCAGGTAATTTGTTTTGAAAGGTAGTCCGACACACTTTATTTGGTTTTTAAACTGCTGTTTTGCACCATATACCATGTCTAAAATATATCTCCAAATAGTTTTACTGATTTATTGTACATTTCTTCTCATGTCTTTATCTTTTCTAAGTAAATGTAAAGTCTTATGGCTCGGTACGTATTGCCCTACATGTACAGTGTGTTTTCTCACTTTCTGTGTTTCAGATGTGTCATGGCCTAAAGCATCTTAACATCGGACAGGTGCCTAAAGTCAACACACAGAGTCTCACAGTGATGTCGTCACAGCTCAAAAGTCTAATTTCTCTAAATCTCACTGGTCTACAGGCAGTGAGTTTGAGATTTAACTAAAGACAATTAAAAGTTTTATCTGTGAAATTTAAACAAAGCATTGCTTCTGTTGTTGTTGTTGTTGTTGTTTTTTGTAACAGGTAACTGATGCCACAGTTGGTTCTTTGCTTCAAAACTGTGTCAAACTTCAAAGTTTGAGCCTCAGTTCCTGTCCGAGAGTCACTGACCTGACACTGCACAACATCAGCAAATACACACCCTGTATTAGGTACAAACACACACCACACACACACACACACACACACACACACACACACACACACACACACACTACGGCTGTAATACATCAAGACCACATTGGTCAAGCTACACAACAGAAAGTTTATGTGTGTGTGTGTGTGTGTGTGTGTGTGTGTGTGTGTGTGTGTGTGTGTGTGTGTGTGTGCGTGCGTGCGTGCGTGTGTCAGATCAGTGGATGTGAGTGGCTGTAAGGCAGTGACAGATGCAGGAGTTCAGTCTATGACTCTGGGATGTAGGAGTCTTCAGCAGCTGGATCTCAGCTCCACTGGTACAGGAAACAGAGGGTAGGTACATAACATACTTGTGTATTACCCATGGTTGTGTGAGATTTTTCATATGCAATGGTCCAGGGGTTTACAGTAATATGCACTGACGTGGTAGAGGTCCACCATTGCTTTTAAATTGAATGTGTGTGTTTGTGTGTGTGTGTGTTTGTGTGTTTAACACAGGGTTACTCTGCTTGCAAATTACTGCAGTGGACACCTCCAAACTGTCAAACTCAGTTTCTGCGACATCTCCTCAGAGAACATACTGGAGCTCTGCAAATGCAGCAAAAGGTAAACACGCACAGATATATTTAAGTGAGTATTCGTCAGCATTAATTTCACAGAACAGACTACAAAATGTCTACGGAGGGTCAATTTAAGATGTTCCATTAGTTCCTTGACAAGCTTTGCTAACTGAATTGCTACTTCCTGTTGACACAATTAAAGGTCAAAATGGAAATGTTGTTTGTCAAGGCCTGGCAGAAACCTGGCTCTATCCACTTGTATAATTATCGGAGCTGAAATACTGTATTTCTATGGATACATCGTACATCAGCAACAGACATTTACTTTTTCAGGTAGCCTGTAAAACCTAAAAATCACCGTAACATCGTAAATGTATTGCTCACAATTACACTACTTGCTGTTTCCATGTTTTTCTCTCACACAGGTTGAAAGTGCTCCATCTATACGGCTGTGCCCATCTCCCCACTGAGGGGGAGATCAGAGACGTTAACACTACTGTCGAAGTTTACCCTCTGCCATGACCCTCACACAAACATCTGCACACAACTGGACTGATGTACACCAAATACCAAAGAGTTAAATTTTACTGAGTAACGGAAAATAATATGTAAGGAATCAAAATAGAGATGCAACACATTTTATTTCTAATACATTTATTCCTGTGGTAAGGGGGTAAATGGGGTCATCTGGGTCACAAGGAGGATTGTGACTTATGTTCATGTTTTATTAAAATGCATATGAATTCGACGTGCATGTGTTTGTATGTGTTTGGAGTTGGATGTCAGGTGTGTTGGGATCTTTTGGATTACCACTTTTTCTAATTTTGACCGGGCTTAATAACTTATTGTCTTTGCCTTTCATTTTTTAACTGGTTGGGATGGAAACTAAAAGTTATTTTAGGTACTTAGAACTCCAGAAGATACTGGCAACATTGTTTTCTCCCTCGTTTTGCTTTGCTTGGAGGGATTCTTACACTTTGATGCCAGTCATGGTTTTACAGGACTTGCAACACCGTGTTTGAGGGATCTGAAATTTTTGTTTTTTTGTCAGGAGTGTACACAAGTCCAAGTGGGAGTGTGATAAAAAAGAGGAGGGATGATATAAAAGTGAGATAAAAGCAGAGGCATTGAGACAAATCTGGAAACTGCAGACTTTCCTCCTTGGGATTTTTCCAGACACGGCACAAAATGTTTTACTTGCGGCCACCCAAAAAAAGCTGGCTTCCAACCAACTCTGATTCTCACCGAAAGGAAATGCAGTGATAAATTTAACAATTTGACGATGCTGTATATTACATTTTAAAAGGCATCTGCTTAAAAAACAAGCAAACACTTTAAACTGTTTTTATCTGAAACTTAGTGTAAAACTGCTCCTTGTCATTGACATTAAAGGATCAAAACTATGGCTTCAGATAATGGCATGAGTGAGGAAGAACGAAAGCGCCTGACTTCGCTCTTTCACGCCTACGATGTGGATAACTCAGGCCAGATTGAAAAAGATGAATTCTTCACCATTTGTCAGGAGCTCCGTGTCCCTTCCGAAGAAGCAGACGGCATATTCACCCACCTGGACGTTGACAAAGATGGAACGGTGACCTTAGAGGAGTTCATCAGCGGCTTCAAGGAACGACACCAGGAGGAGGAAGAAGATGACGGCAGCGGAGCAGAGGATGAGCCCTCCTCACAAGTGGAGACATTTTCAGATAAGAAGGAGCACATTATATCCAGGTGAGAGAATAGTGTTGAGTACTATTTTAAACATGCACGTGAGTGCAGTGTATGGTAGATAAGAAAGGATGCATCACTTCGAGTGTTCTGGCCTTTTGTGGTAGATTTAGATTTATGAATAAATAAAAAAAAATGAATAGAAAAAAAACAGTGTGAACGTAGATGGGAATTATTATTTGACATACCAGGAACCCAGAAGTAATCAACTAACCTTAATTTGACCCAAAATTCTAAATGTAAACATTATAAATGATGAATAAACATGATCCTAACTGTATTATAGTAGGCTAAAAGCCTAATGCAGTAAAGGTGCTGTCAATGTCCTTTTATGAGGGAAAAAACATAATTTACAAATGATAAAAAGCTGTTTCGTGACATGTGACATGAGATGTCTGGTTTTCATTAGAGATTTAGACTGAAAACTGTCTTACATATTGTTTAAGGCACCAGTGGGTCAATTAACGCAATCCAGGAAGTCCAGATAGAGAAACAGATGAATGCATTTAAAGGTGTATCATATACTAAATCATTACATAAGGGTTTTAGATTTGCACAGACATGATTTTATAACCCTCGCAAGTTATCATGGCAGCAACTATTAATCTTGTGTGACAGCGATCTCATGGTATATTAATGTGCACTTGACATTCAATTTTGTTGAAGCAAAAGTTGATCAACTTATTGCTGGATGACCAAATGTTTTTTTCCAAGTGGCAACCCACTGAAACGTCATCCATTGGTTTGTGAACTGCCGTTTTGAAGCCTTGAGTTTTCGCATTTTGACCAGCGCCATCTGGATTATTTTTTTTTACCAGGCGAAGGAGGGGGGGTGGGTCACATTGAGAGCTCCCCACTGCACGTCCACCTACAACTGCAAACATGAAGTGAGAAGTAGAGTTCTCAAAGACTTCTATCGAAAATGACTTGTGAGTCGCCCTCTGCTGGTGATTCCAGAGAATACATGTTTCAGGCACGGCCACTTTGGCTTCACTTCCTGGATCCGGAAACTATGTATATTTTTATATACATATCTATAGGTTGAATGGGAGCTAGAGGTTGAATGGGAGCCTGTACAGTGTTACTCCAGGCCTACACGGCTACATGGTGTCAGCCAGCACCTCCACGGGGTTTGAGTCAGGAGCAGCTGAACTCGGGTGTAGAGTCTTGAAGACGTTTCACCTCTCGGCCAAGAGGCTTCTTCAGCTCAAGCTCTGGGAGGAAAGGTGCAACATCTTCAAGAAAACTACAAAGTACAGCTGATCCTTATTCAACACCCTTGTGGATAACTATAACCTGCATGGGTTCAGGGTTACAGGAACAGTGCAATTGTCAAATTTATAAAACAGGCGCTCAGGTTTAAACAGAACATACCATATTTAAAATACTATAGTTAATGGCCTCGTTTGGTCAATAAACTAAAGGCCTATGTAAAGAACACAGAAGGCAATACTGTGTGTGTCAATGTGTGTATGAAAATATCTCTTCTGCATATTACAGGTGGCACAGGTTGATTTATAAAGTTCATTCAATCCATTACGGGCTTTCCCACAATGAAAGCACTTCCATTTGGCCTGAAGCCCAGACTTTTATTGTTCAGAGAGAGAGAGAGAGAGAGAGAGGAAACACACACACACACACACGTAGGCTACAGGTAGTTGGAGCATTCCCTCAGTCAGACACAGCAGCTGTTGTTCGTGTCTCCTGTCACCTGGAGCAAAAAAAAGAAAGGAGAAATGGAAATAATTTGTTAAAAGCAAAACAGGCGCAGTGGACCTTCGATTTTCCTCAACATTGAAATCGTCCACAGTGGATTAACTCCAGTTGTTTAGTGTACAGCTGTCAACATGGTTGGATAAAAGCGCAGCGGTCTGGAGCTGTAGGAGAACAAACCTCGGTCCCCTCAACACACTGAAACGCCTTCTGTGGGGGGGGGGGGGGGGGGTTCTTTTTTCCCCCAGCCAGTCCTACTCGTCCATCAATGGTATGAGCGCAGATGAGCGCGACCGGCTGCGCTGCCTCTTCCAGACCTACGACGCGGACAACTCCGGGCGCATCGAGAGGAACGAGTTCCTCACCATCTGCGCGGAGCTGCAGGTGTCGGCGGCCGAGGCGGACCGCATATTCGACAAGCTGGACGTCGACGACGACGGCACCGTCACCCTGCTCGAGTTCATCAGCGGCTTCCACGACCGCTACGGCGAAGACATGGAGTCCGACGGAGGGGACATATCCGCCGCCTGGGAGCACTTCGAAGGGCTAATGGGCGAGCAGGCCAAGTTCATCCCCAGGTGAGCGCGCACACACCTGTCCGCCGGGCGCGCGCACACCTGTCCGCCGGGCGCGCACACATCCATCCGCCGGGTTGCGCCCGCGGATGGATGTGTTGAAACATTATGGAAATCCTCAGGCGATCATTTGAATGTGTTCGACAGTAAGTGCAGTGTGAGCTTATGACGCTTCAATGATCTCTGCAGGTAAATTAAAAATAATAAGCCCATTGCATCGCAATATAGGCAACTCCTAAAGAAGCTGCGGGAAAGGTAGAGTATATCTCCTATTTGTTTCTCTTTGACTGACATGTCGTGCCTGCAAGTGTGTGTGTGCCACAATGAAAGTGATCTGTGAAAGTTGTGAGTCTTGTTACTGCCTTTGTCTTTTCCCCTCAAGGAATCATAATGTTTCAAAGACAGATAAACACGTTTCCATGTTGACTCAGGTTCTTCTGTGAAAGTTGACTCAGTATGTGAGGGTGAACGACAGAAATGTCACACGAGTTGCAACTCAAATGTGAGAGTGAGATCAAGTTGAAACACATTAAACTCATCTTCATTCGTCAAATGACCGAAAATGAATTGTGGACCGAGTCATTAATCAGTTAAATGACTTTTCGAGCAAAAATGTTAAAGATTACCCAGTGAGCCTATACTACCATTTTGCCCAAGAAGATTTCCTCCTGCGATCTGTTTTTCTATGACTGAACGAAATATATATTTTGTTTTAAGGACTGTTGATTTTAAAAATAACTTTTGGGGAAACTTTACTAACCAATAATCAAGAAGAGCAATTCAACTGTCCAGCCATTGAGAGAGTAATACAGCTTCGGTTCGGCAATTGTGTTTACAATCGTGACGCCAGAGCAAAGAGGGAGAAAGGTCTGGAGTGTGTTGGACATGGCGTGGGTATGCCCCCGCGCAGGATGAGCCTTCTCTCCAAGTCTTTGTCCGTGGGCTCCAGCTGGACTGAGAACACATCCACCTGTACGCGCCAGGGGCTTTGACCGAAGCGGAGCAGATGGCACACCGTCCCGAGATCGTCCCGGCCAGCATGAGGCACAGAGCTAAGCTAGGCAGACGATGAAGAAGTGGCCTGTCGAAGGAGCACTGCACCTCCATGACATCTATGGTAGGGGACCAGAGAAATGTTCGGCCTGGCGATCCACGAAGGGGATGCTACTCATGCAGAGAGCCAGGCCTTATTACATTCCACCGCCCAGCGCCAGACCCACAAGCAGCTGTTTAACCAAACCGTCACCAACTCATAACAGCAGCTCGGCCATGTAGGCCAGACTCATAACTGCCAACCCAATGGTCTCCCATGGCTGGTGGACACAGGATCCATCATTTGTCTCTCTCACTGGTGAGTGCACCAAGATGCAAGGGACAGGATTTCAAACAAAGCCACATCGTTGACCATCCCTTCTGGCCAGCCAACAAACAAGACCTGGACCTGCTGCCCAAGACGGCCACAGTGGACATACACAGAACTGCTCTCTTCCTGGGTTGTGAAGGCCATGGCTCTCTACCGCCAATGAAGTGTTTGGCAGGGTGTGTCTGTGGCTGGGTATGAAGAAGACTTGGACAACACCAGAAGACCCTCAGATAGACGGGCTGGTCGATGCATCTATCACTCCCTGGCCGCTCGGCTCGGTAACCTGACCAGCCGCCGGCGGCGGCAGTGCGAACACCCTGTGGATTTGATGTTGTCAAATCCTCGGCCCGGCTGAGGGAGGTTTTGTTGTTGCAGCATATTTTTAAAAAAGCTCCTCTTCCTCCCTTTGCTTGGGTTTCATGTGGATTGCCTGACAGGCGGATTTTGTTTTTCTTGTTTTTGTTTTAGAGAGTCTAAAGATTAGAGCTGGCAGATATGGCTGAAATCAAGTATGATCAGAATATCTTTCTATCATCAGTAAATATAATGATGTTAAAAAAGTTTCAAAAAGTTGCATCGAAAATGATTAAATTCAAGGTTTATCAGGTTCAGTTCCCCTTGGATCCCACAATGTGATTGTTTTGTCACAGTAACGCTAAATTATTGAATGAATTCTCGCCTTTTAATGATACTGTGTTGGTGCATTACATCCAGTCGAACTGGACTCAATATTCTCTTTCTTTGCTTTCTAAGTAATGAAAGACTGAGTGTGTCAGCAGCTTCACCACAGAGCTCAGAGAGGACATCTCGCACATGTTTCTGTAGAGAGAGAGAGAGAACTCCTACATCACAGTTCAACATTGTCACTCGGTGTGCAATACTTTAGAGACAGTATCACGTCATTGAACGTGCCGGTATCTCTCATCACTCATCTCCACCAATGTATTGGAGCATGAGTAAAGTGTTTGAACTCGATCACTGTGTCGTTTCCAACCATGGTAATAGTTATTGCCTTCTTCTGTCAGACTTTTCTGTGTCAGGTCGTGCGAGTGTCTAGATGCTCTTCAAACACACACGCCACAGCACTGTTTTGAGTTTTGTGTTCCACAGAGTATCAGCACCTTTCTATGTCTCGGGTTTGTCAAGAGCTCAAGTTTGTCTCCCATGAAATCTCCCGATTCTTTGTCTTTCGTTTGATCAAACGACTGTCAGTATTACAAAAAGAGAATCTATCACATGAACAGACTGGTGTCTGTTATATTATCCTATGACATCCCTAATTCATATTCTCTATCATCTCATACAATTATTTCCATATTCAGTCCTTCCTTTCTGATTTTTGATTATTGTTCAACTCACTTACATTTCTCAAAACTGACTCAACTTTTCACTGGACGCTCGATCACAGTGCATGTGACCGAGAGCAGATAATCAACTAATCAAACCTTAATCCTTTGGTTCTGACTCAAATGTGTCTGAAGTAACACGATTCAGACAGTGTCACTTGCTGAAAGCACTAAACGATTTTCCAGATTCAAAACCTGTATTGTTTGACTCGAAAGTTTGTGATTTAAAATTTAAATCGCTTGTGTTTAGACAACAATCGTCAGCATCCTTTCTAAAAAGAGTTTTGTAGAAAACCATGTGTTTGCTTTTGGTTCCTGTTTTTGGTATCATCACAAAAACTGAGGTGTCGAATTGGCAGGAGTTTTGAAATATTTCAACAGATAACAAATTCTGTCTAGGGGCGACCCCGTTTAAGCATGTATCTTAGTTTGTTGTTTGTTTGTGTATGTTTTAATATATTATCTTTCCCGTGTTTGTGTTTGGCCTCAGGCCTGGCATGGGACTCGTCCTCGCGCTGCTATGCTGTGGCATCAGAACATTGATTGTCACACTGGTGCTGTCTGCTAACGACACCCTCTTATCCTCAAACAGTCAGAGTCACTGCAACAACAGTCAGCTGAGAGATGACAAGTTGGAAAATATAGCACACAAGACACAGAGTCTGTTTTTCACGGGATGAAAGAATATTTTGTGGATGAGATGGAAACATTGTGAGCATATAGATCAATTAGGTTCCAATTCATGATTTCGCGATGATCATGGCTGAAGTAGTATGAGTTGTGTATATTGTTTTACAATATTCAATTTCTCAGCTGACTGAGGCAGTGACTAAAATTATAGGGGCCCAGGCTGATTTCTTTTCACGACATGACTTAAGAGATGCCCTCCATGCTTTCCCCATTTGGTTACGTCATACAATTGTTTTTTAATTGTGGGAAATTATGTTTTGGGGAACTATTTAGAATACATCATATGTCTTTATTTTATTTTCTACCTGATAGAGGAAAGTTTGGTAATGATTACACTTTCCATCATCACAATGACAAACTCATCCTAAACAGATGAGAGACAACTTATACAACACAATAAATGCAAATAGCAAACAAAGACAAACAAGCCAATGGGGCCAGAAAGAGATCAGAGAGCCTAGTACTGTAGTACGTAAAGAGACTTTATTTTGATTTTCAAAGTTTTGAAGTTATTGGTGAGAAGAGGGAGAAAACTGTTTTTAGCCACTTCAACACAACTGCTTATGTTTATGTCTTGTGTGTGTGTGTGTGTGTGTGTGTGTGTGTGTGTGTGTGTGTGTGCGTGTGTATGTTTGGGTGCGTGCGTGCTGTCATGTGTGTGTATGTGTGTTTGTGTGTGTGTGTGTGTGTGTGTGTGTGTGTGTGTGCTCTGATCAGTTTTTGTGTCACACTGTATGACGCTGCAGTTAGCTGTGTCACCGTGAGTCATTGACAGACAGGCAGCAGTGTCTATATGCTCAGTATTTACAGCCAGTCAGGCCAGTCAGAAGGCAAACACACACACACACACACAAACACACACACACACACACACACACACACACACACACACACACACACACACACACACACACACACACACACACACACACACACTGTAAACTAATATGATCGAGGTGTGACGCAGGTCACCTTATCACTGTAATAACTTGTGATCAAGTGGCACATGTTGAGGTTAAATTTCACACTGACCCATACTGTACTCAGACAAATTACGTGTGTGTGTGTGTGTGTGTGTGTTCGTGTGTGTGTGCGACTGGGTGTATGTGTGTTTTCCACTGAAAACAAAGTGAAACAACAAGTGTGTCAAAAGTAGCAGTCGGTTAGGAACTGTGGCACATTTGAAAATCTGATCTATTGGTCTAAATGTTCAACTGATCAGCAGCAGCCGAAACACTTGACTGTTGCAACAGGGAACTATGGGAATAAAAATTATCTTTCAGTGCCCTGCAATTTTGTTTTTATGAACTTCTTGATGTCTGAATGGTGTGTCATGTCTTTCCCATGACTCATGACTCCATGAAGTGAAAACTCCCTATCTTTTCTCCAGGCAATGAGAAGAAATTATCATCAGCATCCTCTTATTCTGTCTGTAATGTTGCTTCTATCCAAGATGTGCTGTGTTTTCGTCAGCCGCTTCCAATAATTATACCCCAAGGCTTTAATACTTCCAACGTCAAATAATCACAGCTCAATAGACCACAGTCTTTATGATCCAGTCAGTTTTAGTTTGTTTGATTCAAAAAAACTCCAGCTTCATGATTTAAAAACACAAAAAATAAACCTGTCATCTAACGTCCACCAAGTGACAAAGCTGCTCGCAGCTGAATGCTGTTATTTTCAGATCCTGAAGTAAAACAGAGTATTTCTGTTCTGTATGTTAAGTCAATATGTCAGCATTGCAAACAAGATGATGTCAAATCCTGATTTTATTGCAGGCATGAACAAGCAGCGACCTTGTACCAGAACATCAGTCTGACGGAGCCCAGGCTGATTCCTCAGTTTGAAAAAGTCATCCTTAACTTCACCAAAGAGATCAAACAGCAAAACTCAGAGATGGAGAACCTGGCCCTCGCCATCAAACGGTGAGAAACACACACACACACACACACACACACACACACACACACACACACATTCTGTTCATCATTTTGATGATAATTAATAACAAAGGTTTTCATCTGATTTCAAGCAGGATTATGGATATTTTACATTACTACCAGTCTCGAAGTCAAGGCACTATTTTATACTGTAGTCATGTGTCTCAATGACAATATTTCATCAAATCTTACTCCTCCATTCAATCAACTCCACTGTTGTTATGCTCAGATTTTCTCCTGCAGTCCAAAAACAGGCACGTCAGGTAAATTTGAAGACTCTGTTTTCACCTGCCCCGTGACCATGCACAGGAAAAGCCTGTTTCCTGTGGATAGTAGAGATAATGGATGGATGGAGGTTTCACAGTGACATTATCCTCCTGTTGTTTTGCAGAGCGCAGGACCAGGCATCGATGCAGCTCAGCGAGATGGAGGAGGAGATGGACCAACGCATTCACGCTGGGGAGAGAAAAACAAAGGAGCAGGTGGGACAAACTCATCAGATCCTCTCAATTTCAAATCCATGCATGGACATGACTTTGTGATTTTTTTCTATCTTTATTTGCCTCTGTGAGCAGTGAGCAGGGTGTGTGTCTTCAGCTCTTCCCTCATGTCAAACAAACAGACACGACTGAATATCAGATTACTCATCCAAACTCTGACGCGCCTGCTGATCAGCTGGATTTAACAACTCTGTTCATCCCATATATCAAACAGTAGACAGTTAGTGCTGGTGGCATGTTTGAGTCTTCGGCGTAAGAAACAATATGACTGTACGGTATACGTGTATCTGTGATTATAAGGGTGTGCGGCGGCGTGTGAAAATAATAATCTGTTAACTGGATTCTCAGAATATCTTTTAACTCCTGGCAAACCTGAACTTATGTAAGTGTGCTCAACGGACTCAGGAGCCGCTGTTTGTTTTGTGTAGGAAAAGCACACACGGTTAGAGGGCACTCACCTGTTTTCTCTCACACTGAAATGTGCACACAGCCTTGCTCTGACACCTATAAGAGAGGGATTTATTTTTGGAAACCTCAGATAGCTGATACACTTATCAATTACCCAGCTGCCTTCGTCCATGTTTCAAACCTTTCCCTAAAATAACACAGATCAAGGAGTCACAGACATGACATAACAGTAGAGAGAACAAACAAACACACACACCCACACACACGGCACGCATGCACACATCAAACATACACTATACATTTCATAAGATAACACACACATTTCATGTACGATAATATCATCAATTTTTATCGTAATGCACTTAATTATTTGACGCGTGTTTTTGTGCTCTTATGTGTGTTTGTGCAGGAGAGGAAACGAGCAGAGGCCGAACTGAACGAGTTACGAAGAAGTTATGAAACTGAAGTGTGCGAGCTTCAGTGTAAGATCCAGAGGATGCAGATGGTAAAATGTTTCACCTTTTTTAACTGCACTTCAGCTTCACTATGACATGAACCATCAACACTGTAGATCCAAACAAACTTTGATCTATTTAAATAGACCCCGGCCCTTTAAAAGTTAAATGAACTGTTCATACATTGAAATGCTAACCAGTGGAAAATTGAGTCCTCTCTAGTTTAACACTGACTGCATTCAGAAGAAGATGTACAAAATGTTAATAGAATATTTTTTCATTAGTCCAAAATCAAGTTTAAAAAATGTATTAAATGTAAAAAGGAAAACGTCGTCCTGTAGTGACAGTGAGGATGCATGTTATCTGTACATCCACAGGTGTGTTTATGCAGAATTTACACAGATTTGTTTATATGCTTGCTAAATCTCTGTAAGTAAAGTCAAATGTCCTGAATCCACAGTTTAATACAATATGATGATATGAGACATATATATAATGTGTGAACCATCAGATCGAAGAGAAGTACAAGAGCCTCACTGTGAAAGACGAGAGCCCGGCGCTGAAGAAGAAGATCTGCGAGCTCACACTGGTGAGGCTGAATCTGCATGCCGCTGCCATTGCAATGACATTTGTTTTAAAGTGCTAGAAGGATTTTGATGTCACACGTCATTTGTGCTTCAAGTTTCACACACACGTCTCTCATATTTCTCAGTCTTCCCTCGTCACCACTCTTGCCTCTTGTCTCTCTATCTGCAGGAGAACCAGCGTTTGAAGCAGGACCTGTTGAAATCTCAGACCCAAGTCGCCTGCCTGCACAGTGAGATGGACTCGCTGAAGACGGAGTTAACCGATCAAAGCATGAACTCTGAACGGTAAATCCATCACAGTTTTTAGTTTGTATATCTGGTGTTGTTTCCTTTTGTCGTCTGCATGTATGCATGTTTCGTTTGATCCGATCGAGCAGATGATTTTTGGGTGTATATGAGCAGATTTATCTCTGCTCTCGCTGCCCTGAGTTGAGCATCAGTCCTTTTTTGCTGAACGATGGGCCTCAGCATCATATTCTCATATTTGTCCGATCTGTCTAGAGCTGTCTCTGCTGATCATACATATGCATTTTATTATCTTTAACTCTGAGTAGCAAGATTTTTTTTTTACATAAGACTAGATCATCTAGATCATCTCTCTCTGTCTGCAAACACACACACACACACACACACACACACACACACGCACATAAATAGCACACACTTAACCTTCAGTGAAGCCTTTGGAAGTCTAAACCTTGAATAACTGATGACAAGAAGTTGTAGAGCAGGTTTTCTCCTTTTCATTTGTTAATTTAGAACTTGAGAATAATATTTGCTCTCCGTTCTTTATCACAAGTGGAAAGCTACTAATGCCTTTCTATACATTTCAAACATGTTCTTGATAAAAAACAGACCTTAGTTTGTTTCAGGGTCGCCAAGTTTACAGTATCAATCTTGCACCTTGCCAATCAGCCCCACTGTTGAGAGATGTCACTGCAGAGGGACAAACACATATTTATATAGGGAGAGAGGCAGAAAGGTGAAGAACACAAAGCCCCCAGAGGGGGTGTTTTCATGTTGTCACAGCTGAAACAGGATATCCTGGAGTGGCTTCACACACACAATAACTTCTTCAGAAGCGTTTCTTAGCAACAGAAGCAGCAGAGCCAACAACAGGGCAACACTGCCCCTGCTCGGACCTTCTCATCCTGCTGTAACAGTTGTCTGGTCACAGACAACTCATCAAACCACATAGAGCGGTGTAATGCACTCTATGGCTGCTGTTATTGCAGCTCTTATAAATATTCTTGGTATAATTTGTCAGTGTCGCCAGGAGTCAAGGGATACTATCATCATTTATACATTTGCATATTGGGTCTATTTCTTAACCATGTCTGTTGCATTTGTCAATTATTATTCATCAATTAAACTTCATACACCTATCAAGTCTGTTTTTATATTTTGAGCTCTGTTTGGTGCAGGAAGTGAGGCTAAAGCAACAATTTGCCTCTCAGATAACATTCTGTATGTGACTTGGAAAAACAATTACGCATTCAGATTGACATTGACATGAATTTTTGTTGAATATATCCCTAAAGGTTAACATGTATGTTCAAATTCAATAACTGTGCTCATGACTGTGTTTTGCTGCAGAGACGAGGAGTTCATGAAAAATTTCTCTGACGAGCGCGACATCATGGAGAGTCAGATTGAGATTCTGCAGTAAGTCAGATAGTGACACAAACACTGGTCATTGTTGAGGTTTTTTTCTACAAGGGGTGCAAAGAAATCTGACTGCATTAAAAAATGAAAAATAGATATTGTCCAGGATAAAAGTAATAGTATCGTCTCTCTCTCTCTGGGACAGGACAGCCAACAGGAAGCTCCACGACAGCAACGATGGCCTGAGGGCCACTCTGGAGAGGATCACAAGGGTAGAGCTGCACAGTTAATGAAAATAAATAAACTTTAGAAATCAGTTTTGTTTCCTAATGTTTCCCACAAGAGGCCGAGTCACTGCATCATGACTATTTGCCATGTAACACAAACACAAATTTGTAATTGTGTGTTACAGTCTGGTAACGGTGGATCCCCAGGAGAAATAAAGGACAAAAGAAGCAGAAGCAAAAGCATCTGCTACACATCACCGTATGCATTGATGGACAGGTAAGAATTGTTCATATTAGACATAGTCCGGATCAGTGGGCACTTGCATTTATTTCTTCAGTATTATTTTCAGTTAAGGACAGAAGTTTCACATTAAGTAGTAGATTGGAGACTTGTTCACACTGTCCAGGGTGTTCATTTCAGACCAGGTGTATCTACCTTGAGCCATTTGCATCTCCAGTGCGAAATAGATTTAATCAAGTCAAGGTTTTGTAGGCCTCCTAGAACCCAACTGTCTATTTATACACTAGTTAAGTAAAGTGTGCTGTTAGATATTTATTAATTTTTTTTGAAATGCCCCAAAAAAAGCAATATAAAAACGAGAGACCACCTTTTGACGTTGAACATGTTCACGTTCTGCTTACGTGTGATTACTACATTATGAGCCCTCGGTACTCATTGGTGGGTCCACATCAATCTTCAAACTCAGCCTTTTTACAAACCTGTAAAGTTTTGTGTTTGTAACTTTTACAGTTGTGAGGCTACTACAGCGACAAAATCTGTATTGAGTATGAGTATTTATAATCTCCTCTGTGGTAGATTCTGCTACAGAGCCACATTTTGCCACAATGACACACACACACACACACACACACACACGGACTCACAGGGGGAGACTGTCATAGCTATACATATAAACATACTCAAAAAATCAAACCAGTCTCCCCGGTACAAATAGAATATGGTCGCTCACAGGTATCACAGATTATTTCATGATCTTCTCCGCAGGTTCTCCCAGCGTGTGGAGGATTACGCTCTTTACAACCGCCGCCCCAGCTGTGACACCCTGGCCTTGGCCATGTGTGACCCGGGCCTGAAGCGCAGAGACAGCAGTGAGTTCGAGGAGGACAGCCTGCCCGAGGTCTACATGGACAGCGGCCTGTCGACGCTCAGAGGCTCACATGGAGGCTACGACTCTGAGCCGGAGGCCAAAGGTCAAGAAGAAGAAGAAGAAGAAGAAGAAGAGGAAGAGGAGGAGGAGGAGAGAGAGGAGAAGAAAGTGGAAGATGACAACAATGACAGCATGATGGGAGAAAACTCTGACACTGAGGTGAGACAAACACTCAAACACATGTACATGCAGATACGTTTTGTAGAGATAGTTTAGTGTGTAAGCATCCAAACGTTTCCTTATCAGCAAAAAGCCATTATGACTGAACCTTAAATATCTGAAATACAGCTGGAATCTGAAATATTTCACTCAATAACAAAAAATATGAACCCCATGGAAAAGGCAGAGAGGATCACTGAAGTCATTAGATTTTCTCATCTGCACAAGTGTCATCCTTGTGCATCCTATAGTTGTTGAGCTATTTCCGACTGAACCATCTCACCGTCATATCATATGAACGATATTTCATACAGTTGCAGAGATTTTAAGTTGGTCAAGTGACTCTTTAGTCCCCAGATAGTAAAACCTCCTTAAGTGGGTGATTTGTGAGTTTGTGAGGGTTAATTACACACTGGAACTCCACTCCAGTCCATGAGTGTACATTCACATCGTAGTAGTAAAGCACCGATGTTAGAGAGCAACTTTTCTCCTTCCTATCTTTCAACAGCTTCACAGCTAGTTCCCAGCTACTCTAAAGGGTGTAAGGATGTACAGAGGTTCTCTTTCTCTTGTTGATGTGCTGTACTGTGTGTCTACGTCACAGCCAGCAGAGACACAGGATGGTGAATCGGCGTTTGGGTCGGACACCAGCTCGGTTTTGGACTGGAAGCTGCCTGAACCTATTAGTGTCACCAAAACCCCCGCGCCAACAACTCGGAAACCTCTCACTGTCATCAGTGTTCAGGTAAGAGAGAGAGGGAAGAAATAAAATCACGCAGGTTATCTAATAGAAGAAAGGAAGAGGAAGTCACCTCGTGCGTTTTTGAGAAATGACTTCTGTTTCTCCAAAGTTGAAAAGAAAAATGTCTCAACAGCTACTGGTCAGATTTCTATCAAAATGAATATTGTTATTCATTGATATTGTTCTTAATGATTTTGGGGACGTTTGTCATTATCGTGTATTTTTTAAAACCAATCATGGGATTTTAATGAAATGATTACATATTGAATTTTAATATTCAGGAAGAGTGGTGAATTCCAATCAATTTAAAGGGAAAAAAGATGAGATTCATTGTCTTTAACTTATCACCTTCCTCAGGCTAAGATTAGCAAACATATCTTTATGTTCTTGGCTTATTGTGTGCATTGTAGTCTTTAGCTGTTGCTGATGAGGCTTTAGAGTTTGTTTGTTTTAAACATTTCTTCATTCGCGATGAGACGTAAATGCCTCAGCATCGCTGAATGCAGCTGATGAAAAAGACGGATGTAAATAAGACGGGTAACGATCGCAAAGTGGCCAGTTCCAAGGACAGTAGGACACTGATAAAGTCAACTTGAAATAAATGAACAGAATACAAACACAGTCACCGTATCACTCTGTCTCTGTCCCCTGTCCAGAAGGACAAGGATAGTGGAGACCACGGCTACATGACATCAGAAAAAACCTACAGGATCGTGTTGGCCGGAGATGCTGCGGTGGGAAAGTCCAGCTTCCTTCTGCGCCTCTGCAAGAATGAATTTAAACTGAACTCCAATGCAACTCTGGGTGGGTTGGAGGAATTAAAGCCAACTTTTGTGTTCATCTTTCATCAGCATAACAAGCTTATTTGACCTTTCAGAATGAGGCAAATACTATTGCCCGAGAAAATAAATGCATGGAGGAGGCAGCTGCTGATTTTTTTTGATTGTCACTCCTCTGTGTGTACAGGAGTGGATTTCCAGATCAAGACACTAGTTGTAGATGGAGAATCTGTGTCACTACAACTATGGGACACTGCAGGACAGGAGAGGTGCGTTGTATTGTATTACCTGATATGTTTCGATTTTCGTTCTGTGTAATTATGACACGTGAGGATCCTAGCAAGTGAATCTATTAAACACACACAACAGGGCATAATGGACATATTGTTTTATCCTATCAATTTTTTTTTTGGAGGAAATCAAGGGTTTGCGTGTGTGTGTTGAACCATTTTCTCACCTCCTCTCAGGTTTCGCAGTATCGCAAAGTCTTATTTCCGTCGAGCGGACGGTGTGTTGCTGCTCTACGATATCACCTGTGAAAAGAGCTTCCTTAATGTTAGAGAGTGGGTGGACATGATCGAGGTAATGCACCACTCTCCTCTGAGTGAAACACTCTGAAACACAACAGTGTTGTTCATCCACCTGTCAAGGCATATTTTTTGTTATATTAAGACACAGTTTGTAAAAGTGTTGTCACATGTTCTTTTGAGTGTCAAACTAAATGGCCTTGCTTGTTTCTCTCTCTTTACATGCAGCAGACATGTAAGTGTTGGGTGTAAAGCATGTGCAGATTGTGTTCTGCTATTTTATTGTGAGCATGTTCAGATTTCCGCATGCAGTACAGTATGTGGCTTGTGACAATCGATCATGTGTCTGATATAATTTCACTATATGCACACACTGTGGTGCCTAATGTCAAACAAATAGTTCCACTTTTTCATAGTTCATCTCTAATTCCATCTTCTCCAGCACATGCATTTTTGTAATCATCGTCCTGCAAAATATGTTCAACAATAGATGAGTTTATAATATTGAGGTAATCTGCAATACTTGGTTTTCCATTACATTTGTTCATGTTTAACTCTTTTTACTTGTATTTTTTTGTGTGCGTAGCAGGATGTGTCTCTCGAGGACATTCCCATCATGCTCGTGGCTAATAAGTGTGATCTTAGGCAGGATGGCGTTAACTGTGTTCCTTACAGCTATGGAGAAAAACTGGCCATGGTATAGTTACAAATTAACACCCACTTAATTAAGTCATACAGTAACCCTTAACTTGTTGTTGGATTAGCATTAAACAAAAAAAGAATGATTAAGGATTAATGATTACCTGTCTTCACCCAACAGACATACAACACTCTGTTCTGTGAAACTAGCGCCAAAGACGGCTCCAACATCCTCGAGGCTGTGCTGCATCTGGCCAGGTGAGATGCTCCTCTCAGCTAAATGTACAACTGACAACAATGGAGGATTTCATCTTGACAATGTCTCCAAGTCAAATCCACGTGTTAGAAATTGAAAACACTGACGAGTTTTACCTCACAGGAGATTGGTGTGTATCCATTAAGTTTGGGCTCAGGGGTTGTATATGCGGGCAGATTGGTGTGGTTTATCTGCTTTCAGACAAACACTGAAGTCTGAACATTTTCCTGAACTTTTCCAGAGGGGCCAAAAATCGCAGATGTCCGCAAATGTTGCTCTGGACATTTTATCAAATCTCAAAATACGCACATGTGGTGATCCACTGGAAATTGCAAGAGGTTTGCAGCGTGCAACAGAAACCCCCCAAAAAACAGGGAATAAAATAAAAAACAAAACAAACTTACGAGTGATTGGCAGCAAGCAACCTGTGCTCAGTGGAGAACTAGCCTGTCGGATAGTCGATGAGTTCTTTTTTTCTACTTTATTTAAAATCCCTCCCTTTAAGTAAAGTGAGTCCTGATGTCTCCTTTTATCTTTTTATTTTTCATTAAATGGAGTTTTAGCCTGTAATTTGTATTCTATTTTCATCATAATTGAGTTTTTGTGACCTGGTGATGTTTCACTATAAGCCCCCATGTGAAAGATATATATGTATATATATATTTTTTTGAATGAATGTGTGCAAATCAATAAATCAAGTCAATATAATAAGGCTATATAAAACATTTAGTGTGTGTTACAACATTTTTAGTGTTGTAAGTGTGAATTATTTACTCTTTTTACCTTAATATTGTTTCTCACGTCCTCTTTTTCTCTCCACCCCACAGGCAGGTAAAAGAACAATCTGCTTTAAGTCAAAAGAGTCACTATCAGTCGCTGCCCTGCTTGGATGCTCCCAGGAGGAAACCAAACTTCTCCTGCTGCAACTGAACAAACTCCTCATGTCTGGACCTCTGCATCTGACTTAATGTGAACTCGGCAAAGGTGGAAGAAGGAAAACAAAGGCAGACGCCTGACAAAACACAAATGCAACATAATCTCTGCGATGGGAACAAAATCCTCTTTGTGTGCAACCACAATACAATTTTATGTATGGATTAAGTATTGTGGGATCCCAGCAGTATATCCACAAAGTTGTTAGTGTTTTTCATTTTTTTTTGTTATTTAGGGTTATTTAAAAAAGAATATTACATTTTTTTGAAGATAATAAATGCAAATCATGAAAGGACAAAGGCAGACAAGTGAAGTAAAAGTAGGTTCTCCGTTTGCCTGTGTGGTTTTCCTGAGGGTACGCTGGTTTCCTCCCACGGTTCGGAGACATGTAGGTTATATTAACTTGGCGAGTCTAAATTGGATGTGAGTGGAAGTGGCTGCTTGTCTCTTCATGTCAGCCCTGAGATAGACAGGATGTCCTGTCCAGGGTTTACCCTGCCTCTGTCATCAATGTAAGTGCTGGTTTGAGGCAACATCTACTGCACGTTGGTTGTCTGAAATGAAACTGAAGTTTGTTTTTGCACCACCCAGAACCACAGACATTACTGCAAATGCCAACATGGAGACACTGAGAATCGAGGAAAGAACCTAAAGAAAGACATCCTCAGACTCGTCTTTGTTCTTACTGTATATGATGCAGTCTGAGATTATAGGAAACTTCATGCTAGTGCCTTGACTCCTCATCTTTATTTTATTACCCACAGTGTTATATTTTATTTTCATTTCACTTCCCGCTGAGGATGACTTTGTGTTACAGACTTTATATTCTTGATATAAAATCATTTCCATTTTTGCACAAATGCTTAAGATAACTACTGTAATTTTATCACCTGACCAAATTAGTTAAGCATTAAGGTTAATTGGCCCTTAGTTTTTGTATCCCTCTGATACAGTTGATAAATTAAATTCTATTTAAATGTGTGCACATGAGCTTGGTAAATTGTCACCACTGATGTTATACAGTGTGTCTAACTATCGTTCCTTAATAATAACGTCCTATTATCAGGCTGCTGAAGCACAGTATGTAAAGGTGTCAGTATGCTTCACATGAAATGCCTGTTGGATTCTCAAACAGCCTCAGACAAATGGAATTGGGTGACTTTTCCTCTTCAAACTTCATTTATTGAAGGGTTAGTGGAATATCGGTAAGTTTTAAGTTCAGACTTTGAATTGATACAGAAAAGAGATACAAGAACAAAGGAATGAGAATGAATGAAACTCAAATCACCTTTGAGGGGATGTTGAATATTTATATGGTATCTGTAAGTGTATATGGTGTACAGACAGACAGTATATAAGTGTTTCTATCTGGTACACGTATAAATACGTCTGCCTCTAGACATGATGACACTTTGTAGAAACTAGTTCATGGGAAGCATACTGAACCTATTAGACGCCTCTTGGGTCACAGTCATGATTGTGATGTTGTCACACACAACTCACTGTCAGACTGTGTCCTCGAGTCTGGACGTGGAAAAAATAAAATGGTTATCTACAGTGGAGGTGTATGTAGCAGGGGACAAGTTGCTCAGCTACAGATTTCCACACAGATTAAACTTCTTTTTTGTATAAATAACTTTGCTAATGTCCTTATTAGTTCAACTGCGCGGTCACTGGTTTATGTTAGAAGGTTTATTTGTGTTTCTCAAAAATAAATGTAGTTGATGATGTTGTTTAATGTTATAACTTAAATAATTTAACTTTATGTAATGTAAAAGTGTCAATTGAGGTTCCCAAACCTGGGGTCACAGACAAGTTACGGGCCGGGGTACATACAGGAGAAATCCTGAAAATAAATAAATAAATACACATAACTGTATTGGGCGGATTTTTGCTGTAATGAACTTAAACTTGACAAAAGTTGTCCTTTAATTTTCTTGATAACAAAAAGAAAATCATTACATTTCACTGATATGAAGTACTGTACATCATCTGTGTGAAAGGTAACCGATCTGTTATTGCATCTTTCAGCATTCAGCACAACACAAAATACTGTAAATAGAGAAATGCTCCACAGTGTGAGCAAAAAGAAATACATCATTACATTATGAAAGTAAAAATAGGAAATTTAAATCAAGTAAAATCCAGGTACCACAAATGTACTTAATGATGATGATACTGTCATCCTTGCCCACATAATGCACTATGACACTCAACCTGACTGTTATAGTAGTAACTATAGCATCAATCCTCAAGCCCAAGTGGGTAATCTTTTCAAGGTCCTACATCCTTCGAATGCCTTACTTAATTATTGAACTCAAGAATGCATAACACTCTAACATCTCTGATGTCATGACTGGACCCGCTTCTCTCTGATGCGTCTGATGCCAGATGATAGTGATGATGACAATGTTACTTCAATCACTTGCAGGTTCCGTTCATTCTGATCAGATAGCTGACAGAGACATGGACATGCCGGCCTACTGCTCGATACGTTATTTTCTGTCATTGCCGAGAAAATGCTGTGATGAAAATGTTTTTATTGTAGTCATCTATCTATTTTGCATTTTCTCTACCTGTCTGCCTGTTGCCCCGACACTCAAGCAATCTGAACTCCTTTAATAAAGCCACAAAGGAGGTGACAAATCCATAAATAATGCTTGACTGGTGCTCTAAAGAGACCCTCCTGTCAGCCACAGTTCCCCAGGGTCTGCAAGTGTCTCTGAACAAAGCAGTTTGAATAGCTGCAACATATGTTAGAGATTTTACACTGTGTGTGTGTGTGTGTGTGTGTGTGTGTGTGTGTGTGTGCGTGCGTGCGTGCGTGCGTGCGTGCATGCGTGCGTGCGTGCGTGCGTGCATGTGTGCATGGGTGTGTGTGTGGGGGGGGGGGATTGCTGGACCAGTGGCCAACAGGGGACACACTGGAACTTTAAGACCCAACTAAATGCTCCTGATTAGTTTTCATGACTCTGGTTTTCGATCAACAATGTGACAACAAAATTGTTGGAGGAACTAAGCATTTATAATAAAACATTAATACTCAAATAGCCAACTGCATTAATCGCTGCTAATAAACATTGCATATACCCATCAGCCACAACATTAAAACTACATGCAGGCAGGTGGATTTAATTGTGTGGCTGATTGGTGTGTATAATTATGAATAATATAATTTAATGTTTTGTTATGCCAATCCAGTGCTAATTAATTGCAACAATTCCTGAGTGATATTAATCATAAAAACAGCACGGCACTAATTAAGTGTAACACTACATGTTCATTTTCAGAGTATTTATCAAAGAAATACGTTAAAATGTTGAAAGCAATATAGATAAACGATCTACTTACAGTTACAACGTACATATCCATCCAACAAACCCTTTGTATGTATTAATGGTCTGGTTAACACAAATAGTTCCACTGCAGGCTGGAGATCCCCTAATATGACCAATATGAAAAAAAAGATTTTATCACTTATAATATGATGCAACCTTAAGTGTGTGTGTGTGTATGTATGTGTGTGTGTATTCAGAGTTGGCACAGTCACTGTCTCCGCCTCCCATCTGTCTACATTGTCATGTGCTTGATGAGGCGAGACCACTCATTTGTCAAACAACATGTGGGGTAGTGGAGGTGGGGTCGGGGTAGAGGGGGTGGGGGTAGCAGCTGTGAATTGTTGTGCGTGTGTGCGCGCGTGTGTTGTGTGTTCGATGGTAACATGGGGATAATAAGATAAGGGACTGTGTATGCAGAGAGGTTAATGACAGTAATGAATATATTAGTGTAGAGACAGAGTTCTCTGTTCTCTTTTACATCTCCAGTTTAAGAAAAGGTAGAACAACAACAAGGCTGTGGTGAAATTACAGGTTTGACTTGTTTGCTTTCAGTTTATATTGGACGAAGTTATACATAACACATGAAGCTCTATTACTTAAAAAAAAGATTAAATATAAAATGGCATCGGCTCTTTATGAACTCAGGAAAAATTTTGCTGGTATGCTCAGATTATTATATCATACATATATCAGGTTCATCTTGCATTTCATGCTGCAAGCTTTGTTCAAAACTCGCACATCCAGTTTTTAAAACTTTATACACACACAAACACACACACACACACACTCACACACACACAAACACAGTGTGTCTGGCCTACAATGGAGGGAGTAGGGTGTCACCATCTGGAAAGGTCAGAGGTCAGACAATGGGACCACTGGTCACTCTGATGACATCTGGGATGGCAGACTGTCTGTACAAATCCACACACACACACACACACACACACACACACAGTGTCTGGTGCACCCACCAGATAATTATTTGTCATGTCTGGTTTTGACAATGTCATCAAATGCGTTCAGCAATGTCTGGTTTTCTGGCACACGTGCTTCAGTGTGTGTGTGTGTGTGTGTGTGTGTGTGTGTTGAGGGGACTTACTGTTTCAGTATCATAGCTTCTTACAGTAAAATGTAGTAGTTTCTGATTTCATTTGAATTTTTATGGCACTGATTTTTATCTTTTGCTCTTTGAATGCACAGCATTACTGTGCAACCATAAAGGATTTTAACAATCACATCAGTTTTCCTAAGTTTTATATTCGGCGGATGTTACAGTAATGCAGTAGTACACTTTAACAACACTGCTGTTCCACTTCTGCAGGCAAGAGGGCAGCAGCCTCCTATATTGAAAAAATGACTTGTTGTACTGTGCCTGTAATATGAAGTGCTGTTGCATTGTAAACAGCATTTAACGCTGTTATTTTACATTGACACATATAAGGTATCTCATTATCAAAATTCTAATAGAATTCATGTAAAAAAAAAAAAATTGCTGACAAGTTAAACTTAAAATTCCCTGAATTTGAACCACTTGAAATAAGATGGAAAGTAACAACAAATGACAACAATTGTACTATATCATAACATAGCAAACAAAAGGAAAAAACTTATCCAGAAACAAATTCTAAAATCTCCCGTGGGAAATGCAAGTAAAGTCAAATAGTTGCAGAAGAAGGCCACAGTTAAATGTTACACCATCCGAGACAATTAAACAATAATCTGTTTGTTATTAAACCAAAACCATTGTTAAGATTTATACACATTACATTCTCTTGTCTGATGACCGAGGAGATGCTGCTCTGCTGTTTATCTCAGCGACAGTCTGCAGAAGGACGGACAGCCATTAGTGGACATTTTATGTGTGTTAATCTGACAGATTAGCTTGATTAGGTAAATGTGAGAACTCTGTGTGTGTGTTTGTGTGTGTGTGTGTGTGTGTGTGAGTGCGTGTGTGTGTGTGTGTGTGTGTGTGTTTGTGTGTGTGTGTGTGTGTGTGTGTGTGTTTGTGTGTGTGTGTGTGTGTGGTGTGTGTGTGTGCGTGCGTGTGTGTTTGCCCCTCTATCTCTCTATGAACTGAATCACCTTCAGACACCAGACATCAGTATTCCTGTCTGAGAAGGCAATCCCCTCTAGAATTTAAAAAAGTCTTTCTACTCGTAGATATTTTGTGGATTATCCGAGTAACAGCATAGAAAAGACAGATTGTGTGAATTTACATTCATCCATAAAGCCCACTGGCATTGACACGTGTACGCGTGGGTGTGTGTGTCTGCACACAATGCAGGCACCCACTAACATAATGACCCTCCTGTCCCACACAACAATATAGAGATCTTGTCTAGAAACTGTATTGACGTATTGATCACCCTCATCACACACGACAGCAGCCGATATCGACACATTGTTCACACAGGAAAAATAAGATTTGGTTAAAAGCAGCTACCATTTAAAACAAACAACATAAGACACAGACACTCAAACAAATACAAATACATATGAAGTCACACATATTAAGTTATTTCATGACCAAACATCACATGTCATCGTTCTCATGGACTGGTACCATCACCTCTTTTGCTCACGCTTTCCCCTTCTGTCTCAAAGACACACACAGACACACAGACACACAGACACACACACACACACACACACACACACACACACAACACACACACATACACACACACTGTGCTACCTCCATCTTGTCTGATGGTTTGGTGGCCTGCTGTTTTTCTAAACACGACACAATAGCTTACACACACACGCATGCATGCATGCATACAGACAGACGTACACACACAATGAAAACACTAGAAATACACACGCGCGCACACACACATAACACACTTATCAAGTGATTAACTGTCAAACTGCACAGCCAAAGTTCAACAAAGGTCAGGATTGATTTACATAGACAGATGGAGATCCCTATTAGTGTGTGTGTGTGTTTGTGTGTGTGTGTGTGTGTGTGTGTGCGTGCGTGCGTGCGTGTGTTTGTGTGTGTGTGTGTGTGTGTGTGTGTGTTTGTGTGAGTGTGTGTGAGTGTGTGTGTGTGTGAGTGTGTGTGTGTGTGTGTGTGTGTGTGTGTGTTCTGACCGCTCCCCCTTCAGTGACAAATGCACAAAAACACACACACACGCACACACACACACACACACACACACACACACACACACTCCCCTGTGGCGCTGCTTTGTGCAACTAGTTCATGTTACCATGGAGATGATGGGATTGCTGTACATCATCATGACGGGGTCATAGCAGAGTGAGAGGTCAAAGGTCATGGGTGTGTGTGTTATCAGTGTGAGGACTGTCCTGAGGGGAGAAATCTAACAATGTCAGAACATTTTGTGGGCAACGAACCAAAAAAAGCAATTTGAAGCCGTTCACACGCCAAAGATGCAGTCAGAGGTTGTATTTAAGTAATTATGACATATTAAATTGAGTAGAAAAAATTCTAGTTAGGGCATTCACACCAGCTTTTCATCACCGCATCTATATCGTGAGGTTTATATGATCAGAGTGCAGCCTCAAGATACTGACCATTTATCACACATCTATGATTGAGTGAGAGTTTTGTCTGCAGTGCAGATGTTCAGAACTAAAGTTATAAGGAATTTCAAGTTGTGGGCGTTTTTTGTCCACTATGTGGTATTTAAGTACCTAGGATACAAGGGAGGAAACTACAGTGAGCATTTTTTAAACTGTTAACTTAAAGATGGATGCTGGTTTACGACAACTTGTAGTTTGATCATCATACTTCATCATATTAAGTATGTATTCAAAGTATTGAAACTAAAATTAGTATTACATCTTTATTCATTATTAATTGTTTACTATTCATTTAAGTATGAGTGCAATTAAAGACAAAGTGGTTCAGGGTGGCGGGTTTACAGTGGAATAAAGGGGAATGATTACTGTGGTGGGGATGAAAGGTCTGGATGGTAGGTGGAGGTGGCAAGGAAATAAAACGCGTTCAGGGAACACAGGAGAAAACTAATTTACAAGCATGAAAAATATAGATTATAACTATAGTATGTAAGTTACAGTGCAGCAAAAAATTAGCTTATCACATTCTTGTGTGTGCCTCCTGTTTCAAATGATGTGGAAATTACGCCGCCATAATTGTCCACCTTCCCGGCTGCCGTATGACTCGTCAGTGTTTGTCTTGCTCAGCACGAGCGTCCTCTTCCTCTTCAGTAAAAGTGATGTTCTTGTCATTTTCTCAGCGGTTAGGGTGAAGTCAATGCTCCCTACTGAGGATTATTCCAGTGTGCAGATCTAACGGAGTGAGGACATTTTGGGAAAGTGTGGACATTTTGGCCGGTCCTCACTTTCTGACACACCTTCAAAGGGTTGTTTGAGGGTTAAGGCTTGGTTTTAGGGTTAGAGTTTGTATTGGGTGTAGGTTAGGGTCAGGGTTGGGGTTGGACATTTATTTTGATGGTTAAGGTTAGGACAAGGGGCTAGGGAATGCATTGTACCAAAGAATGTCCTCACCAAGATAGAATTACAAGGTTCTGTGTGTGTGTGTGTGTGTGTGTGTGTGTGTGTGTGTGTGTGTGTGTGTGTCTGTGTCTGTGTGTGTCTGTGTGTGTGCAGTGTGTGAGGGAGATAAATGCTGCTGTTGTGCTGTGTGGTGCGCTCTGTCACTTTGATAAATCTCACCGTGCGCTGACGACACCTGCTGACAGCACGCTAACGTCTGATTGGCTGGAACAGCTCCAGGTCAGGAGGATGCTAATGGATATGATGGGGGCGACAAATCGCACACAGCCAAGCACACGCAGACAGACACACACACACACACACACACACACACAGACAAGGACACACATTATCAAACACGGTGGGTCAAACACACAGAATATCCTGCACACACACCATCACCTCCTGTCTGACTTTTTGTGAATCATTAGCAGAGCAATTACACCTAACGATAGAGTCGCTGCTCCGACTCACCTGATGATTAATAAGCTCATTTGCAGTTATTTTTTACACTACATCCATTTTTACGTAAAACATCCCAATAGTAGACAATTAGGCAGCAATTAAACATGAGCTTTTACGTGTACAGCAAAAAAAGCATCTGATACAAAGATGAATATCAAGCCTTTTCAACCACATACATTTGATCTGTTGTTCATCGTGTAGGTCAGAGAGGCTCCCGCTCTGCCGCCCTGGCTCTCTTTGAGGCTCTTTGGAGCGAACACACAGCAAGAATTAAATACCGCACGGGTTTGATTTCCTTCTGATTTTCACGTGATTCGAGAGAAATCACTGCTGACAGTGTGAGAGAGAGAGAGAGAGGAAAAGAGAGGGGGGGAAAGAGGGGTGAACAGAGAGAATACAACATGAGTGAAACATCAGTGAGAGTGGAGAGGAGATGGAGAGAGTCATGGTGTACAGGAGGGGGGGGTGAAACACAGTTGCAGCCTGACCTTTGAAGAGCCGGTGGAAAATGTAGGGACAACTTCAAAAGAGCACCATGAAATATACAACACACTGCTGCTGCTGCTGCTGTCGCTTGAGAAGCTCATACCTCCAGGTGTGCCGCTCTCTTTCAGCCGCTTGTTTTCCCCTCGTGCTCACCTTTGATATTCCCCTCCACAGGTTGGACAAGCGTTGCTACCTCAGAGGCCCCTGTGAAACAGTCTCCTGAACTTTGGCTCTGTCCGACTCTATTTGTCTGTTGATTGAAGGAAATGTGACAGTTAATCAGCGGCGGCTCTTCTTTGTGTCTCCCACCCTCTTTAAATCCATCTCTCCCTCCATCTCTTTCCACGCTTCACATCCTTCATTTGCCCTATATGTGTCTCCACCTCCCCATGTACTGCTGTGTATGTGTGTGTCTCGACCATCCATCTATCTGTCTGTCTCTCTCCATTTTGCTTTGTGTGCGTGTGTGTGTGTGTGTGTGCGTGTGTGTGTGTGTGTGTGCGCGTGTGTGTTTGTAGTTGATGCAGATGTGACAGAGATACATGATTTGCTGCAAGTCTTTCTGTCAGAGGACATCACATCAGTGGCAAACACACATGATGTACACACACACAGAGACACACAGAGACGATCACAGACGCACGCGCAAACGCACACACACACACACACACACACACACACATACACAGTGTCTGAGGAGATAAGGGAGTCTTTGAAGGTGGAAATTAGTTTTGGCGCTTGGTTGCGTCTGTCTTGCAGGTCATGTGACTAAATCCTCCAGTCACACCAACATAAACTGATAAGACAGCGACTGTGTGTGTGTGTGTGTGTGTGTGTGTGTGTGTGAGTCCTGCTTACTGTATGATAGTGCACATTTACCTGAGTGCATACACTGCATGTGTGTTCAGTGTGTGTGTGTGTGTGTGTGTGTGGGTGGGTGTGTATTTTTGCCTCAATTTGCGTCTGTGTGTATGTGTGTATAGATTCCATTTATCCAGTGTGAGTCTCTTGTGGCAGGGGCAAGGTAATTGGTGGCAGATAAACACCACTTAACTAACACACACATCCACACACAAAGACACACACGTACACACACACGGTAATCAGAGGGGATTTACAATGTGTAGTTTGGAGCCTAATTGCTCTTCAGGTTCCTGTGAGAGTGCTGCCAAAGCCATTAGCCACTGCTATTCTGAGAGTATTATGTGTGTGTCACTTGAGTGTGTGTGTGTGTGTGTGTGTGTGTGTGAGTGCGTGTGTGCGTGTTTGGTCTCTTCAAAATGAGTGTGCACATCACATAAGTGTGATATGTATGTATGCATGTGTGTGTGTTTTGTTTCAAGCAAGTGTGTGTGTATGTGTGTGTGTGTGTGTGTGTGTGTGTGTGTGTGTATGCACGCGCCCGCACTCGCCCGCCCTTATTTGCTTCTCATTGGTTCGCGCGTGCCCGTAGCTTTAGTGTTTTTCTCGGGGACTTGGCTCCCCTCCAAGCCTGGAGAGCTAATTGGAATTAGAATAACATTCCTCAAAGGCCGCCCGTTTAGTGCCCGCGCTGAGTGCTAACGACGAGTAGTGGGTGAGAGAGAGGCGGGAGAGAGCGCCCTAACGATCTGTGCTAACAATGTTTTATTCTGATTTTTAATGAGGGGTAATCACTCAGCTGGAGAGGAAGAGCAGTGGAAAAAAAGGGAGAGTTGAGGGAGGGAGGGAAGGAAGGAAGGAAGGAAAGGAGAGAGGAATAGAAGTGAGGAGGAAACAGTAATTATCTTCTCTGAGCTGTGAGTCACAGCTCATCTTGTGATCCCTCCTGAGGAAATTAGAGATGCACACAAACTACCTTTGTTCAGAGTCTGTGCTACCTGGCAGCACCACGATGCCTGAGCACAGCCTCAACTCACCTGGTCTAATATGATTTGCAGACATGAATTCCAACTGTGTCCTTAACCAATGACAGGTTATGAAAAGAAAACTGCTGCTTGCGTCAGTCTTTTCAGCAAATACCATCAAACAGCACGTTTACGATGAAGTGACAAAGCCCTGTAGTCGCTGTAGTAGTGAAGACATGAGCGACAGGAGGAAGTCAGGTGACGTTGTTAGAGAGCGGCTAAGTCCAGATACAGAGGAGGTCAGGGCGGTTTGATGGGCCGACAAAACATTGGTCTTTACAACGGGAGACTTCAATTTGTTTTGCATTTCCAACCACCAGTAAACAACTTTTAACCATATGATCGTCCTATAACCGTAACTACACTTATTATTGTAATCATGACAACCGTCATCTTTCCCAAAGCCTAACCGAAAGGTATTTGTGGCGTACCTCCTGTAACCGGTAGAGGCGATATTTTAGTAAACGGTTGATTTGGTCATTTTAACCACATTTGACATAGTTCGTCGTACGAGTTGGAGGACTTGTTGATACTTTACCATAGCACTGTCATACAAGGAAACAGTGATACATTTTCAGCAGGGATTTTTAATGATTTTGTGGGATATCTCAGAATTTTATTTTTGCTTAATAACATATGATAATCAATTTTCTGATTTATTTTTTGTAAGTATGAGTGTTTTTAAATATTCACTTATTTTCCATACATGATCAATTCTTGCGATATAATGTAAAGCAGAATAATATGTTTTTGTTGTTATCTTTAGCCATTCACAGCGCTTGATGAAGACTGCGTGAAAAGATTTAATGGAATCCACACTTTTCCGCATCTGACCGATAAACTGCATCAGTTGTTGGACCTAACTGTTCAACGGAAGAATTAGGCTCTTTAAACCCAGGATCCCTCTGGGGAGGCCATCAAAACCGAGAGCGAAGACTCTATTGTCAATATTCCCTAAACCCTTTAAGATTTTCAATCTATCCAACTGAGCATTAATCGATACAGAGCACATAGGAGGAAGTGTGTGTGTGTGGGGGGGGGGGGGGGGGGGGGGGCAGAGCAAGGGAGAGGGCTTGAAATAAATCAGATTGGCAAAAGAATCGGTGAGAATACGGAATGTACTAAAAAACAAAAGAGGGCAGGGAAAAGAGAGAGACAGAGCGAGAGAGAGAGAGAGAGAGATGGAGTGATGTGGCATACAGCAGTAGTGGAGTGTGAAACAGATGCTGCTCAGTGGAGAGTGAGAGGCCAATGGAGCTTGTAGAATGCTTAGAAAGGGCAGAGGCTGAATCAATTCACACTCATAGACACACACACTCACACATTAATCTACACTACCTGCGCATGCGTGCGTGTGCGTGTGTGTGTGTGTGTGCCAGCGTGAAGTGAGAGGAGTGGGGTGAAGGAGGAGAGTGAAAAATGGAGGTGAGAGCGGGGCGGGGGAGGGGGGTGAGTGATGGTGGCAGGGGAGAGATAGAGGTGGCGATGGATCAGGAGAGAGATGGGGGCTGATTTTCACTGAGCACTGACAGAGTAAAGGCCCCGTGGGTGTGATAATAGCACACACACACATTTGACACACACACACACACACACACACTCACACACACACACACACACACACACACACAGTCTTCAAGTAAACACATGAACTTACACACTCACACGCAAAGTGATGGAGATGGAGCTGCCAGAGTGTAATACAGTTAAACCTCCATTTCCACCACCATCACCACAGAACGCCGGCTGCACCCGCTCTCCTTCACTCCTCCCTCCTCCTTCTTCTCGTCCTCCTTCCCCCATCATCTTCTTCTCAGTCTTTCCTCCCCTGATCATATTCAACTCCCAGCCTAATTCTCAATCTCTCTCTGCTTCCAATGTCCTTACCTCCTCTCTCTCCTCACCCTCTTCCCCAGAACTCCTCTTCCCCAGAACCCCCCCCCCCCCCACACACACACACACACACACACACACACACACACACACACACACACACACACACACACACACACTTCTCCTCTGCTTACTTTATCATAGCTTCTCTCCCCATGAGGGAATTCTCCGGTCCCTCAGAGCAGAAAATGGAGGCTAGTGGAGAGAGACAGCAAGAGATAAAAAAATTTAAAAAATAATAAAAAACACACTGGCAAATATGTTGCACAGACCCACACGAACACATACAGTACTGCACATGAGTCCAAAATGCTCCTTTTGAAGGCGACAATGTGGCTGTTTACTTATTTTAATGTAATTGTTATCATTATGATGCTCAGCCATCATCCTCATCATCATCTTCGTGGCCATAATTCTTTTCTGTTCTACACTTAAGGAAACCACTGATTCAAGCCAGTCCACAGAGGTCATAGCTCATTGACAGGTCTCAGATATTGTTTAAACATAAAATGAAAAATAAAAAGCACCTCCTTTTAATGGAGTGTTTTGTTATTTTATGGTTTTATTATTCATATTCAGTTATTTATTTTATTCTGTTTTATTATAAAATGTTAGTTTTAAACATTATTATTATTTCACTATATTTGACCTTTGACAAATGTAAAATCAGTCATTTCCAAACAAAACTAAAGCTGCTTTCGGACATGCACTGAAGTCCAGACATTTTCCTGAACTTTTCTGGAGGGGCTGTATGTGAGAACGCTAATGTTGCTCCAGACATTTTCCAGAACTTTTCCTGCCAGCCCATTGGTAACATTACTGGAAAATGTCTGAGTGAGCCCATGTGAGACGACAGCAGGAGAATCCTCCAGAACGTTTACCATGAGGTAAAGACTGTCTGAAGTACCTTTCCTCCACAACCTGAGACATTGCGTTGGTCTTAGAGAAATTACACCCAAAAATAAATGAAATAAAATGCTGCTGTTTCACAGTCTGACAAAGGGACAGGATGGGGGACAAAACATACTTTTATCAGAAGAGGAGGATTATGGAAATCAGGTTGTGATCTGCGGTGCGGTAATCCTTGCCGCAGCGAGCAATCCCATAAAAAAGTGTTAGTGAGATTAACCAGCAGATTAGCCACGAAGCCACGCACATATTTAACTGATTAAAACCCTCGAAAATCCGGACACTGGGGACGACCCACACCGTTTAGGATCTGTATCCGCTGTTAGCTGTTTCCTCCAGTATAATTGTGTGTGTTGCTCGCCGAGTGTGTCTGTGTGTTGTCACAGAGCCAAGGCTAAAAGAATAAGATGGGGGATTAGCACAGCCCAGAGGGTGACAAAGAAGTTTTCATTTCCTTCCTCATCCTGATGATTGATGAGAACGTTTCTTATTCTTTAAAAAAAAATATATATATATATATTATCTGCTGCGGACTAGAAATGTTCTTGTCTGACTCTTGTTTGTGTGTGCATGTGTGTTTAAGCACTTACAGTTGGCATTAGTTGGAATGATTCATGTTCAAGACAATCGATGTCTCTGATCAGCGGACATTTATAGCTATCAACTGGGTGATCAATAGATGATGTCAGTCCGAAGGGGAAAAAACCTTCTGCTCATCAATTTTCTGATCACTTCCTCCAAAGCTGGTTGTTTTTGTTGACCTACTTGAAAAAAAATGGGCTCATGAATCACAATTATTGAAGGAACATATGTTGCCCAACGCAGACGTATAAACCAGTCTTTGCACTTTACAGTATGTTCACATCTAAAATATCCTGTGGATGTGAGCAGATCTTTGTCACAGCAGACGTTTTGTCTTGTTAGAACAGGGAAGACGCAGGTGTCTCTGACAACACTCCGTTGTGTCGAGTCACAGTAATTAATTTCATCGTTTACACCGGAGCTTCTCCTACTGCGACGCGTCAAAATGTCTCGTCTGAAAAAGACCTACGAGAACTTCTTCAAAAAGCTGTTTATGCATACACACACACCTCACCTGCCAGCCACTGATGGTGTGAGGATGAGAGTTTGTATATAAATTTTTTCGGTGTTAAAAGTAAGTAATGATAAAATTATGTTTATTTACAGTGCTGGAAAACATCTCATTGTTGTACAGCCTACAGTGCATACACCAAATGTGGGTCAGAGAGGCAGATGTGCACATCACGACTATCAGATTGATGAATAATCCAGCAGTTTCATATGAATCCTTCTGTTTCTTCACTTTACTCAAGACAAACTAGGTGTATGAGACAGTGTCGAAAAATGGGATCTGCTCTTTGGAAACACAGAGCACCATAAAGAAACTTTAGCTAACAAGCCTTTTGTGAACAGTTACATTATATTTAAGTGGAAATAGTCACGTTTTTAGCTTAAACTGGAAATGACGATGTTAAAACTGATTGCACAGCATAATGGCGATAGAAAAAAACACACCACCCGCGCCTATATTGGTGCCCACAAGCCGCAGGGTGACAAGTCGTGGCTGACGGTCGAACCGTGTGAGCACATCAACTCTGAGCTTTGGCTTCACATCGCAGACGATTTACCCGGACAGTTTGAGTTGAAGTTTAAAAAGAGCATTTCTCAAATCGCCCAGTGTACGCCCAGCTTAACTGGTGTCTTGCTACTGCAGCGTGTACGACAGCATCAACGACCAAACAACAATACCACCTGGAACCACTAGGGGCACAAAAGTGGCCTGTTGCCTCTTTAAAGGGCCCATATTATGCTCCGGGCACCTTTTCAGCCTGCCTCCACGTATATTTGGTTATCTGGGGTGTCTGCCAGCCCACGGAGAATGAAAAGAAAACAATGAGTTGGATGAACAGACCAACATAAGTCTGTACATCGACTCCCAGCATCAGAGGACGCAAGAGCTGAGTGGACTGCATTCATTGTTGATGGAAATGTTCCAGCCACAGTTGGTGAAAACCTTCGGGTTTGTGCCAAGCAAACTTCGTCAGATAAGTTTTCCAACCTTGGCCAGTAAAACGCCGGACTGGCAACCCATCTCTTTTTGGAAGACGGAGCCTTTCCAACTGTCCGAGGCGAAGCTCCGGAGGAGGCAAATGTACGTTTTCAAGATCGTATGTGCTTTAGGGCTGGGCGATATGGCTGAAAACTGTATCACGATATAAGTGTTCCGGCCGGCGTAGCTCGCGGCCGGCCAGAGTGGCTCTTTGCTCTGGTTTCTTCCAACGAGGAAAAAAAAATGATCGAAACGTTCTATCGAACGCATTTTCTATTGATATTGATTACGTGTCTATCGCAATACATATCGTTATCATTTTATTGCCCAGCCCCTTGTGCTCTGTGTGTATTCTTGCGAACGTGTTGGCTGTGCCTCCCGGGTCTCCACGTCGTGTTTGTGCCTTGTCACATGCGACTGTTGTCATGGCAGCGCAACGCCGTAGTTGCGCAGCAGACCCGGAGAGGAGCGAGGCGGTACACGAAGGGAGGGGGGCGAGGAGTGAGCAGGAAAGCGCTGGAATCGACCATAGTCTCACAGGGCTGTTTATACAGAAAGAGGAGGGGGCTGTGTGGCTTGATCCTTGAGGTATTTTGACATGGAATGGCAAAGACATGTAGTGCACACACCTGAAAACCAATGTAGCTTGTGTAAAAGGGGCATAATATGGGCCCTTTAAAAAATCATTCACTGACATTTGATGATTAATAATGCGACCAACATCTGCACATGGTGGTAACTCGCGGATTATATAAACACAGAGTATCCACACATGACAACAGGCTCCAACTAAAATCCTCATTTGACTGTACCACCGTGATGTGGCTTTGATTAAGATGTGAGCTGGAGGGTTTGCTCCTTGATAGATATTTATGACAGTATTCTCTGGTGTTCTTCTGACTAAATGAGGCTTGTTCAGGATGTAATTCTTAATTAAGACTAAGTTGCTTTGGCAGGGAACATTTCAGCAGCGGCAGTTTCTCTGGGAAGCGGCTGAGCTGTTGTGTAGCTGCCGGGTGAAGACTGATATTAGTGTGTGTGTGTGTGTGTGCGTGTGTGTTTTCATAACTCTGACTGACAGTCAGCTTCAGGTGAAGATACTAAAGATGGAAAGGCCTCAGTCAAGCACACACGCACACACACGCGCGCGCGCACACACACACACACACAAACATGCACACACCTTTATCTCTGTCCTATTGAATAACTCTCTGATGCTTTCCATATTCCATGCGAGGGATTATTACAGCTTACCCACAATCCCCAGCAGCTGATTATCCTGCATGTTGACAGGACAGAGTTGTGCTATCGGCCCAGTGCAGCAGTCAGCTCTGTGTGTGTGTGTGTGTGTGTGTGTGTGTGTGTCTGTGCACGTGTGTGTGTGTGTGTGTGTGTGAGAGGTAGAGAGATGAATACTGTATTTAATGTGTGTGAGTGTGTTTGTATACTGTTTGTGTGAGAGAGAAAAGTAAAGATTTATTCTGCATTTATATGTGTACGAGAGGATTGAGGAAATTATTTTGTTTGTGTGGGTGCATGCGTGCGTGCGTGCGTGCGTGTGAGTGTGTGCTCAACCAAGCAGGTGTTTGTGGTTGATACCTGCGGCTCCAGTGGTGCTGATCACCTCAGCATGGCACCTCACCTTGGGAGGGAGACAGCTCTAAGCTCATTAGTGTGCACACACACACACACGTGCACACACACACGTGCACACACACACACGGTGGACTACCTGGGGAGGCTGGGAGTGAATAAGCTCAGGGGAGTTAGAGGAGAGGAAAGGTGGGTATATTTTTGAAAGGAGTTTACCACATAAGAGAGGATTGGGGACTTGTGGAAAACAAAGTGAAAGATGAGGGAAGGAGGGAGTGTGGGGCCTGGAGGGACAAAAAGAGCAAAAAAGTAAGAAGAGGAAAAAAAACACCCTCGGTAGACAAAGACTTTGGAGGAAGGTAGAACAGAGGAGGGAAACATAATGAGACTAAGAGGAGGACTAGAGAAAGGAGGAGAAAGGAAAGGAGGAGGAGGACTGAAGGCGGCGTAACAGGATGTAACGGTTTTAAAGGCCTGGTTTTATTCATGCTGGGAGCAGCTGCACTCCCGTTATCCTCGACTCGTATTCATGGGAATTCAATTTAATCTGGGCCCACTGTGGCTCGTCTTCCTTCCACTGTTCTGCTCGGTTTAAGTGATGTCCACTAACAGCATAACAATGACGACAACTTTCCTCCCGACCGATGAACAACTGTATGACACATCTGCTGGGTTAATGCAGCTGCAAAATCAAATTGATCATTTAATAATAGCAGTAATCTAGGACACCACAATGATAAGAAGAATGGGTTGGATGTGCAGATGGTATAGCTTAGCGGGTTACACCGTCGGGGTTCGATTCCAGGTCATCCCAGTTTGGGCCCTTAATGCTACCTGCCTCAATGATTGTGAATCACTTTGGACAAAAGCATCAGCAAAATGAATGTAATGTAATGGATGGGTTGGATTAGATTTTCTCACTAACAATGTACTATACATAAAACACTCTGTCACCCAATCATTTTAATTTCTGTATTTGGATCCCAAATAATAACTTGAAACAAAATGAACGTGAATTATGCCTTTTTGTTGAAATAAAACCTAAAACAGAGCATTTTTAAAGTGAAAACAACCTGAGCTTACGCTAATGTCCCGCACTGGTCCTCACAGATGTAGAAATGCACGTAAGACTAACATCCATACACATAAGCTGAGCAGTTGGAAAAGAGCACCTTTTCTGTGTGGCATTGAGATAAATAGGATTAGGGATTTGGGAGATTTAGGGGGAATAATCCACCTGTGTATCAGAGAGAGACGGCAGCAGTGTGATCAAAAGAGAATGCTGTGATTCTGAGCTCAGAAATCTCTGGATGGACTCAAAAGTTGGAGTGACATTTTCTCTTTTTTTCCCCTCCAAGGATCAGCTTTCATTTTTGTCAGTGTGACTGTAATTGCCATATAATCTCATACAGTACAACACTGTGTGCGTGCGTGCGTGCGTGTGCATGTGTGTGTGGGACCCACGGATGGACAGAGTATTATATATTCAAAGTAGCCTAATTAATCAGATTTACAGTTTACATCAGGGGAGAAAGAGAGTGCTGGTCTGTTTGTTGTGGGTGTTAGTATTAAGCAGGGGATTGGACTTGTTTGTTTAACACAGTTGATTTGAACAGCTGCTCTGTTCTGCTACTATCTATACCTCCATATACATATAATTCCACATACCACATAGGCTAAAAAAAAAAATCTACAAAACTCTGCGCACCACTACCTTCACTTTTCTGCAGACTGAAACATCCCTGGTTGGTTGAGTGGGCCACCCAGTTTCTTCATATTTCACCTTAAGCCAAGAGAGAATCCATCTTTCCCACAGTGGTTTGGATCCATATGTGTCCTTTGAGGGAGGAACTACTGGCAGCTAGGAGAGCGTCAAGGTATAAAACCGGTGAGAAGGGACAACGCTCACTAAAGAGGTTTTGTGAAGACACTAGAGCCCGACCAATTTATCGTTTGTCCGATATGAGCCTTTCACAGAAAGTCTGGTATGTGCCAACACAAGAAATTATCAGTTCTTCTCTCAGACCTGAGATGAAATAGTGACATTACACATTTCTGTGCGTGTGATCGCTGCGTCTGATAAGAGAAAATCTCCGTCTTTAACAAGCCACATATTGCTACCAAAGGTTTGATTTGTCATTTTTGGCTAAAACCAGCTGAGTAGCATCCTCATCATCACTACCATCTCACACCAGATGCTTCGCCAAATAGAAACAGTTCCAATCATCACATAAGAAAAGTTAGGAAGATTTGTGCGTTTGATAATTTAGTATGGCCGGAAAAGGATGATAAAAGAATCTTAATGGCCTTTGGTATTAAAAAAGGTTTCCTTCCTCTGAATTACATAATGTGGGAACAATTTAGTCTGACTCGCCTCAGTTCGTCTTGACGCCCCGCATTCACTCTCATGAAAGTCACATGATGAAGGTTGTCTGGAATCTAAATTATTTGTTTATGAGGCTGATTCACAAACTATGAGCTTCCATCACAATTGGATCTACAGTAGATTGAAATAATTGTGTCAGTTGGTCCTAATGTGTTCTTGTACCACCCCAGAAAATCAAAGACCACCCCAGTTACAAAAAAACATTTATTGTCTAGACATTTCAATCATTATAGATTAGCTAGCATTAAATCCATTTAATATTCCTCCTGATTAGACGTTTCTTTTCCATGTAAAAGACGTACAAAAAGTTTGTTATTTCTAAAGTGTGTCCTGTAAGAAAAAAAACAACATATATATACATTTTTAAAAACATTCAACTGAAAAAATAGGAAAAAAAACAAAAACAACTAAGCACAAAGTCGGGAAATTAATGAGTCTAAAATGGCTGACATTGGTTTCTTCCTGAAGCTGAAATATAACTGTACCTGCGATACCGTCTTTCTATGAGATGGTGTTGACAAATAATTTAATCCTGCTTGTATTCTTAAAAGCGTCTTTGTGGGAAGAATTTTTTTTTAGCAAATGTCCCAGTTCAACAACAAGTGGCAGTATATGGCAAATATGGTATTTGTTAAGTGAATGTAGTAGAGAGGATTTTTTACTTGATCACATTGGGATTCAAAGAAACAGGAAGATTAAATCACATTTAGTTGGTCCCTGTTGAGAAAGCATGAATAACCATCCATACAGTAAGACATCACGTGTTTCAAAGAGTGATAAAGGCAGGGTCAGGGTGAATTTACAACAGTAAGACAATAACCAATTTCAAATCAAGGGAAACAAATCAATTCGAGAGCATTCATGTTAATTATAATGACCTCAGCCAGTGAACGTATTGTAAAAGAGACCACAAAGAAAGGAACCTGTCAATCTGAAATAATATCCAGCTGACCAATAATCAATACTGGGTCTCTGACATATTAGTTCAGTACAGTGAATGTTTCTGTGTCCATTTTGTTTCTTAGCCTTATCGCATCAGTTCCATCAGTATTGGAGACTTTAGACTTTAAGTAGTGAACTAAACTGTTGAAACATATTTACCAAGAAAGAAGAACCAATTGTGTTTGAAAATTCATTAAATCTATGAAACTTTTTACTTTCAAGTTTCCCTTAATTGGCCTTTAATTAGGATCACAACGAAAGGAGGAGGAAAAAAAAAAAAAGAGGAAAACAGGCCACCCTTTTTCAGAACAACCAGTTAAGCCTTTTCTAATAACATTGTAGTATATTGTCTTGTTTTGGAAGTTTGTTTTGTTTGGTAAAATAATCTTATCTCCATATAACAACTGACTTTAAATTCTCAACCCATCACAGAAATTCACAGTAGCATGAAGTTAACAAGACTCTCAGTATATTCAAAAAGTTCTGTCAGGGGTATTTTCTTAGTACTGTGTGTATTGAGTGTGTAGGTGGACAGTTTCCACTACAGTGCAGTTAGTGAGAATTTGGACTTACTGTTAAGACAGAAGAGATACTTTTCAGACAGTGTGGGCGTAATCAGCACAGCGAGCGGACGTTTTAAGGTCGAAGAGTCAAAGCCGAGAGACAAACAGGCTGAGAGCATCATCTGTCACGAACAAAATGCAAACCAACGTGTTCTTCATTCACTGTCCATAAAATGTTCATCCATCTGTGTTGCTGCTGTTGCTTCTCCTTCTCTGTCTGTTTCTGTCCACATTCTGCTCTACGTATTCAACCCTCTGGAGAGTCTATGCTCGTGTCTCTGCCCCCGGTCATCACACTGAACCGAGTGATTTAATATCTGATGTTTAGTACAGTGTTTTCCAGAAGAGACGGTCCCAGTCGACACGATGTACTCCCGCTCACTCATTGGTCCCTGTAACTGATTCCCAGTGCAGTCCAAAGCGAAAAAGCAGCAGAGATAAGAACATCCAAATAGTTCCTCTCTTTCCATTAACATCCAGCTTCTCCAGTTGATAGCTCCCAGCTGATGGAGTCATGCGTACAGGCACAACACGTGTGCGAGTAAAATGCTCCTCTCCTCTTGTGTCTCCTCAGCAGATGTAGCGGCAAAAAGAATGTGATCATCATGGTCACTGCGATTTCTGATTCCACGTTAAAATTTCTAGAAACACATCGGTGTTTGTAGGAAAAAGTACAGATTTCTTTTCATAATTTTAGTAGATGACCTCGTACACAGTGGCCTTCTTGTCCCCTGAGCCAGTGACAATGTACTTGTCGTCCACAGATATGTCACAGCTTAGCACCGAGGATGATTCTTTAGACTGAGGAGAAAGAAAGAGATACAGAATAGGAAAATTCAAAACTTACGTTCTGAGAAAACATAATTATGTCTGGTGCTCTCACTCCAATCAATATTGCTGGTTGGTTAATGAGATACAGAAGCAATCATGTTAGATAATGTTGTCACAGACATGCTGATGCACCACATGAGGCCAGGGTGTTTCCACACTGAAGGCAATATTGTATCACTGCATGTTCTAACAGCAGACGTAATATACTCTGCAACTTTCATGCGTCTCAAAAACGGTGAGTTAACATTAGAGAAAGGTTGTTGTTGTTGTTTTTTCTTGTATTATTTATCTACAAAAGGTTGCTTACACCAATTCAACAGTATAATTAATCGAAATCTACATTGTTTAATTTTATAGGTCTATATATGCAATTAACAAACTGCTTACAACTTGCAGATGCACTGTAGAGCAGCTCGGGCATACAACTTGAATCTTATTATTCAGATAAGGGTTGTGCCAATGGACAATAGTCTTGAGATGGTCAGAGCGATCACCAATAACCCAATGTCAAGATAGTTGCTTTGCTTAACCATTAATGTATTAAATTATTATTTGCAGCATTAGTATTCAATAAATATTAAATATTATTTGCATATAAATGACAATTGCAACGACAACATGCACACACACTCTGACAAACACAGCTGGTTGATGTGTGTAGGTGCCCCGCTGAGGAGATCGTAGACAGAAAGAAAATGTTTTTTTCATGGTTATAAAAATAAAAAGACGAGCACTACGGAGACGATGACCCAACATTGGTGCAGAGCAACATTTTATTAGGTCTAAAGGAATTCCTACATTTTTAATGATCAGATTTTTGGCCTTTTGATAGAGTCTATTTTTCAGCCTGCATTTGCCATGGGGATGAGTGTAAACAGTACGACACATTCCAAGCAAATCGACTTATGAACGATTAGAGCGACACGATGTTCCTTAATATCCATGTTAATTTTTATATTATGAATGTATAGATTTGTTGTTCCAACCTGGAATATGCTGGCTCCATAGGGGGTCCTCCATGCATTCAGTAGGTTATCCTTTCCTGTGCTCACAAACCATTTACCTGGATAGAGAAAACACACAAACAAACAATAAGCAATCTCTTGGTAAAAGGTAAAGGAGGACATCGTCAACGAGATATGGTTAAACCGTGAAATGGCCTTCGTAGCCTTGTTACCTCTATACTGTACTTTCTAGAGAGAAAACACAGGTGAGGTACAACTACACCTTAAGAATTTACAGCACATTTTAATATCACATTGTAAAGGGAAAGGTTTTAGGATAGATGACAAAATGAGTGTAAAGATGAAAGAAGGCAGAATGAGCTCAAGACAGCCAGTTTCTTACCACAGTAGGCAAACTGCAGGGAGAGCACGCAGCTCTCGTGGAGATGAAGCTGGTATTTGTCAGGCTTGGTGACATGAAGGACCTCAACATTGCTGCTCTCCATTCCCACAGCGAGCCACTCTCCTGTCGGACAGTAGCCAAGAGAGAAGATCTGGACAGAACAGAGGGGAAATATTACTTGAGTTATATTTCAGCTATCAGCCAAAATCAAATTCTAACATTGATTTCACTATGAACACAAGGGGTTCGTTGATGAAACCCTATTTGCCGACATGAGTGTGCACCTGTGATGTGAAATCATGCTGCTGCAGCTGCCGTCCCTCTCTCAGATCCCAGGAGCGGACAGTGTTATCGAGGCCTCCGGTCCACAGCTTGGTGCCGTCGTTTGAGATGTCAATACAGCTGGCTCCGTCTGTGTGGCCCTGGAACTGCCTGCAGGATACACACACATACATTCTAGTTAAATAAAGAGAGAAATGTTCAAACAAAGACACTAGGAATCAGGATGCCTCGGCACTTGGTATGCATCACTGACAACCAAATGTGAAGAGCATACAGTATTTCTCATCTGCAGCCACACGCTCAATATTCTGCCTCTCGGTGCTACAACTTGTCATCATAAAGGTTAAAACAGCTCGGCCTTTTAAATCAGGTAGGTTGACAGGTGGTTAGACAACACAGGCAATGATTGTAGATGCTTCAAATTCAACTGCACCACACATTCAGTTGTATTATATCTTCTGCAAATAACAACATTGAAAACAAGCAAACTTTCGATGTCTATAATCAGAGTGAGCACACAGGGTCTCTCTTACCTGACGAGAGTCTGGTTGTGTAAATCCCAGACTGCGATGTTGCCGTCACTGCAGCAGGAGAAGCAGACCTTGGAGTCAGGGCTGATGGCCAGAGCGTAGCAGGCTGGTGCTGATGATGTTAACTCTGCCTTGATCCTGGGAGTGGGCGTGGCCAAATCCCAGATTGACAGAGTGCTCGCCTCACCCCCAACTATCAGCGTTCGACCGTCAGGGAGCAGGCGACAGGAGCGGATGTAGTTGTCTCTGTTCTGATGTGGTGGGCGCACAAAAAAATACATTTAATGTCTTGCCAATACACACTCACTAGATACTATATTTTAATAGATACATGCTAAATGATATCTTAAATCAGTATATAAAATGTATTTTCAGTAATTGAAATTTGCAGAAACCTTGGCATACAACTGAATAATAATACTAAATATTTGCACTTTGACAGCTCACTCACCAGACAGTCGAGTTGTGACACGGGGCTCTTGTTTCCTGGGTGACTAATGTCCCAGACCTTGACACAACCCTTGCCTCCTGTGTAAACGTGTCTGGTGGGATTACTGATGGTAACGGCACACACCACCTCTCCGTGGTTCAGTGTGTTGATTTGACGGGCATGGCGAGGGATCCCTGGGCCTACCAGAGCATCCGGGGGAAATGGCACCGGCTGCATCTGTCCGTCAGCAGCCACGTGAAAAGAGTAGGCACTGATGGTAACAAAGAAGGAGAGTAGGTTGAGCATTAAAACGATGAAGAAGGAAGTGGAAGAATGAAGAGAAGTGGAAAGTAGAAGGAAAAAGTTTTTTTGTAGTATATATTTCAGTTGTTTCACAGGACAATGTGGACAATCATTCCTCAAACATACAAGAAGCGGCAAACACACTTACGGTTTTCCGCCAGGGATTCCTGTCAGACTGGGAGGAATTCCTCGCATATGAGAATGAGGATCAAAACCAACCTTGAGGAGAGAACACAGACATTTTATGATCACAGTGCAAACACATGCCCATCGGCAAAATGCACACAGGTCAATACTAACCTGTGGAACAGAGCACAAACACTTGTGAGCACAAAGCAAACAGACACTCTTGAGCACATGCAGAATCTGAATGACAAGTTTAAGAGTCAGCAAACACACAGAGATAGAACTGACACGCACGCACGCGCGCGCGCGCACACACACACACACACACACACACACACACACACACACACACACACACACACACACACACACACACACACACACACACACACACACACACACACACACACACACACACACACACACACACACACACACACACACACACACACACACACACACACACACCTGCTTCCATCTGTGTCCATCAAGTGTTGCCCAGACACAGACACAGCTGTGAATCGACTAAACCTATTTAAACAGTGTAATGAACACTATGCAAATAGAGCCAAGAGTGATGGGGCGACTCGATGCAATGCACATCAGCCTATCCACGACATACATTATATCACACACAAGAGAAATTACTGTTGACACTTTCCACACTTTGCAATGTAAAATACAATGTTAATGAAAAGTATTTACAACTATTAACTAACAAAACAGAACTGAATTATTGTGGATGTAATTACACTGATCAACAGAAAAAAGACTTAACATCAAAGACAAATATTAAGGTAATAATTCTGAAATAAATCTAAAATGAGTAAAATATGACAAATTACTAAAATATTATTGACTCTATAAAGAATTCACTGTGGCAGCCTGTTGATTTCAGAGCTTCCTGAAACTGGATGGGGATCATCTGTGTTGAATCAAGGCATGAGAGGTGATTTCAATCTACATTACTCGAAGGTAAAACTGTTAATTCACTTCGCCCCCAACAGCGACATTATAAAGACTACATATTAATCAAGTCTGCTGAAGGATACAACAACATCTCCAACACACTGAATGTTTCCTTAAAGTAGCGCAAGGTCATAAAAATGGAAAGAACATAGTTTGGCTGTACATCTGCATGGAGAAGGTTATAGGGTGTCACGGCTGAGTTGCGAGCGCTGTGCATACAACTGTTGCCCCGGCGCTTCAGGGAGAACGAGCAAAGAGGAAGTCACAGCTGAAACAAACTCACATGAAGGCAGCAAAAGTTGAAGATGTGACTTGAAAATTCACTCTGTTCGCTTCACTCACAGTTATCACATAACTTCAAAGAGCTTGAGAACTTTCATGAGAAAAGGGAGAGGGATAAAAAGGGACTCTACACAGAGTAAAGACTGGGATTCCTATCAAAGGAGAATCTACTTTATATTGTCTTGAAAGAGGGGAATATTTAGGTAATGAAAACTGTTGTGCTTATATATATATACATGAATGTGCTATATATGTACTTAATTTCTCCACTGTGACAATAATGTAAACAGTGAGATATGAAAAAGTTCAAGTGTACTTGAAACTTTCTATAATGAAAAATTTGTAATACTAAAAGTTGATTTGATATTTTTTTTGCCCACAGATATAAAATGTCCCTTTACCAAAACTTAAAACATCCTTTTCTACTCACCATAGGTGAACGGCCATATGCAGCCACAGCGGCCGCAGCAGCGGCGCTCATCTGAGGTGACATGTTGTGCAGTCCAGCAGCATAGGCCGCAGCACCGGCCGCACCCGCCAGCTCCCCATTCATCCCTGCTGCATGAGGCAACATACCAAATGCACCGGGGTACGGGCCTGGTACTGCAAGAGGTGTCCGCAATCCCGCAGCTGAGGAGTAGATGCAGGGGAAGAGCATTTAGGTTCAACATCCCTTAAATATCTATGAATACAAGTCTTGATAAGCTTACAGATCTCTGACTGAATCCATCATTACTGCAAATGAGATTTATCTTTCCTATCTAGCAGACTCTGGGGAGCTCTGCCTGTAAACACGTTTTTTCCAGAGGAAAGTTGTGCACATTAAAATAACACAACCGATCATATCATTCAATTACAAGTGCTCATGCTGGACTTACTGGGTGGATGTGGTATCTCCATGGAGGGGGGTTTGGACAGACTGGGCCGGATCCCAGGTGTGGTGCTCGGACCAGGGGTGGAGTCGCCTCTAGGCGTGGGTGTACTTGACTTAAGCCCCGGTGTACCTGCCTTATCTCGCTGCCACATGGAGAGAAACACTAAATTAGGTAAAGAGCATCTTTTCTCTTTGTTTGAGATTAATGTATTTGTGTATTTTCACCTTTTCTAAATTACCCCAACCGTCTTTTTCACCAATTAAAAAAGCTTTCATGGGCATAGATCAGACATCATATATGCAGATACAGATATATCTCAATAGGCTAATATCAGCAGATAAAATCAGTCAACCAATACATTGGTGGAGCTCTACTAAGGATGCACCAATTCAATACAGACTTAAATAAATGGGTCAGTGACAATAGGAACAATCTAGGTTAGTATAAGCCATAAGTCATAAAGGACGGCACAGTGATTTTTCGCGGAGCATCGTGTTGCCACAGCAAAAAAATGAATGACTATGATCGCCTAATCTAAAACTTTTAGTCGGACCCCAGCATTAGCCTTGATTATGAACTTAATTCTTACTGAATTTTAATATCGCTCGTAAACTCAGTCAGGAAGTCTACGCTCCAGCATGCTTCGGTTGTAGTTTAATTGTCATGCGCCAATAAACCTAAGAAATGAATAAAGTAATCTACAAAAATAAATCTCATCTTGAAATAGCATGAAGGGAGAAAGATTTATAGCCAATTAATTCATTAATCACTGGTATCGGTTCAGTACTTGATAACGGCCAATACACAAATCCCAAGTATTAGCTTTGGGACTGAAAACGTTGGATCGGTGCATCCCTACAGTAACATACATGTCTGTCTTCATCATCAATCCACCTCGTTTATCCAACAGTATATTTAAACAACTGAAACGTTTTTAGTCTCATTCATCCCTACCATTGCCATCTCTTTGGACTTGAGGGAGGAGGAGCTAGCTGATGATGCAGTAGAGGCTGGACTACAGGGGTCTTTCTTGAGAAGACGTGCTTTATCCAGGCCATTTTCTCTAGGTGAGGGGAGGGGAGTGCCACGAGGGGAGGCTGGATCCTGTTGGAGAGATAAGGATTCACAAAGCGATGTTGTATTTTCCCGGATAGAACACGGAAGACTGAATATATCACACAGACATACATATATATATATATATATATATATATATCGTAGTTAATTCAAAGAGTGACATCCCCAACAGAATTTAGTTCATTCATCCAACCCACAAGAAAAACAATCATGACAACCATTAACAAATAATAAAAACATCACAACATTCTTACCTCATTTGAAACATCCACCACTAAATTATCATCACTTTTCTCCCCATCGCTGTCCTGCAAACACAGACCGTCAGTTAGTTCACCACCACATACTCTCAACCTCCTTTAATTAGATAGAAAAACAAGTGAAATATTGAGAAGTTAATCATTCTTTACATCCAATGTGTGTCTATGAGACATCTGAACAAACACCGAAAATGCATGCTGCACATTTGCATACAACGACACACACAGAAAGCAGAACCATCTCTTACATAGTGGCTGGAGTCCTTGTCATCCACCTTGCGTTTCTTGGTGTCATTTGAAAAATCAGGTCCGTTGCGTCGCTTATCTGAGTTCCTGAGACTTTCTGGCAGCATTGAGTTACTCTGCAGAAGAAAGCAGTGAGGAGGTGGAGTAGAATGAGAGAACGCAAGTGGAACAGGAGAACAGAGGGAAGAGAGACGGAGGACAAAGAGGAAAAAAAACAAGAAAAAGGATTTGTAGAGCTGAGAAAGAAATTGTCCTTTACAGTTGAGGTTTGTTGTGTGTTTAGTCCCCATGAGCTCATAAGACTGTCTAATCCATCTACCACTAATTATAAAAGCTATTTAGCTATGTGTAGAGCAGGTTAGAAAAACAGAATCCTACTCGCAAATAGGTTAATAGTTCACAGACGCTACATTAAGTAGCACTAACACTTAAACAGCAACCTCTTTTCTCACTTGACCGAAGCCAGTCACAGCCACACACACACCAACACCACTGAAGTTGATGATTACATTAAGTGGCTCTCAAAATCTATCAGTGCTCCCTCTCCTGGCTCTGACAAGCTGTACTGGCTGCAGTGTGTGTGTGTGTGTGTGTGTGTGTGTGTGTGTGTGTGTGTGTGTGTGTGTGTGTGTGTGTGTGTGTGTGTGTGTGTGTAATTGACTGTGAAAGCCTGTGTGTATGATCAAGTGTGTAACAGACTGTGTGTGTATTACTTGCATCACACACACACACAACACACACAACACACACACACACACACACACACACACACACACACACACACACACACACACACACACACACACACACACACACACACACACACACACACACACACACACACACACACACACACACACACACACACACACACACACACACACACACACACACACACACACACACACATCCCCCCTCTGGCCTCATGACCAACGGATCCTATTGTTAATGGATTAAAGCTTCATGTTGAGTCCATTATAGTCTCAGCCTGTCAATGAAATGTGCATACAACATACACAAACACACATGCGCGTGCACACATCTACCATGGGAGTGGGCTTTGAGGGGGAAAGGGTAAATGAAGGAGGAATAGCTAAGAGAGGAGGAGCATGGGAGGGGGGTGAGAAAAAGACGGGGAAAGGGAGGGGATGAGATTAGAGGACAGAGAGGATGAGAAGAGGGTGTGAGAGTGTGGAGGAGAAGAAAGGGCAACAAGAGATGAGAGAGGGAAAGAGAGGAGTGTGGGGGGGGTGAAAATCTGTATTCTGCCAATGGCCCCTTCCTTCACGCCCTCCCCTCTTCCTCCCTTCCTCCCGCCTCTTCTTTTACTGAAAGGTTTTAGTGAGCTGAGCACAGGAGCACTGACCCGCAAAACATAAGCAATTTCCCCCCTCCATGCCTCCCCTGTTCGCATAGTCTTTCTCACACACACACACACACACACACACACACACACACACACACACACACACACACACACACACACACACACACACACACACACACACACACACACACACACACACACACACACACACACACACACACACACACACACACACACACACAGAAGCTCAGTGTCATATGACTGCTGCACCCTCACCCCCACCCTTTCCCAAGCCCTCCCCTCTCAGTGGTGGTGATATTAAACACAATGAGAGTCTTTAAGCGCGAGATCAGGGCCAGGGGGAGGGGGGTAGAGGGGGGTAATCTGCTCACTGAGGTGTTAAATAGGCACAACAATGCAGGCTAGGCTGGAGGAGTGTGCGTGTGCATATGTATGTGTGTGTGTGTGTGTGTGTGTGTGTGTGTGTGTGTGTGTGTGTGTGTGTGTGTGTGTGTGTGTGTGTGTGTGTGTGTGTGTGTGTGTGTGTGTGACCACGCTAAAAAGCTCATTTGGAGAAGAAAGGAAACCTAACAGTTCAGTGCAGATCTAGGGCAGGACTAAAGAGACAGGCCAACGTTTTGCCTAAGAGATCCCACTAAACACCACACACACACAGAGACACACACACACACACAGAGACACACACACAGAGACACACACACACCCCCACCCACCCACCCACACACACACACACCCCCACCCACCCACCCACCCACCCACCCACCCACCCACACACACACACACACACACACACACACACACACACACACACACACACACACACACACACACACACACACACACACACACACACACACACACACACACACACACACACAAACTTTGAAACTTACAGTCAAAAATACACATTTAATGCTTAATGATATGTGAGTGTGATACAGTGGTAGAAAACTAAAGCTGAGATGTTGTGATGAGCATCACTCTAACAAATGTCCCTTTCTAGATACAGTACTGTTCACAAAATGCTACTTCGCATGAGTAGTAAAAGGTTGGCCCAAGACGACCTTGACTGTATCATTGCATGGATTTAAGAGGCTTTCTTTCTTTTTCCCTTTGATCGTTTTTCCAACACTACCAGGGGGGATCATTTCCTAAGCAAAAAACAGTAACATTATAACTTGCACCTAACTCATTAAGACCGAATGCAACATATGCTCACATCTCCCTGTGACTGTCCGCGACGTATTTTTTCATGGTATCAATTTCAAGCCAAGTGACCGACAAAATGCATTGCGTTAAGCTTGAATTCACCTTTTTTTGGGGGGATTGAAGTTCACACAACGGCTGACAAGTGAGTACAGCAGTTAATTATTTGGATGAAAACAATGAGAAACAACTTAAAAGATTCAGACACGTACTTCAACATGGCTGCAGGCAAATGTGATGATTTACATTTGAAAGCCATATGCTGATGGTCACAAACAGTTTATATTTCATGTGTCTATCTGATTTAGAGGCGGAGAACTAAAGGTTTGAGGGAATGTCAAGTTTTTCAGAAATCCCTCAATTTTAGCAGGTTGGTTTCAGAAAATGCTCAGTTTATAGAAAGCTTTTTTTGAGGGCGCTTTAGGTCTTAAGGGGTTGAAGGTAGTTTTCTTTGAGTAGTTTAAATTTGTTAGTCCCTGAACTCTGAGTGGCATTTAATGATCCCTCTGATATCCATCAACGGAGTGAAGACAGACTGATCTCACACTGCTGAGCTTCAGTAAACTGCAGCAAACTGCATCTAAGCACAAAGTCAAATTCCCCCAAAGCAAATGATCGCTTGAAGAAATGCGAGCAAGTAAACCGAGTGGTTTGTCAGGACAGTCAACGTTGCCACAAGAAAAGGAAGTACTTACGGTTCCGGGCTCTCGCTCTATTGCCATTGGGAACATACATGTGGTTGAGGTCACAGGGTAGGGTGTTCAGCAGGGAAGAAAACAGAAAAATGAGAAAGGAAGGAGGATAAATTAGAAATGTGTGGGTTTGTACACTTCATTATATTTACCAAAAAAGAACCCAATCTTCAGAAAGTAAAAACCCTTTCAAGCAGCTCCAACAATTTTGGTAACCATTGGGATGTCAAACAATCAAACTAAGCATCTCTCAGAAATACAAAGTGCAAGTTAGAATAACATGGTCATTTCATGCAAAAACTTCAGGATAAGACAAGTAAGACAATAACAATTGCCCCGGTCTATTTGAAGTGGCATTTCTTTGCTGGTGCGTGCGTGCGTGCGTGTGTGCGTGCGTGCATGCGTGTGTTTTCACCTCTCAGGTGGTCAGGTCCTCCAGAGTGAGAGTCTGCTCCGGACAGGTGGGGCTTTTTATCACCGTCTTTCCCCATCAGATGGGGAGGAATACCACCAAGGGCTCCTGATAGAGCCAGAAGGCCAGCAGAGCCACCCAGCTGAGAGGGGTGGAGACCAGCAGGGTGAGGGGTCATGGGCACAGGGGCACCGCCATGGTTATGGGATAGATGCTGCTGCTTTCAAGAAATAGAGAGAGGAAAAACAGAAAGAGAGAAAAAGGTGGTCAGTTAAACTGAAAATAAAGATATATGGACATGCAAGGATGTTGTAGCACACTGCTGAGTCGTCTCGATGTCAGTTGGAAATGTTCTGCAAACACAGAATAATTGGTGAATTATCACTCGCCTTGGAGTACACACGTATGTTTGTTTTATTTGGATTGTTCTGCTAACCTAATTCATCATTTTCATATTCATAGTCATAAGGGAATTGTCATCCTGGAAGAGACCACTCCCATCAAGAGAGGCGTGTTTGATTACAGGATAGATGTGATCACTCACTGTTATCTTGCCCGCTTGTGACAATAAGGATGACTCGTCTAACCCCATGACAGTTTTCATTTTAGAACAGTGCCTGTGGTTTTTGCACCACTGAACTTTCAATTGTCCAATCATAATTGTAATGGGGGATTTAATCCTGCTATTATAACCCTCTCTACGTAATTGTCAATGGACCGTTCTTGCTGACAGTGTGATCAAGTACTACACGTACATGCTCAGGCAACTTCTGTTTTTCTGTGCATATTGCACTAATGCATGAGCATCACGGTCATTAAAGAGTGCCGTCGACAGCAATTTCCGACCTTCTAGCTGCCTTAAACGCGACACCTGACTCCAAAAAACTCAAGTGTCAGTGAATGAAACTGAACCACCAATAGGTAAAGAAAAAATCATTAGCACTCTAACCTAATCAGAAGAGATGAGTCTTCAACAGATGGGACAGTTTCTTCAGTGACTGGGTTTACACCACCTCAACAAGCTGCTGCAGTCTACAAGGCAGCGAACACATCCTCTCCCCCCACCTACACACCGCCTCACACACACCCTCCCTCCCTCTGAGGTCAAACACTGAACAATACTGACAGCTGGGATCACAGCCCACAGCCCGAGGATGTGGTTGGAGAAGAGGGGGGAAGAAAAGAAGGAATGACAGAAGTGGGGGGAGAGAGCCGAAAGCCCCAGCTGCTGCCTGCACTGTCACGTCTTGTAAGAGAGTGAAGCGGTTAAGGAGAGAGGGGAGGAGAGAAGGAGTGAAGAGGGTGAGAGAGAGAGAGAGAGAGAGAGTTTGGCTGGCAGCCCTGCTCTCTCTTTCACACCAAATCAGGCGCTCGTCTGAGCGTGAAATGCCTTTGTGTTCCAAAACATCATTATTGCCTCCTCAGACAGTAGCCGCGGGAATCCAAGCTCACTGATTCGCCGTAGGGAGGGGAGGAGGAAGGAGGGAGAGGAGAGAAGAAGGAGGGGCAGAGGAGGCAACTCAGCAGGGGTGGAAGGAGTGCTGAAGGTCAAACCGACTTTTATCTCACCTAATTGACTAACCCACTCCCCCTCTCCTGAGCCCCTGCCTTCTCTTTTCCTCTCTATCCATCCTTCGCTCTGTGTCCTGCCCCCATGAATGAAAGACGCACAACAAAATAGTCTTTTAGCTTCAGCCCCCATGCCTGCCTGCCTGCCTGCCACCCCACACGCACACACACACGCGCGCACACACACACGCACGCACACGCACGCGCACGCACGCACGCACACGCACGCGCACACACACAATTTCCCGAGTTGGATTGTCTGCCAAACAATCAAACATAAACACACCCACCAATCACACTTGATCACACATACATGCACACACAGTCTAGATTAAATAGGAACACACACACACACACACACACACACACACACACACACACACACACACACACACACACACACACACACACACACACACACACACACACACACACACACACACACACACACACACACACACACACACACACACACACACACACACACAATCCTAACCCTGACTGTGTTTTTAAGAATAACACAAATGCACGCTCTGCTACACACACACACAAACAGATTCAAAAACACACTTAAGCACACACAGATACACAAACAGGACCCCTGATGGGAGTAAATGGAGGGGAAGCATTGGTCGATGCAAGGAGAGTCTGGTTTGTCATGGGATGTTAGCATGTGAGCTCCTGTGTGTGTGTGTGTGTGTGTGTGTGTGTGTGTGTGTGTGTGTGTGTGTGTGTGTGTGTGTGTGTGTGTGTGTGTGTGTGTGTGTGTGTGTGTGTGTGTGTGTGTGTGTGTGTGTGTGTGTGTGGAGGTAGGGGCAACATGCTTCATTACACTCATTTAACTCACAAACGTGGTGACTGACAGGCTGGCGTGGGAGACGGGAGCAGAGGGGAAGAGGGTAATGTAAGGGCAATGCTGTGACCCCCCCAACCCTTTTTACAAACACTGAAATCCTGCAATTAAGACTGAAACAGCAACTGCCAAATCCACCTCACCCCATCACACACAAACAGAGACCCCCCTCTTTAAGTCCAGACCAACTAACAAGCCCGCCTCACATCTAACCGAACTACCCTCCAAATCCAGTGCAACTCTTTGCTAAGCTAAAGCTAAGAAGACCCTCCCTCCCCTCAACCCCCAGCCTCCCTCTTAGCAACTATCAGGCTGAGTATTCTCAACCATTCTCCAATCCCATTCAAAAAGTCACCAACAACAGCGTAACTTCTTCTCATTTAGATAACTGTCCCATCCTTCATTACGTAGACGATTTTTTTCTATAAACAATTCTCATCGAGTCATAGCCTTTCTTCTCTATACATGGGTCACATCTACCAATCAATTGATCCCTCAATCAAAATCAATTCTTATTTCTAGACCATTAGTCCATAGAGAAACTGTCATTGGGTTTCATTTTATTTCTTCTCCTAACAACTTTTGCATACGGCTTACAATCCCCAAAATACATGTCAGTGAACTCTGCCCTTGGCTCATCACCTAGAGATTAGTTTGGTGATCAAGAGATTAAATGACTGACACTGTATTCTAAACTATATTTTTGTATTTCAAACTTTATGCCCTAAATGTATAATCAGTGTTTGTGCAGGTGTGTCATTTATAACACAAGTACCACTGCAAAGGTTTAAGGGTGATTCCCCTATTCTCCCTTATTAGAGTTAAATCATTAAAGACCATATTATAAAAAATTCTGAATTTAGGAATAGATATATATACTGTTTATTATTGCAACATAAAAGTGAAAAGAGGAGCGATCTCCCTTTCAGAGATTCTGAGAGGGGGGTAATTTCTTTCACTCACTGCAGCGCGCACGCACGCACGCACGCACGCACGCACGCACGCACGCACGCACGCACGCACACACACACACACACACACACACACACACACACACACACACACACACACACACACACACACACACACACACACACACACACACACACACACACACACACACACACACACACACACACACACACACACACACACACACACAGGCTTCACAAGAGTCGATGTTGACAATGCTCGTTGCAACAAGTACAAGTCTTTTACATGAAAGGAAGGAAACACAAGCAATCTGTCGAAAGATCTAACGAAAATTCAACACATGCGAGCAGAGAAATGCACAGATATCTATGCTAGCAGCCTGGAGCCCACATGTAATTATAAATGAACAGATATGGGTTAATGATTCAAAGTAACCCTCAGCCAGCTGATTGCTAAGGGTGCGATCATAAATTCAATTCGAAATGCCTTTCAGAAATTCTTAGTTTCAGAGAGCAGAGGCAGATTTAGTGATTTGGGGGCTGCAGCCAAACAACAGCAGAGTAAGTCTACAAATAGTGACTTGCAAAACTCAACACTCTGACTGTCATGCCATCCATATGTGGCAGGAAACACGCATGTGACAGGTTAAACTTAAACAAATCACAGATCAAAGTTTGCCCATATCTGTCTTTTAATGCGTTGAGAAGGAAATGTATTTCTTATCAAATAAACAGACATATAGAGACAGTCAATATAAGTATAAGATGAAGTAGAGGAATACACACTGTAGGTGGAAGACCAGGCAGTCCACGTACCCCGATGACAGCATTGAGCTCTGCCATGGTCACCTGTTTGGCCCGCTCCACAGCTTGGACCACCTGCTGCTGATGCTGCAAAACACACAAGACACGCACAACAAGGTTGAAAACTGAGAGTAAAAGGCCTATTATTATTGAGTGTGCGCATTAACGGCATGAAAAAACTGTCTGCAGCTCAAAGTCACACACACTTACCTCCTGTGAGAGGAAGGGGATGACTTGTGCACAGATGGTGTTAAGTCTCTTGGCAATCTCAGTCTGGTGAAGGAACAGACACAGAGACATAAAGAGACTTAATTTTTATAACATAATTACATTCATTTAGAAAAGACAGCTGTGCAGTGACACCAATAAAGTCATACAAGCGCGCGCACACACACACACACACACACTGAAAACTGCCATCACCACAGCAAACTAACAAACACATATGCCTACCATACCAATCTATGAAATCATGACGACACTCTCCACTTCTCTTTGCACACAGCTGTGTGCCACTGTTAGCATCACTAACAGACACACACACAGTACAACGAGATTTCCCTTTATACTTAACAGTGTGAGCTCAAGCTTCCCTCTTTCGCTCAGTTGTACTTCTTTTGCTCTCTCTCTCTCTGTGCTCTTGTCCCTCTTCCCATCAGCACTTCAACATAATCTCATCAGCTACTAATTTCATTTACTCTCATCCAGTATCCATGCCAAGACATCCGCCTGCCCCCCAAACCCCCGGAGGTGGCTACAATTGGCTGAAAGCAGATACCCCCATGGTGGCATTAAATCAGATAAGGCAACTCGTGTTACATATCATCCAATCATATTGATACAAAGAAGGCCAGGGCAGAGAGGGAATTGGAGGAGCCATGAAACATAGTATTGGCTCATCTGACACACACATTCCACATAAATAGATTTGTGCTGGATGTGAAGGCTTTAAAAAAGGAGTATATATTTTTGTTAAATGAAAAACCTAGGAAAAAATAGGAGATTTTCATCATCATGGGATGAAAACTAATGACACCTGGGCATATGGCAACTATTTAAAACTCAGTGAACAAGACCAACGCACAGTCATCGAGCTGTGTCACAGCACAATGCAACAATCTGTGGGGATCAAACTGACCCAACTATGACGTCACCTGCTGAAGAAATAACTGGTTACAATGACAAATTCCCCCGTTCTTACAATAATACTTCCTCATTCCGAGAGATTAAGGCACAGTGTTGCTGTGAGCTTAATACAACAGCAACAGAAGATGATGGGGTCAAAAAACAAAGTATCTGACAAATGAATATGTTGATCTGATGGTGATGGTAGATGAGAAGTCAAAGGATCAACGTTCATGACAATCTACCCAATAATTGTCAAGATATTTCACTCAAAACTACAAATGTAAACCTTATAAGACGTAAAGTCAGGAGGGCTTAAATTCGCCTGGAGACCATAAATGGTTGTACAACATTTCTTCTCACTGTTCAGTAGTTGCAAAAATATTTCAGTTTGGACCGACAGACATTGCCAATGGGTTTGATAATTCCTGACAAGCTGACATTGTGAACATCCCCTTCTTAGATGTTTGTCTATCTATAGTTGTGAAGACACCCGTTGACACAATGCATTCCCTAACCCTAACCATCACAACTAAATCTAAATTGAATTATAACTATAACCCTGAAATCAAGTCTTAATTCTCTAACTTTGAAGTTGTGAGGCCCGGCCAAGATGTCCTCACAACAATGGTTTTGTTTTTCCAAAGACACTATCAACTGACCCTGATACAGTTCAGCCAATTATGCACTTGGACACCTGGATAAACAAAAATAAAGTTATAGCCAATTCAAAAGAAGTCCTAAACTAATCAAGTAACTGCTTCACCTGAAATATAACTTGGAGAACAACCAAAACCTAAAAAAGAAAATACTTGGAAGGATTCAAGTTACACAGGACACTACCCAGAAAAATCTAAATAAGGTGGTTAACTGAATATGCAATGTAAAAGTACCAAATAGAGATAAGTAAATATGGAATAGCTTCACCTTAAGAATACTAAACACTATGAATAATTGACTCCACAATTAAAAAGAATTATTAAAAGGAGTTATAAGCCGTCAGAGCAGTTTTAGTTTTGTTTACAATCTGTAACTGCATGTGTGACTTGTAACGTGAAAGCCTTAAAATGCTAATTTACACATCTCGGTACACTGTGACTAACGGCAAATCAATATTAAATGACAATTGTACAGTTTTTTTTACAGTGCTTGATTTGAAGAGAAAATGTATGTATTCAACTGCTCTGGCTTACCAGTTTGTGCGGCGTTTGTACTATGTTACGCCATTGTGTTTGGTCTAGAGCTCAGTAGTATCTGCACATATGTAAACCTGATGTACCCATAACTTTAGCCTTTGTACAATACATCAGCATAACATACCTCAACACCGTTCTTCTTTCTGCCCTTTAGAAACCTGCACCCTGACCAAGCTGCCGACATCTGCATACTGAACTCAATCTCAGAATGTGCAAGTTATACCGAGCCTAGAAAGCTCTAAACGAAGAGCTGTTTCACGCAGTCTATACTTGAACATCCATTCTCAGAATCCTGAGCCTACAATTAGTCCTGTATAAAGGCTCACTGATTAGGGCTGTCTGAGAATAGTCTGACTAACTACTATCAGGTCAGCTGAGCTAATCTAACTAAGCTAATTGACAAAACTAACAAGGATTAAACAAACGAGGCTGCGAGGCACCATTACAGATCGCGAGTCAAGGACATCTGAAGGAAATAAAATAAAGATAACCACATTTATAGGAAACTAGCCAAGTTCTGAAAGAAACATAGGAGAATTTCTTTTGAGTGAGCACCTACACAGAAGTTGAGGATATGGCTAGAATTTGCAGTAACACAATGTGCTAACAGACAACAGGCTTCCTATCACACATATAATTGGAGCATTACTGTTACACTACACTACTTCAAACGCGCGTGCGCACACACACACACACACACACACACCCATACTTACAGCAGCAGGAGGTAGGTTGTTAGTCTGTATCCCCTGTACCCCCCGCACAAAGAAGCTTGTTGCTCTGACAACTGCAGCCCCAAGCTAATGACCTCCCCTGGAGCTTTAGTGCGTAAGTGTTTGTGTGTGTGTGTGTGTGTGTGTGTGTGTGTGTGTGTGTGTGTGTGTGTGGACAATAGGAAAGAGATGCAGCTCCCTCATAATGAAAGAACAGTAGCTCTGCATGGACATAAAATGAAAGAGGAGCCAAGAAAAAAAAAAGACACAAGGGGGTTGGGGGTGGGGGGGTGTAGCGCAAGAAAGAAGAGATCCCATGATTGTAAATGGAGAGTGAGAAAGGGTAGAAAGAAAGGGTGAGAACTTGGGGTATGAAAGGGGGTGACTACACAAGAGGAGAAGGAGAACATGAGGAAAAATACCTAAGGGAAGGGAGTGTGAAAGAGTCAGAGACGCATCCCCACTCTTCAGTGAAGCAGCCAGGCCAATCCACCTCCAATTTCCTCTGGTCTGACTGGTCGATAGTTGTGGTAATTACTGGTAAATGCTCTGAGCCTTAGACCACTCCTGTGGGGAAAAGTGTGTCTGTGTGCGTAAGAGTGTGAGATTTTCCTCCTCGTCCATGTGTCTACATACTGTACTTAACCATCCGATTATATTTGCCTTTATAAGTATCTGCACATTTACTCATACATAAGCATATCTGACCTTTTGAGTTATGTGTACATTACCATGTGTAGGAGCGAATTTACCAGTCCGTGAGAGTTTTCAAACATTTTTCATGGTTGTTCAAAATTGTCTTTTCCTTTTCGTATTTGTGTAAATTACAAGAGTATGTGTCCTTATCACACTCTTCTGTGTTTCCACACTCGTGCGCCTGCCTTACTAAAGTATGTGTTGGTGCCTTTTTCCCTCCGAGCTCCTAAAAGGGGGAAGCTCCACGGTCTCTTCTCTGCCGGCTTCACAGTGATCGATTCCTCTGCCCTCCCCAGCCCTGCCCCTCTAATGTAATAAAGCAGGTCGCTCTCCTAGACAGCACCAATCAATCTACAGAGCCATTCATCCTGCCTCTGGACTCAGCTGGCCGGCCCTAACTGGGGAAATGGAGACAGAGCCCCATCGATCACAAATAAATACACACACACACGCACGCACGCACGCACACAAAAAATGGGGTACGGTACATACACACAGATACATTTGTGCACACACAAGGACATGTCAACAGGCACACATACCAAATACATCAGAAACCTTGCTGTGAGAGAGAGAGAGAGAGGGAGGGAAAGAGAGAGGGAAGAGAGACAAACAGGAAGATGCAGAGGCACAGATGAGCAACCATACCTGTTTGTGCATTTCGATGTTGAGGCCATAAGACATCTCATAGTACTGAGAAGACAGAGAGTCAGAGGGTTAAAAAGCTTAAAACAACTAAGGAGAGTTTTACTGATAATTTTGTGTCATTCTCATCTGCTTCAGAGAGAACAGACAAATGTAGAGCCTCTGTATCCATGCCAAGTGCTGGGGCGCTCCGTGAGATTTGTTTACGACGATGTACGTCAGTAAAATACTATTAATTGGTTTATACAACTATTTTTTCTGGTGCCTGTGGCAATTTTAATGGTTTAGTCGACGGTAAGCGTGCACACGTGTACCACTGACAACTGCAAAGTTGAAACAGCTTAATCTCACACTTTAATCGTCTTCATTTGCATCTCTAAGCAATGAAACTGCACAAAAAGCGTGTGTCACTGGCAGGACAGTGTGCAGTGTGTTTGTTTTTCTTTACTTTATGCCTCTTTCTTTCATTCACATACTAATATAGTATTTCGATTTTTCACTTCGTCTTTGGAAATATGATAGTTCTAAAAAATCTCCCTCAATGACAATTCAGCAGAACAAACTGCAGCATGTGATGTGCAAGAAACTCACCATGACATAGTGTCTCTGCATCTCCGTCTTTTCACTGGCCAGCTTCTCACACTCCAGCTTGAGACTGGAAAAACAACAATTCACCGTGAACTTTTTACGAGAATTATCTCAAGTTAAGCAAATGTTCATCAGTATAAACCAGCACCTCAGTTTCCCAGTCCGTGTGGATAGCTTTTTTGTTTCATTTATGATCTATCAGCATGAATTAGTGTGGACATAAATAGATCTGCGATTGTGTCTCTTTTGTCTAAATGAATGTAGTCAAACTAAAGAGATACAGTTAGGATGATGAATAAGTAATGCGTTAGTCCTCCCGCTGTTTTCCTACAATAGACAGAACAACACACCAACAAGACTTGGTGGACAGGTTATAAGTCTCCTCTGATCCCTCTTGGTTTTGTTGCTCACTGATTAAAGCACCCACAATCGCAAATACTAGCAGCTCCTCGGGAGAATAAACGTTAAATGGAGAAGACCGATCCTGTGTAATTATGAAAACCATGTCAGCTGTGCGGTGTTTGCTTTAAACCGCTTTGTGTGTGTGTGTGTGTGTGTGTGTGTGTGTGTGTGTGTGTGTGTGTGTGTGTGTTTGTGTGAATCATGATGTGAATTTAAAAACTAAGCAGTCTGGTTGTCGGTCAGCAGCTTTTACCTGTTGTGGCCAAACCGCCCTGACAACACAAATAAGTAAAAGCACATACACACAAAGCAAAGAATAACACAACTGCACACGACCCACAACCACACATGCACACAGGAGGGGGAAAATAAGGAGTGATTTATGAAAGCCTGAGCCCACACGCCACCCTCTGGCTCTCACCCATCACCCAGACTTAGACCTACCGCAGCGTAAGCACTAACACTGCTGCGTGTGTGCACACTTTTGTGTGTGTGTGTGTGTGTATATGAACCTAATCCAGGTTCACGGGTTAGTTTGAGGACAGAGTTGGGGTTTTGTTCATTATGTTAAGGGAGATGACTGTGGTTTAGGGTGAGGTTTAGTCTTTGAAGATGACAACGAGAAGATTGGCCGGCACGCCGGCACCATGACGACGGAGCAGCCTGCCATGAGAATGTGTGTGTTTGCACTATCCACCTGTGGTACTGCGCCTGAAGGAACTGGAACTCCTCCTTGATGCGGTCCAGTGACTCCGGGATGGTGAACTTGAAGGGCTGGCCTGGAGCCTGGTGGGGCGTCTGACACACACACACACACACACACACACACACACACACACACACACACACACACACACACACACACACACACACACACACACACACACACACACACAGACAGACACAGACACACAGAGAGACAGAGAGAGAGAGAGAGAGAGAGAGAGAGAGAGAGAGAGAGGATTATGAACATCATAGTGCCTCATTATGTGGTCTACAATATATGCATTTGATTCTTTTCCAGGCTGGCATGTAATGTAAACTTTTAACTATTAGCTGTTATTGAACAAACAATATTATCAATCCCACTCAGTGCAGGTGCACAACCCAATTAACAAGAAGGAGAACAAGAGAGAGCTTGATATAATCGTGTACTCTGCCCGGAGGCTGTTCCAAGTGGAACAAGAAGAGGGCCGGGTGAGAGACAAAGAGGCGGTGTTATCGGCCCGGTCACAGCCAGGTAACTGCCGGTGGAGCAGGAAGGGAAGGAGTCTTACCGGGTGCCGCCCCTGGGGGAACATCGTTATCTCCGGGAGGACACAACCGGCGTCCTGCTGACGACCACGTTTCGAGGGATCCGTCGGGGGCACGGGGAGGAGGTGGGGGCGCTCCCGGTCACGGAGATGAATCCATCCGCCCGTCTTATGGTTATTATTATTATTATTATTATGACCAGCTGTAGTTAATTGCGAATGAAACCGACCTCCCCTCCGCTCCGTCCCGGCTCACGGGTCGTTTAACGGGAATCCCCGCTCCTCGTCCCCCCGCTGTCGCGCTCCGTCCTCCGCTCCAGCGGCGGCGGCGCGGCCGTAAATCAACCGGAAAAACACTGGAAACGGCTCATTAGCCGGAGGCGGCTGCAGCCCCGCGCCACCCAACCTCTCCGCGGCCCGTCTGGTTACGAGCCAGGTGAGACGCGCAGAAGCCTGGAGCCGCCTCGGTCACTCCGGCGGTCCTCCGGAGACGACTCCCGGTGTATTCCGAGTGCGGAGAGAAGTCGAGCAAACAAACAGCGACGAGGAGCAAAGTGAAGCCGGCGGCCCGTCAGCAGACCGCCGCCGACCGTCGTCTGTCCGCCGGGAGCATCGGAAACTAAATCCAGTCAAGTTAATTGCAGTGGAGAGTTCCCACTTGACTCGCCGCGGACGCTCGTTGGCGGTTGAGCAGTCAACAAGAAAAAAAAACGGAAATGTTTACTTCCCCCGCGGAGTCCGGAGGCAAACCTGCGTCCCGGAAAAAGAAGTAAATATGATGTCGGGTTCGATAACAACAACTCCCGCCGCGGCGACAACAGTCCGCCGTCCAGCTCCGCGTTACCTCAATGGCAACTTTCTCACGCGGTTTCACGCTCCCCTGCTAACTGACACGCTGGGCCGGCCCACAAAACGGCCGCCGACCAATCAGAGCCGCCGCTCCACGTGGGGACCCGCGATGTGGAGTACGAAGCTGGCCAATGGCCGCTCTGCAAGTCTGTCGACCCGGTTGAGCTACGCGGATTCTGGCCAATCGGCGCGTCGCAGGGAGCTACCCATTCTGGAGGCGCGCAAGGGGCGGGCAGTGCGGTGGGCCCAGGCAAGTCTCACCTGTCAATCAAAGTAACGTGGGCCCGGCAGGGTTGAGGATGCGCGCGTGCACACACACACAGAGACACACACACACACAGACACACACACACACACACACACACACGGGAACACAAATACTGTCTTTCTTGGTAGCTGCTGTGAACCTTCCTCACAAGTGTCAGAGCAAATCAACTCAAATCTCTCTCTTCCTCTGCTCTGTATGTAATAATATGCCGTGTGCAAATGTATTTAGCAGGACTTGAACTCACTTTGTCCTCCACTTCTCTTAAAAGAAAAAAAAAGGAAAACTAATTATGCTGCTCATTTGTTGCACACTATTGGCTGTGTTCATGACCCGTTCGAGCAATTTATAGCAGTTTTTACATACGGTCCATATGGTGAACCACAGAGATAAATCAGTTTGCCTCCTGTTTCCACAGGCAGAGGGGTTTAGTGACAATCCCAAAACCTCTGATTTCATTTTTATGTCACATTTATTAGTCTTAGTGTGAAAATTAACTAACAAAAATGGTGAATCCTAGTTCATTGTATTAAAGTTCATAGAATCATATGCTGTTCTCCAAGCAAACAAAAACAGGAAGAAACACCTGGATCCCAAACAGGACAACAGTGCACTTAGAACAAAGGAGAGGAGCTGTAATACAATAATTCAATCTGCTAAAATTGAGCAAAACTACGCAGGCAGAAGAAGAAGCAAAATGGACCCCAAAAAAAGGTTGGTCTCACAGCTCTATTTGCTTGCAACACATTTGAAGCTGGGCGCTGACATATCTTTAGAAAAAATAAAAAGCACAAATATGTAAAAGTCAAATGGACATAAATAAAAAACAATATTGATGATTATATTGTAGTTAAAGGTAGAAATACACAGGTAAATAACTAGAGAAAGCATGAGGCTGTTCTTATTGCATGTCCATGAACCAGAAATTAAGAGTGTAGTCAACCACAAACCAGATGGCAGTAAACCATACAATGCCCTCGTTTTGTTTTGTTTCGGTTATTATCTTCTTTTTTTTAAGTGAAGAGTAATTTTTTTATTGTCATCCAGACCATACAACAAGAAGCGTAAAGCTGAACAAAATGGAAAAGTCTCTCAGCAAATGATTGACATAAAATGAGACGAACGAGTCCTTAACAAATCATGCACAATTTGCCACAAAGTTTGCCATAAAACAGCCAAAGCAGATAGTGACTGTATGTTTGTTTTTCATGGTCTTGGGGCATTAGATCTGTTGGGAAGCCCCAAACTTCAAGAGCACATACCATGCCACTATTATTAATCATGAATAATGCAACTTGAGATCAAATAAGAGATGTCTTCATTTGATAATCTCTTGTTTGATTCCCTACAACTACTCAAGTCTTCACTGATACAGTCAGAATAATGACAATTGAGCAATCCTGGACTTGGGTCATGTATTTCAGGGTGGGACCTTACGAATCTGACCACCTAATTATCTGATGAGATACCAAGTGAGCCACCGACAACAGATGTGATATAGTGAACATGTCATGATCGGCAACGTGGTTGAAATTGGGTCGTAAATCTGGCCTTTTTCTGTGCTCCACTTATCCCGTCTAAGCGCTGCTCACTTCACATGGGAAGCCCCTCCGCCCCACGCTGACCTGCGAGTACCATAGAGATCTCAACCCCTGACCCTGTGACCTCTGACCTCTGCACCGGCTGATCCAGTCCATATGAGAGACTTCTGACTGTGACCAGCCATGACCTTTTTCCAAGGTCTCACAAACACTCACAGACACAGGTGCCATTCAGTGGGTGGTAATGTTAGTCACAGTGGTGTGCACATGGAACCACTGTGTGTGTGTGTGTGTGTGTGTGTGTGTGTGTGTGTGTGTGTGTGTGTGTGTGTGTGTGTGTGTGTGTGTGTGTGTGTGTGTGTGTGTGTGTGTGTGTGTGTGTGTGTGTGTGTGTTTGATCCCATTTCATCTTTCTCTGTCTTGGTTAACACTTGTCATGACCTCCCCCCCTCTGTTGCCCAATCAGATATTCCTGTGATATAAGCCAGTCACAATGTTTAATTTTTTTGCTGTATTCACAGATGTGCTAATATGAATTATCTATGCTGTGCAGTATGACCTAGTTGTTAATTTAGTCATATTTCCTACACATCAACTGCATGTACCTGATAATATATTTTCCTCACCTCACCATACACCAGTCTTCAACTCCCCCCAAAGACTCATGTGAAAAGATCTTCTGAATCCACATCACCAGACACCGTGGAACGATCATACATCATGTTTAAAAAATGCCTATACCAGTCCAAAAACTAAACCCACTGTAATATCTCACTTCCTTGTGCCCCAAAATAGCAAGATATGTAAATAAAAACATGAAATATACTTAAACTGCAAAAGTGAAAGATCAGATGTTCCCTGTCATCAGTGATTTATATAAAAAGCAGTTATCAGCGGCATGATCATTAAAATGTAATCACACATAGGTCACAAAAGGCTCTCTGCCCTGACACAGTTTTGAGACCAACTTTTGAGTCTACCATAAATAAGATATTCAATTTATTTGACAGTTATTAATAGTCCATGATCTGTGGATAATATTCACAACCTTTGAAAAGGTGTTCAGTCTTTTGTGGAAACTAGCTTTTGTTATTATAATTTTCATTTATAGCTCAATCAGCAACAGATGACATGATTAAGATTATAGGATTAAGATTTCATGGTAGCCATTAGTGGCTTACATGGTTGGAGAATATAGGCCCACTTAATTAAAGTATTCCAGGAGGAGTTAGTATACGAAGTGTGTTTCCACACATCTGATAAGGGAGAGGCAACCTTTAAATATCCTGTGTTTCTGATCAGCGATAGCCATGATGTTCTGCTTTAGTGATCAGGCAACGACAGTGAACAGGCAAATAGGTAATTGCACATGGGCTCCTGGCCTCCTGATTTCCCTAACAAATAGCCCTTCCCCTCGTTTACCCCAGAAGCCTCCCCCTCTCTCTCCCAGTCATTTGTTTAGAGTGGAGAAGCACACAATTAGCCTCTGCTTTGGATGGGGGACAAGAACCTGCCATATAAGCCTCATTTGGTTTGCAAATGTCCCATTTCTTGGTGATTTTAGTGGCTAAAACAAATGGTTGAGTTTTTGTTTACAAAATGGTCGGGGGGTTAGTGTGTGCGTGGGGGGGGTCTAGTGCGTATTTTAGCAGTGACCTGGTCAGTTCGCCTGTAGAGGAGCGAAGAGTGTAATGAGTTGACAAGCATCTTTGTGTGGGGCAACAAATGGAGTAATCCCACTCTCGTCCCATTTACCACAAGAAGAACGTTGGTGTGATGTGTGCGTCTTTGTGTGCGTGAGCTTATATGCAAACATGTAGGTTTTGTTGGGCTGTTTGCTATTTGAATGTCTATGTATGCGCATTTGGTTACTTTAGCTACTCTGTGTGTGTGTGTGTGTGTGTGTGTGTGTGTGTGTGTGTGTGTGTGTGAGTGTGTGTCAGGAGAGGGAGTTAAAGAGTGTATTCATGGTCACGAGGTGGTGTGTGTGTCAACAGCAGATGATTTGCGTGACGGCTCTGGCCGAGCTGTCCCATGGAGCCTTTTTGTTTTGTTTCGACTCTTCTATTTTTAATAGACAAACAAGGACTTCATTTGGATACCATCGGCACTGCCTGTCTTCCACTTTGTCTCTTATTTTGGTTGAGGGAGTTGGGGGCACTGGTTGGTTTCCTTTGTTAAAGATTTTGAATCCCTTCGTTTAAAATCCAGTTGTGGTGCCCACTCTGAACTGAGGTTCTGCGTGGGAAGAGGAGAAGTGGAGGACACTGTCATCGTCTGAATTTGTTACCTATACATGAAGGAGCCTAAGTCGTATTTCACAGGATCACCTTTCAACGAACGATCAAAACCACGCAGAGGACAAAGGCACAAACTGTAGTGTCATCACCAACTGTTGCCAGTGAAAACGTATGATTCAAACGGACAGAGTGTATTTACTCTGCTCTTTCAAAACTGGCCATTGCAGTTGACAGGCCCCTTGGGTGATATATCTGATAGGAAGATAGAAAGGTCTCTCAGCACCACAAAAATATTTGTGCTTCCCTTTTTCCATAAAATTCTCAAGCAAATTTAAAGCTAAACTTTTGAAATATAAAAAACAATATGGAATTCACATTTCCATCGGCTGTTTTCAGAGTTAATAAACCAGGATGTAGTGGAACTTAAAATGTCATCGTTCATTTGCAAGCAAGGATCTTTATCAGTTATTTGAATATGACAGCACTACTGACAATAAAGTTAACGTTGCTTTTTTTTTGCCACTTGAGGCTTATCAGATCATGTTATTCAAATTTTGTCCAGGGCGGTTCGGTACCAACGCTCACCGAGCTCATATGCATAACAGCCGACCTTTCTCCCGACCGTGAGCATTGTCACATACTGTGTCATTCCTCGCCTTTTTTATTTTAGACATTAACTGTTCACCTCATGAAAGCGTCCATTAAGTGCAGCTTCAGTGTCTGTGATCTAACCGCAACCTTGTTTCTAGTCTCCCGCTCAACCTACAAGTGTGGACCTTCTCCTCCCACACCCACAATTAATCTCAGCTGTCACATGTCCACTGTCTACCCTCATGGCCGGCGTTGTTCTGAACATGACATCATCTCCAGTCTCTGGTTTCAGGCCTTCAGGGGGCGACGTTGTGGTCACTGCTGACCAAAACTGAATTATCACAGATGATGACAATTACATATACATGAACATAACGCTGCATTCGTTTTTACAGGTAAGAAAAAAGAAAACACCCCTGTAAATAGTGGATGCAAATCTTACAGATACTAACTAACGTTGCTGAGTGTCAGGGAGATATTTTTCTTTCAGGTCCTGTTTCACCCTCATAAAGATCTTTTACTTTAGTGCTTTTACTTCATTATTTGCCATGTTTTATCTTTGCGCTGTAGGTTCTGAAACAGACTCATTTAGCCCCAGTTTTGTCGCTTGAATCCTAAAGGCACAACTCTGTGTAAACGTCAAGATTAAGTCTGTAGGAATCAGCATTGACTGTCGGCCATGTATAAAATTTACAGTATTTCCAGAGACTCTAATGCTTGGTGGGATGTTCAATGTGTACTAAATTGAATCATAGAAAGTGATTCATTTATAATTCAAAGTATTTTATGTACAATGACTAGAGCACCATGACTGGAAGTGCAGACAAGATCTTCATTCGTAGGAAGTGAAATGAATTTACTTAACCCTATTTACAATAACGATAGATAATCAATTATATATGGCTAATTTATGCCTTAATATGTATATGACATGTAAGAGATTCCTTTTTCATTGTGATTGTAGGAGTTTCCCTCTTATCTGTGGTAAATAAGGAGCCAAGACTCCAATTATTCTTTATTTTGAGGCTGTCCAAGCTATGCAAAACAGGTTTTTGGCATTTGTCGAAGCCGCAGTATGGTGTTCATTCCCAGTTTGCCGAGTTCTTGTATAATTTATGACTGTGCATTAAACAGCCTAGCACCAGGCAGCCTATCATGTAAACAGATCAGGGCTTTTACGGGCAGCTTGCCGGCTGTTTAAACAGACGAGAGGAAAAGGGGAGAAGGAGGGAAATTAAAACCTAAATCGAAAACATGTGCGACCGTGTGTTTGTGTGTATTGGTAGGTGAAGGGGGGGTGGGGGGTTGTAACGAGACGATGTGGAAGTGACACAGTGTGAGGCAAAAGTGCACACATAAAAACTTGCAAACACATATAAACGCACACAAACAGACAGGCACGCATGCACGCAGACACACACACGTGAACCTATGCACCGCAAAACCTCCAGTTTTATCAAGTCCAGCTGTGAGTGGAGTCGAATCAAAGGCAGCATGTGGAGCAGAGCCGTGCTGCTGCAGAGAAGATCAAGTCCAGATGGGCTTCAGTCTGTCAGACGGACCTGCTCGCCTCTTCTGTTCCATCCGGCTTTGTTATGTCGTATATTGACTGATCTTTTCTCTTCTGCACTGTCCCTTTGTTTTACTTTATGGCTTTCCTGTTTTAGTGAAGTGGAATAGGAACGGCAGGGGTGACTTGTGACTTAGGCAATGAGCCAGTTACAAACCTACACGGTGTGTGTGTGTGTGTGTGTGTGTGTGTGTGTGTGTGTGTGTGTGTTTGTGTGTGTGTGTGTGTGTGTGTGTGTGTGTGTGTGTGTGTGTGTCTGTCGTGTACCTTGGCTCAGAGCCACCATGTTGTCCATCTGTGTTTCTGATCACAATGACAACAAGCTGAACGGGGACTAGATATTGTCAGGGGAGGATAAAGAGTGCAGAGCTGTGTGGATCATGTGGTTGTTTTTTTAAAGAGGGTTTGGTGGTTTACTCTGTGTCCTAACATGTGTAGTGGCAGTCGGAGCCATGATCTACAACAGATGGTTGAGAAAAGGGCTGGCTAATCAAGACACAAACACACACATACACACACGCTCACACAGTTCAAAGCACTGTGTGGAGGAGGATGGCATGTGATATGTATCACAATGGAGAAAACATAGAAATGTATTTTTCTAAAAAAGACAGCATGTAACTCTGCCACCACACAGCCATTAGCACAGACCACACATGGTCAGATACTTAGTGCTCGATTCATAGGAAAGGAGGAGACCCTGAGGTTATCATCACCATGAAATCCCGTATGAAGGCATGTAATGATAACAGTGAATGAATAGGGGATTTGTCTTTAAAGTACGATTCGAAATAGGTCTATTTTAATTCATCTTTATTATGTAAATTTGGTAATCTTGTAAAAAGAGGTGTCTTGTTCTTCAGTATGAGCAACCTAAAAAAAAGTGTTCGGAAAAAGAATATGATGAGTGATGTATTTGTTTTACTAATATTACCTCAACCAGCCTACTGCATGTCCCTTCATCATCTGTTGGTGGGGGCGTGTTGTTTCAGGTATTTGTGTGACAATGAAATGCAATATATGTCCGTTTGACTAACTGGGCCATCATTTTGATATCTTATTCTCCAAAATCCTAGGCATTCATTCACTGTACAATACTATGAGACAGGACTTTGCTTGATCGGCACCCCAGCCTGACAAAATATGTGCACATGCAGTATTTGAGCAAGATGCTACAATCTGCAAAAGCTTGGCAGCAGAAAATACCACAAAAGAGGACCAGCAATGGATTTCTCTAATTGGCCCAACAACAAGGTGGAACTGTTACTGAAAGTAAGTGTTAGCAACACTTGTAATTCATTATCCACGTTGCATTCACCACTGGTAGCTAAGGCCGAGGATGATTGTTTTCTCCAGGAAAAGGTTCATGTGATAGGAACGTGACAAATCAGGGAATAATATGTTGTTACTAACCCAATCACGAAGCAAACATGGGAGTCTGCGTAATCATTCCCCCCAAAAATTAGACTAAAAGGCAACCCAGGAGTTTCCAAACTAAAGGAGGGCGAGCAGTGTTTCCAAAAGTCACCACTTTAGCAAGAAAATGAAACAGAAATGAAAAGATATATTAGTGAGTATGTAGCCTAATTTGGAGTTGCATCGGCAGATGGAACTCAATTGTAACCCTGAAGTCAAAGCCTGACGAAGAGACTCAGCATGTGTTGCGTTTAAAGGAATTAAAACTCAATACAACTGCATCTCCTCAGGCTCCGCAGCCTTCGTCGGAGCAATACTTGTTTTTGATGAAAGTGGAAATATACATCTTGTACCAGTCTTGCGTGAGAAGGATGTGGATTAATATTTCATGCTCTCTGAGTGTGTTGTGACAACTTTGAAATGGCCTAAAATGTGTGGACACTCTTGCAGCAGTGCATATTTACTGGCAAACCTCGGGCAGTTAACACTTTGTTGTCTCCTTTATAGAGCGCCGACGAAGAAGTGATTTCCAGTAGTGTATGTTAAGCCAGAGCTAGTGAGCAATTTGGCTGTTTCCCTCTCATTTTGGTTTGGCCGTCACAGTCTACACGGCCAACGAAGCCTGACGATCTCTATCGGTCACATAGATCACGTCTGCCGAAGGAGACAGCCCTTAAGTAGGCAACAGGCAACAGCTAATATTTCACACTGCAAAGTCCCACAGATGTCTATGTGAACGGTATTTAAATTTTACAGAAACATTCTGTACATACAGGGAATATATTGTTTACATGCCGGTCACACTAACTTCAGCTGTACCAGAAAAAAAAGATACTTGGGCAGTTGCAAAACGGCTCCGAGGCCTTTTTCTGCGAAGTTTTGATTTACTTCCAGTGCCTATGGGTTTTCTGCAGCTACCTCGGCTCCCTCTCGCAGTCCAAAAACATGCAGCTTTTTGCCCGAAAGAGTAAATGTGGGTGTGAATCACTTTTTGTCTCTATATGGTAACCTGTCCAAGGTGTAACACATGTCTCGCCCCATGTCGGCTGGGATTGGCTCCAACCCCTCTATGATCCTTACAGGATCAGTGGTATAAATAATGGATGGACACATTTGTTAAACATATAAGATACTGAAAGGGAATGACAGTTTGAGGAGGAATGAAGCTGATTATAGGAGATGAGCCTGTTTACTGCTTTAGACATACTTACACCTGTCTGTACCATCATAAATCAGAAATACTAAAACTGTGCAGCAGAAATGGTCCAATCATCACTAGAAATAAGACTCTAAATCACAGAGGAACTGCTCATAGTCATAATTCCTACATTCATTGCTGCCTCAGCGAGAGATAAAGTACCCCACCAAGTGCCCTGCGTTGTGTAAGATCTGGAGAACATGTGAGATCAAAAGTCAGCGCTCTCCTTTTGTCTCGAAACGTCCTCTGACTGCTTTGTAAGGTCGTACACATCTATTTTCACGTTATCTTATTCCATATAGTGTCTCATGGTTTTACAGCAGCTAGGAATGTTCAAAGTCTAAAACAGAGAGTCAAACTTTATACCACTGGGGTAGTTTGATCTGTCTTTCTGATCTGTGTGTTTGATCTGTCTATTCTTTTTGAAGCTCTCTCCTCTCGTTTTCCTCCTCACTTTAACAGGGATAAAACAGAAAGCACAATTGTAGCTGCCAAGTCGGTCGGCCACGAAAACATGAACTCTTTTATGTTCAGTGCAGACTGAAAGATAAAGTTGATGCCGTCTCAGAATTTGAGACAATATTGCCCGATCTTTGTTGTGTGCGTGTGCCTGCATGACCTGGTCCATGCACTTGTGTATACATTTTATTCATTTGTGTGATTTGTTTACGTGAGGCTGCACCGTTGTAGGCGTGTGACGGGAAAGAGGTGTCAGGAGTGTATTCATGGTCATCAGATGTGTGCATTTTCTTACCATGCACTGTCAGACTTCAATTATGTGTGAATGGGAACTATTCATGAATGGCCCTTTAAAAAAGGGAACAAAGATGCCTCTCTAGATACACCAACACCCCAGTTTGTTTAACAGCCATGCAAATAGGCTCGGGGGAAATGACCACCACGAGTGATAATCAAAGGCTCGTTATGGTCATGGGAATGCAAATAGAAGTGTGTGTGTGTGTTTTGAGGGTGCGTGCAGTTTTATAAGCAGCACTCGCACATTTCTATAAGATACATTGACATTAAATTCTCCTTGTTTGTTTGTGTGACAATGATCTCTGAATACAAAGAAATGCAAGTGCAAGTGTGTGTGTGTGTGTGTGTGTGTGTGTGTACGTGTGTGTGTGTGTGTGTGTGTGTGTGTGTGTGTGTGTGTGTGTGTGTACGTGCGTGCGTGTGTGTGCGTGGGCGCTCCTCGGCTGTCGTGCTAATCCAAGAGACAGGCTTAGATACTAAGACTCTTGCGACCCCTTAAGTAATCACTAATACCGTTAAACCACAACTGAGCTCTTACACACATCGAGAGGGAGCAGATAAAGATAGAAGCTTTGAAGCTTTTCACACAAACACACACACACAAATAGATACACGTGCACACATAGTGTATGAGCCTCTAATCGACGATGCCTTTCATTTGTGGCAGCGGTGATTTTGAACATGTGAACTTTAAGGACATCTGCGTCAAAAGTCAATCAGGTGCAGTGAGAACAGAGAGGCATCCACTCTGCTTCAGCTCCTTGAGCACGACCTGGAACCTCCACAGGTTACGTCAGGACCGTTGGCTTAAGATTTCTATCTGCACATAATTAAATAATGATTTTGGAGGCAAGCTAATTCCCCTTAAGTATTGAAAATATTTGCATAAAGACTTTTACATTATTGATCCTATGTACTGTATATGTAGATTAAAATATATCACGCCATAGCAGAAGGGGTAAACTTGAATTCATCCAAGACAACATGTCAATTTAACAAGCACATTTTTTTGCTTCATAATAAAGAATTAATTACAGTGGAAACCGGTGAACAACCACAATCCTCTAAATCCAAACATTTCCACTATTGACAGATTAAAAAGTGAATTCTCTGTCCTAATTTAAACCTTCTTCTCTCTCTCTCTCTCTCTTGATCTCTCTCTCTCTCCTCCAAGAAACAAAAGGATGATTTCTGTTCCCCCTCCATTCTTTCTTATCACAAACGAGCTGTTTTTCACTGATGATTTGAGTATTAAAGTAATTACTTTCGAGGTGGGTGTGTGCAAGTTCACGAGTCTTTGTAAATATTGTGGGTAAGGGGATGAGGGGAAGACAGGGTGAAGAAGAGGGGGAGGACTCAGGCAGAGATAAAGATGGGTGGATACAGTAACAGAAAGAGGAGAGATAAAGGAGGGATGAAGGGTGTGAGAGAGGAGAAGGCAGAGTGATGAAGACAGATGGAGGCGGTCGGCGAGAGGAGACTAAGAAGCTTTACTGTAACCGAGTTATTCAACACTGATGTAAAAGGGGCTTATGAATCCAGCACTGTCCCACTGAGACACACACACACACACACACACACACACACACTCGCTCTTTGTATTCAGCATTCGCAATACTTTGGGGGCCCCAGGCTAAAAGTACCTCGGGGCCCCTACATCAAACCAGGATCCTGGTTAGGGGGTTTCTAAGTGTCGTTGCAGTCTCCTGTACATAGATGATCATACAATTTAAGGGGTATCTCGTAACCTTGTGGTGCTGTGAATTTACTTAAACAGCCGTTCTTGGGGCCAACTCTCAGCTCGGGGCCCCAGGCAATTACTTGTTTTGCCTACCCTGTTGCAACGCCCCTGCTTTTGAATAGGCAAAGCCTTTTGAGCTGTGTAAAGAAAATTTTCAGACTTACTGCATCCATTGCCTTTTTGAGATCACGCCATGTGTGGAATGTGTATTTGTGTTTGTTTGTGCATGGCGTGTACGAGTGTTGCTCTGTTTCATCAAACGCAGACTATCATAGGATCAGAGACAAAGGAAACGACAGCAAGAGATTAGATAACTTCTGTCTGTCGTACAACACAATGAAAATACTTTAGTGGAAGAAAAACTGAAAGACTGTTTGAATTCACTTTACCAGAGCATTCGGAACCACAACACAACAGAACACAGAGAGGATGAGGTCATGTTTAGGAGTAATACTATGGCCTCAGTTAACTACCTAGTCACCATAGCAGTTCTTTTCTTTGACCTTTTATGAACCTTGCTAACCGCCTCACAGATCAATGCTAAATCTATTAGAGCAGATTAGCAGCAGTTTGTAATGGCTAGCCCTGTATCTATTGGGATCTGAGGTGTAAATACACACTAGTGCTAATACCTCATTGGCTTCGGACCCGCCATGGCCAGCGCTGAAAGCCATTATAAAACCGAGGTCGCTTTAACAAGGTCAGTGCATGAGGGGCAATTATGGCTTGGATAAGGTCATATGACAAAAGCCGTGAGAATGGAGGGGAGAGGAGTGAAAGTGACAGAATGATAGATACGATACGTAGGTCAAAGGTGACACACACACAGGAACACACAAAATCAGAGGGATTTTGAGTGAGTCTTCTCACCCACACAAACACACACTCCGTTCCCGGCCTTCTTCTCGCTCAAACAGGATGCTGGGCCACTGCGCTGTGAGACTTGAAAGCAGGAGACAAGCCTTTTCTGAATTAGCAGCATGTCTTTAATGTGGAGGACTGAGCGATGGATGGGGAAGGAGCGACGCGGGGGGAAGGAAAGAGAAGAAGGAGAGACTTCAGCAGCTTTGTGGTTTCGTATGGAAAACCACAGTCCAAATTTTCAGCCCTTTTTTTAACCAGATCAGTTAACTGACAGCACGTTTGTATTTACAGTAACAGCCACAGGGAGAGTTTGGAGGGGGGAAAGAGGCTTTCTTAGGAGTTTAAACAACCTGGGAGGAAGGCTTTGGTTATTTCAGTGTTTTTTGCCAGACTTCAGGGATGGCAGTGTCGGCAGGTCCACCACTTCGGTCCTGACTAAAATGTCTCCAAGAGCTCTTTGATGGATTGCCATACATTTAAGGCAGATGGTTGAATCCTAATGACCAACTTTTCCTCTAGTGCCCCCAGCAGGTCAGAGTTAAAGGCTGCTTTCAGATATGCACTGCACTTTTCCCTGAACTTTCCCGGAGGGACTGTATGTGAGAACGCGTCGGCCCTCGGACAATCTCCTGCTGCATTGTTTATATGTAAATGGCAAACTAGTCCAGTCCCCAGTTCACATTTGTGGTTTTGAGTAAAAAGTTTCAATATCTATTGATCTCTGTGACATGTTTCTTTTCACCGTGTGCAGTACTTAGATTCATGACATCTGAACATGAAAATGTCACCATGATAACATGCTACACAAAGATGCTAAATGATTTCAATTTGAATGTTATTCTTATTTTTAAGAATAACATAACAGTTATAACAGTTTGGTGTTTCATCATCATCATCAGTTTTATCCCCATCTGGATCAAATGTCCTGGTGAATCTAAACTGGAAAGCATTCCAATCTATCTGTGAGTGAAAAAATGTTGGTCGCTTCGGTGAAAAAAAATCATTAAATGTCCAATGAATGTTCTCCAATCTAAACAGTTCCCTGCCAGGCTTCACAGCCTGTAGTCATAAAATGCCAATATGTCATATGTAGAGCTCTTTTTGCGCAACATAATAATTAACGAATTGACAGGCTGAAATTGTAAAATCAGACTCACAATCAGCGTAAAAATCCTTGTGTGACGCATGTCTCTGGGACTACAGAGAAGACACAGTTGTGATTATATTTATTAGCTTCTAACAGACTAAAACTTTAAATAACCTGTTGTAAGCAGTTGCCAATATCCATGGCTGATGTGTAATTAATAGCATACTACTATAAATGAATGAATGTGCTCTGTTCTTGCACTAAATCTTGCTTTGTAAAATGTCGCCATGACTGATGGTTACCATGCATGTTGTCATTTGATAGCAACACATTCTATAAAAAACTAGGGAACGGTCCCGTCGAAGTGGAAAAAGATGATTATTAATGCCTAACGTGGTTATTTCCGCTGTGTTATCATCATGACATTACAAGAACACAAAGAGTCTCGGTACGTACGGCTGTTACTGATGACTTGTTATTTTATGCTTCCAGTAATACTGTAAATACCCATTTTCAAGACCATGGACGTAGAAACGCATCAGATGCTAGCACCAACAAACACGGTCATTGTTCTCAGTGGCTGAAGGCAAAGTACAGCTGTTGAGTGGTGTGTCCAAGTGGTTAGTCTCAGCTCCCAGATTCAGTTCATACCTAAGAGGTATTTTACTTCTGAGGCTCAAAACAAGGAACAAAGTCTCTGCATGCGATGTGAATGAGGGGCAGTGTGTTGATCTGCTCCATCCATACTGTCCAGTGCTCAACAACCACATTAGCATGAACCCGTGGAAACAGATCTTACACATCTCCTCTGACCACTTAGGATCTCAATTCCCTGCTCGATATGCAAATAAATATGTACATCATTTCTGTTCGCAAAGACCGGGATATTAAAAGAAGAAGTCGAAGATGTAATTAAAACCGCATAGACTGTGTCTACTCATTGGTCTGTTCCAGGCAAACCAAATCACCCAAGAGAGACAATCCACTGTTTATATATCTCTGTGGGCTTTTTGAAAATTCAGACATTTTGGACATGGCCAGTTCATGCTAAATGACTGAATAAGTACTGATTAGTACATTCTTTAGTACCTTCGGTGTGGTCATGGTCACATTTGCGTACACAAGAAAAGAAAAAGGAAAATGAGGCCATATGTTGTGTAGTCCGCCATTGAATGAAGTTTGGGTGATCGGATCACAATACATCACGGCTGTATTCACACCTGTACTTAGCGCTTAATAAGAACTTAATGCCTGGTACTGGAACATTCAGCAAATGTGTCTCAAGCTGATATACTATTCTATTGTTATATTTTATTCATTTTGGAATTTTCAAATACGTTGTGATGTACTGTTTTGCTGCCCAACATATGTTTGTAATGTTGGACCCTCTGGTGAATCTGTAGGATAGAGTAAATGCACATGATCCGTTATATATGCGCTGTGTACGTGATTGATTCAGCCAGTAGTGAAAACTAATATCTCAGTAAAATATTCTCCCTTTGTGGGTAAGACATGCTCAAATTTTGGAAATTTAAGGGAAGTCTGTACATCCCAGCTTTGAAGAAGGTTTGGTTACAGTCATTGCATAAAGAACGGTTAGTGATAGGCCTTTGTTGGTCAGAGTTATTGTTTGAGGAATTATTGTGAAAAAAAATGTCATAAGAAGTTTAATAAAATGCATGTGTGCTGATATGCATGCAGGCAGCATATGTGCGAATCATACATGTCTTTTTTTGAAGCCCTTTTATTTGTGCCTTGCTGCTGCCTAATCATCATCTGAACCAGAAGCTGGGGCAGTGTGTGTGTGTGTGTGTGTGTGTGTGTGTGTGTGTGTGTGTGTGTGCAACTGTTGCACTTGTGGTAGTTAACAGGAGATTTTCCATGTTGAGTACAAAGCAGCACAGTGGCCAAGAGAACGGCAGCAAACATTGCTGACGCATTAAGTGGGGCTTTGTGTGTGTGTGTGTGTGTGGCTGGGTGCGTGCGTGCGTGCGTGCGTGTGTGTGCGTTAAAAACTCTTGGGGGAATTATTCTCTAATGAAAGGCAGACAGTCCCAGGCAGACTGTGAAGTAGCGTGACAACATACTAATGACTTTAGTTGCCCTCTACATGAAGATTTTCTTTTTTGTCCTACTTCATCCTGAACTCAAATAAACATATGAACTTCAGAGAAGAAAAGAACAAGAAGCAATTTTTCCTCCCCCAAAAATCCCCAAATGAAACTGTGAGGAATTAAACCCACAATTCTCAGCCCACAGTCTGATAGCCGAAAGCACTTTGGAGGGGTTGGATGGCCGGGTGGTTAGCAATGATGCATGTGACACCAGTGTTGCTGAGTTTAAACACCACATCAGTGAAATTGCTTTTCCACAACCAAATGCGTTTCGAAAAGAAAGTTGTCGCTCAGACAACTGAATGACCGAGCATGACAGAAATCTACATCCTAACACTGACAAATTGTTAGCTTAAAAGGATAAGTTTGGATTCTTCTGTGGCGTATTGAGAACACTTTGACTTCCCAGCTGGCAAAACTTTTACGAAATAAAACCTGTCTTTATAACTCAACAAGGCCTATACCACAGTTGTACTTAAAAAAATATGTTAAAATAATAGTTATCAAAGCAATTCTAACAACATAATTGCACAATTAATTTTGTTGCACGACAAACAAATATTTTATTCCTCAGTAAGTTCAGAAAATAAGTCAACAGTCAACTATCGGTCAACACTGGAAAAGCATTGGTAACTTGCAGGCTGCAGAAACAGTGTTGATGATATTGATGATGACTTCTATCTCTACATCCATACTTCTAGGTTTCCAGTTAAAAACTGAAACAATCTCCGTCCACACAAGCATTTCAGCTTTTTATCAATATTAATCTCCAAACATACTAAGTAACATACCTGAGAATGTATATATCACATGACCATTCAAGAACACTGAGCATGGGAAACAGGAAGCAGATTGTCTGCTCTGCACTTGGTTACAGAAAATACTAAAGGAACCAGAAACAACAATGGTGAGAGCAAGGATTTCTTATCTTGAACCCACGATAACGAAAGGTGGAAATAGTAATTAAAGTAAGTATTTACAACGTTTTCCCTTCACCGCTGGCAGTTGAGTCGTGACTGATAAGAACCAATCAGGAACTTTCTTTGACATAGCCCCTAAAACGGGGCAAGTAGCATTTCCTAATGTACTGTGTGCTCAAAAACTCCAGAGTAGTGAGATGGCAGGCATAAGCATAGCAGCAGTGATGCGTTTTAAAACTACTGCAAGTGGCTGTGACACTTGCAGATGCATGTATACTTTATATTGTAAAAACTACGCATATCAGGGTTATGACGATCAAAGATTGACAGGCATGTGACCAATGTGAATGGAGGCCAAGTGTGGCCTGGTGTTTTTATTCAGCTTGGATGTCTAAAGACAGAAAACAGAACCCAAGTGAGACAGAATTCAACTTCACAAAAGAATGTAGGGAAATTAGTACTTTGTAATATGAGGATCGCCCAGAAACATTAAACAGAACACAATATTTTTTTTATTGATAAAACAGAGGTTTTCTTTATTCATTTGATCATTTTCAACATCAGGTTTTCTTTCCGCAGAAACCCAAATGTTTCTTAAAGCTGCAAAGGAACAAAAAACGGGTAAATTATTCACACAGCTTGACAATTAGCGACTAAATAACATCGCTTTGCAAGTTTTCCACAAAATCATCATCAGATGTGTGTGTGCGTGCAGGTGTGTGTCTGTGTATGTATGTGTTTCCTGATTGAGGGTGGGCCCATTAACCCACAACCTCTCATAGCTTATGGGTCAGTGGTTTTGGAAAAAATGTTCCGAACCACAACCACACATTCACACACACACACACACACACACACACACACACACACACACACACACACACACACTGACTAACCGCGACACACATAACCACACCATCGGGCCTAACTATATATACAGAAACACATACACACTGAAAAAACAGCCTGATCGTGTGACACACATCTCAACAAACCTCTCACTAAACCAAACCCCCTGACGTGGTGAGCATGTGTGTGTGTGTGTGTGCGTGTGTGTATTGTAGGAGTCTTGTTTTATTGAAGTTTTACGATGAAACACGAAGACTGACCCTAATTCAAACCATATGACAGCACCAGTGTTTGATCTCCACAAGCTCTGTGAGTCACAAAGGGGCTCACGGTGTGTGTGGTCACACATTCACTTTACACATGTGATGGGTTAATGGTCTCACACACACACACACACACATACACACACACACATGGTAACTACCAGTCCAGGGGTATTTATATTTGCCTGCAGTTGAATTGATAGCATGAAATGGTTTGACTCCAATTGATCATACTGTTGTTTATACATATTTCAACCTATGGGTGTGCATACTATATTTTTCTTCATTTCACTTCATTGTAAAAGAAAAAATATGAATTCAAAATCTTTGTATTGATTAATTTGAGTGCATTAAAGTTTGAGATTTTTCAAGAATTATCTGTTGAAGTGATTCATCAACTTATGTTGCAAGATGAAACCCAGAAGACCAACAATAACAGTTTGCTAACAAATAATTAGACTATTATTTGACCATCTGTTTTTTGTTCCAATGGATCGAATAGAGAGTTGGAAATAAGTATTTCCTACATTTCTAATGCTAATGTCCCCCTCAATTAATTTTACACTGGAGTTAGGAAACTGTGTGTGTGTGTGTGTGTGTGTGTGTGTGTGTGTGTGTGTGCATCTTGTTTGTCTTGTAAGAGTTTGAACCTTCTTTGCACAAGGACCATGTGCTCAACCTTTTCTCTTCTGTTTCTTTGTTGGTAGTACTCGCCAAAAAATGGACAAACAATCTTTTCTATTGACACATCACATTTCATTACATTACATTACATTACAGTCATTCAGCTGACGCGATTGTCCAGAGCGACTTACAGTAAGTGCATTCAGCCATAAAGATACTACCCAAAAGGTGCATGAATCATGAGAGTACATAAACATTTATCAAACAGGCAAGAACAGCTTCAAGTGCTCCATTTTAGATTTTTTTTATTATTATTATTCAGGGACTAAGGTGCAGTCTGAACAGGTTTTCATTTTATTTATTCTTTTAATTCAAGGACTTAGGTGCAGTCTGAAGAGTCGAGTTTTCAGTCTGTGACGGAAACATTGAAGGTTTTCTGCTGTCCTGGTGTTAATGGGGAGCTCGTTCAACCTTTGAGGAACCATGACAGAGAACAGACGGCATTTAGGTGGAGAGATGTATTCAGATTTATACGCTGCTACAGACCGCTTCCAGGAAATAGCCATGTGTGAGCATGACGAGAGCTCTTGCCATCTTTTGTTCATGACCCTGTGCACTGAAATACCCGGTTAATGGGTAAAACTAAATGGGTAAAAAAAATTTCATGTCATTATTAAAACTGGGGCAGGACAAATATAGTATATATAGTGTACATATAGTTGCCTAAATAAAGTGCATGCGGAGGGTATGCATTGCTCCTCCAATGCTGTTATATGTTAACAAACCTGCATGTGCCGAAAGTTGATTTTGCCGAAAGTTGATTTGTTCTGGTCAGCTTATTAATCCGTTCGCTTGTCAGCCTGTGGATATTATTCAATGTAACACTTGTTAAGATGTTGTAAAAATGAGGGCGCCTTGAGTGAATAGTTTTTAACCATCAGTTAATTTCATACAGAGTGCAGTAAACGGACAATACTAAATCACTACTACTACACTGATCATGCACACAAACATAAAATAACATGAAATGTTGAACTACTCCTTTAAGAGCACGTTCAATCTCTTTTTCACATCCTCCTTTACCTCATTTTCTCTTTCTATCTTTTTAACTTTCTATATATATTATTCTAGCTGCCTCCTATCCACTTGTCTTTTTTAACAGAGTTCGTTCGTCCTTCTTCTTCACATCTTTTTCTTTTTCTCCTCTGTACAGTTTACCTGGCATGCCCCATCTTTCAGCTTTTCCTTTCCAGTTTCTCTCCTTTTCTCTCCTGAGATATTGCTTTCTCTCCATCTCTCTCTCTCTCTCTCTCTCTCTCTGGTGCTGATTGTCTTTACTCGGGGGAAATCTCACAGAGGAGCAGTACAAAGCTGTAAACCCCCCATGACTCTGTCTCTGTTTTCTATCATGGTCTTACAGGAGATTCACTGTGTACAGGGAGCACACGCTCGCAGCACACGGCCATGCAATATCACAAAGACACAGATAAAACACACACACACACACACACACACACACACACACACACACACACATTGAATCAAAGGCTTACATCAGGGCAGCGTGTTTGTGTGTGTGTAATAGAGCGAAACAGAGCGAACACATCTATCTGTTTGTATTTATTCCATGTTGACTCTGAGGAACTCTGTAATGATGCTTGTCATGTTCCACCGGGGAAAATGAGCTTAGTCACACACACACACACACACACACACACACACACACACACACACACACACACACAAATATTCCGATGTTTCTGATGTTTGGAGACAAATGGGAATTGGTGGAGTCGATGAAACAATCGTCAGAACTGTTCACACACTTGTCTACATAGTTTCTGTGCACTTGGAAGATTAAAAAGCATAAGGGAGTTATTGTTGAGATCGCAGCAGAAGAGGCAGATTCAGTGTCGTCGTAGATCTGCGCCGTTTTTGTTGGTTCATTCAGGTTATGCTGCTGACTTTACCTCCCATCCTGATATACTGTGCCCATTGTTCGTGGGCTTATACAACCAATGTTCAGAAAAATTCCGGCTGCACAGAGGAGCCAAACAAGTATATCAGAGGCTTATGTTTTGCTCTCAGGCCATTTGTCTCTGTGTCCCTCGCTACAGTGTCTTTTTTAATACTATTATTGGGGAGTGCCAAAGACACACATTTTAACAAATCCTCAAGCCAATAACAAAAGATCCAAACGCAACAATGTTTTTATTGAGAAACTGAAATGAACTTCACTTCTTTGTTTTCAACATTTGTTGTATTTTCACATAGCACCAAGAATTATAATTTTTCCACATGGGCACCACTTAGTGTAAAAGTGTTGCACCTGTAATTGTATCATCTTTCCGGCTTTTCCAACTTTTCATAATAAGAAATAAGTTTTTCTTTTCTTTTTCTCTTTAGTTTCATAAAGCAAGACCTGACTGGTAAGGATGCAGGCTGTCTGTAGCAATGACCAGTTACCTTATGTATCGGATTGAATGTTTGGAGCATAAAAAGCATCAACACATGAGCATCTCAAAACTGCTCTACACACAGATGGATGCATCTCATTTGAAACTGTCTGTCCTGTCAAGGTGTGTGTGTGTGGGTGGTTTCTGTGTGTGCGTTTCTGCCCGGAGGCTGATGAGGGAAGACATGTGGTGGCCATTTAGAAGGATTAGAACTGTCTAACACATCAAGCACGACTAATTATTCTGTTAGCACACTACACTGCAGGGATACAAGGTTTTTGTGTGTGTGTGTGTGTGTGTGTGAGAGAGAGAGAGAGAGAGAGAGAGTGTGTGTGTGTGTGTGTGTGAGAGAGAGAGAGAGAGAGAGAGAAAGCGAGAGAGAGTGTGTGTGAGAGAGAGAGAGAGAGAGAGAGAAAAAGAGAGAGTGTGTGTGTGTGTGTGTGTGTGTGTGTGTGTGTGTGAGAGAGAGAGAGAGAGAGAGAGAGAGAGAGAGAGAGAGAAAGCGAGAGAGAGCTGTAGGCAGGGAGGAAAAAGAAATGAAGAGAGATGGAAGACAAATGGAAACAAATTGAGCCAGACAAAAGAGAGCAAGAGAGGGAGGAAGAGAGGAGAAGTGAGAGCCACTTTTAATACCCAGAGAGAATACATTTCCTGTGTGAGAGATGGATTGATAGGAGCAGAAAAATGGCAGATTTGGAGGTGTATTAGTGAAAAGGCCTGTGGGGAAATAGTTATAAATCGTCTACAGGCACAGAGCCAAGATTGAAAAAGAAAGACAACAGAGAAGGAGAAAGAGAATGAGAAGGAATGTAGGGAAGGGAAGAGTATAGGAGATGCTAAAAGGAGGGATGGGAGAGACAGAGGACAGGAGTGACCTACCTCATGCCTTCATGGATGACTGCGTTCGTATCCAAACATCCCAACATGCACTACTCTGCCACTCGGGGATGAAATCCGCCTGCAGCATCCAATCAGCCGTGGCCTTTTACCACCTCGCCGTGGGGCAGAGTGTGCACAAGTAAGTAAGTGACTGTATCTGTGTTTGTGTGTGTGTGTTTGCATGTGTGTGAGTTCAAGCGTGAGCGTGTGCACACATCTGATTGTGTGTGTGTGTGTGTGTGTTTATGGATATAGACTTCCTCACCACACTGCCTCTCTGATTTATCTTCAAACAGACAGCTCACCCATCTCCACTCCCACACCTCCTTATTCCATCTCTCCTTCCGTGCCCTCTCTGTCTCTCTTATGCTCACAACCAATCCATCCATCTTCCAAAATACCTTCCCAACCCATTTTACCCCTCCCCCCCCCATTTTACTCCATCCTTCTCTCACTCGCCGTTTCTATCCCTCCATCTGCATTTACTTCCCGCGGGGTAGTTCAATTTCCTGAATCCCACTGAAGTGGAAAGATTTCAGATTTAATACATCCCCCCACTTGTGATGTGCTGATGCTTCAGGGGGGTGGCGGGGGGGGCTTCAAAGGAGTAAAGGAAATGAGAAGGTGTGAGGAAAGTTTTAGGAAGAATGGATGGACAGAAACGCAACCTCGTGTTGATCCTCATGTTGATCAATATATCATTATCATTAATAAAGCCGTTTCTCTTGCAACATAAAAATTTAAAAAACATACTGTTAAATGAGATGAAAGTATACAGTAAAGCTAGCAGCCCTGTGACACTGTAGTATGCTTTAGGTCATAAAGAGAATTACTGCAGAAAGTGACATGTAAAGGAGGGGGTGGGGGGGTGTAAGATGCCACACAGGTGCCACACTAGTCAAAGTGATTATAGGATTCATCCTCTAGGGACTATGGATGTCTTTACAAAATTGTGTGTCAATCCGTCCCTCTGTATTTTAGAGGATACATGAAAACTCTGACCTACTAATGATACAGAGGACCACAGTCTGATGGGTTTCTTCAGTCAGTCTTTTCAAATCAATGGTCACTGGCATAAATGCTTTGGTCATGTGTGTGAGATCGAGGAGCCAATGTTTCAAAAATATTATATTTAATAATATATTTAAAACTTACACTGTTATCACAGGAAACCACATGTGCTTTTGTTTCTTCTTCTTTTTTTACCCAGCAGCTGAGTCTGACAGCGAGACTGTCACATCACTCACTCTCTTGCTTGTCCATTTGTATTTACATTTGTGAGTCTGTTGATGGATGTACAGTGCAAGGCCCATACAGTCATTAACACACACACACACACACACACCGACAGAGCAGTCATATATCTGCCTCTGAGGGATGGTTGTCAAGGTGATATATAAGGGTCTGATCAACCTCAGCATCATTACTTTGAAGACCCCGAAGAAAATTGGCTTCGCCCAATCATGTTGTCTCGCTTGTTTGTGTGTGCGTGAGTGTTATGCTTCTGAAAATCCTTGTCCTGTGTGTGTTCTTAAATATGTGCTGTTGTAGCTACGTCCTAATCAATCAGTTGCCAGCTGCTCCCAAATCATAAAAACTTCATCGCCACGGTAAACTTCTTGGAAAGTGTGAACAGCTGTGGCGACCTGGCAACAGCTGGCATGTCCTGTCAGCTGTGTGAGGACATGAGATAAACTTCACATTTAACGGGTAATTCCCAGTTTGTTCATGTGATATTCAGATGGCCTGGGTGGTAATCAAAACCGTAGCTGCTGCCAGACCAACATCTGCAGATTTACATCCCCTGCATCTAATGCGGAGTGAATGGCAGTCACGAGGACAACACACACAATTCGCTTCACCATCCTTCCACGCTAAATTTGTTTTTTGAAGCAAATTTGACATCTACGTTTTGTCCAAAATGTGAGGCATGTCACAACTTCACCTATGACTGTCGTTCATTATCATTAGCATGCTGGGAGCTAAAAGGATGGGTGAAATTCAATTTGCAAGGCTCTTACCAGAAAGTCGAGGCATTCATTCTAGTTTTGCATGGATCTAAATCTGCCTCAGGGTCAAAACATAAACTGGAGATCTGGGATATAATGGAAGTGCAGCACCTGAGCATTGATTCGGAGGAAAGACTGCAGTTTTCTTAATGTCCGTAAATGTTTGAATACTTATATGTATAATTTTACTGTAGTTTCTCCTAAAATTCATTGTTTCTGGAACATGTAATCTGCCTCATTTTATTATGAAAGGCGTATGATTTTATTTTACTGGCTTTAAAATCAGAGCTGAAGCCGTGTTAATGATATACAGTGTCACTAGTAGTCTACAGGCGGATTAATTCAGCGGACACTGAGGCAGGAAGTGTCGAGAATGAAATGTGTTTTATATTTCCATTGAGTCCTGACCTTCGAGTTAAGACTTTCTTGAAAACTCCCAGTCATGTTTTTAAAAGACAGATGGATGTAGATTACACAAGTGTTTGATATAGAAAGCATCAAAGCAGTTTTTAGCCCTTTATCGGTTATATTGTGTTTTGACACATAAAGTACTGCGTGTTTCAATAGCATCTTGAAAGTCAACTTTGCCAGTTGCCATTACACTTCTGATGAAGACACAAACATGAATTCATTTATTTTTATCATTATGACATTTTTTTCCCCCCCAAACCTGCTCAGAGGATTTATATATAGACTGGTGGTTACTGCCCTCTGCTGTTCAACGTCAGGAATTATTCTACACGCAAACAAGTGAGAAAGAATTGCTTGAGTGTGTGCCCGGAGAGGGGGATTTAGATTTTCCTCTTGTCCAACAATGTCCCTTATCAGTATATTTGTGCTTTGTGGATAGAGAAAGAGAAATTGCATGTGAGGGGAAAAAACGGAGAGAAAAAGGAGATATAAAAGAGGCAGCGATAAGAAAGGGGAACAAAAAGAGAGCAAGATGATAATAGACAATTAAAGTCAAATTATAGGAGCATGCCAAACAGATTATGCTACCAAAGCAGATAATTAATCATCATTGCTCGGCTTGTCAGTGGGTAATATTCACGACATGGGTCAAATTGGCAACCAGTGGGGCATTGAGAACACAGGATGTGTGTGTGTGTGTGTGTGTGTGTGTGTGTGTGTTTGTGTGTGTGTGTGTGTGTGTGTGTGTGTGTGTGTGTGTGTGTGTGTGTAAGCGTGCTTTTGTATTCTCATTAATGTAGAGAGGGTCAAATGAAAAGTGCCGACAAGGATAAACAGACAACTATAACATCAAGGCGGCTGATTTCACTTCACTTATTATCAGCTTGTTAAAGGAGAGAGTAATGTGTGAGAGGAGCTGCTGCAAACAAGAAGTTTTCCTGTGAAGGAAATGCAGTCAAATCAGTCTGAAGCATTCTCCTGTCTCGGCTGTTTACAGACATACACCATGTCACTATGTGGCCAGCAGGTTTATACAATATGAATGTCTAAATTTATAGAGACTATCAATTCAACATGTTACTTTACTGGTTATGGGGGGACTGGGGGAGTGATTGTTCCCATACCGGGAGTTGAACCCGGGCCACAACTAGGAATCCTGACTGCTAGACCGTATAGGACTTATACGTCCAGGGAATATCGAACATCCCACATCCAAGACTCTGTATTCTATGTCATCAGAATATGATTTTCTACTATTTCAAATAAAAGTTTGAGAGATGTAATATTAATTTTAAAATGCTACCAGGCAACCAGATTGTTGTAGTGTAGTGGAATTGTGTTGTGATCCTGTAGTTTGTTAATAGTTGTTATATGTGTATGTTCTGTTAAATATGTTTATATTGCCACTTCTGTTTATAGAAAATAGTGTCAGTAATTTTCTGTGTCGAGGCTTTTCATTCCTCTGCATTTATCGGAGCAGCTATCTCGGCCTGTGGAGCCCTGAACACAGGCGACAAGGTGAACATGGATAACCCCATCTGTAATGATTCTAAGGTTGTTTAGGCTATTAGGCTCTCACCAACGTGTGCACACACCGGTGCAGGAGAATGTCTCAGCTGTTACTATCTCAAAAGCTAAGGCCTGGACAGGTTAGAAAAAACTTTTATCCATGCTACAAAGCATAGATAACAAACTCTGCATTAGAAGTGACACAAAAAACTAAAACATATTATGATACATGTGTATTACCTGGTTTAAGAATTTTTTTTTAGCTATGTTTAATGAGATTAAAATATACTATGCTGTTAACATCTAACTGTAGAATCAATAAACCATATGATAAGATAAGATAAGATGAACTTTATTGATCCCACGTTGGGGCAATTAAACTTCTAACAGCAGCAAAAAAGTTCAACAGAGGGAGACAAAAGTATTTTTAAAGTTGTGTCATGTAGTGGGTTACAGGTGTTGTCCATGCTGGATTTCAGCTTCGATGACTTCCTCCTCTCACCCAACATCCTCTTTAAAGTCCAAAGGGCAGTCCAGGTGGCCCTCTTAACTTTTATTCATTTTAAAATGTATTCAGTCTTCTCCTGTCCATCTCATTCCCGCTTCCAAACAATGGCCTGACATGCAGGACCTTTGATTCTTCATGTACTGGCAGGTGTTGACCAGTAGGGCGGGTGTGTGTGCCAGCGTTGCAGACTGCTCCTCAAACTGGCTGACTCAGCAGAGATCAGTGGGGACAGACTGGGAGTGATTTTTGTTCGCAGTTATTTTTCTTTATCAAGCATCAATGTGTTGTATCTATCATGTGCTTTAGAGCTCTATACGCATGAAGAGCGATTACAGTTTTTCTACCATTTCTGGTTTGCGGGGGTTTGTAGCATCTGACCTTTTGTTCTGTCCTTTTACATCAGCTCTCCTTGGCAGAGCAGCCCGGGGCATGACCACATGATCATCTCCATTATGTCCTATTTCGGTTTTCTTACTTACAGTATTTGGTTTGAAAATTAGTAACCATTTTATGTATGTTCTTGGGGGATAATTGGATCGCTGCAGTTGCTGAGAATATAACGTGGTTATTAAACGAATGCAACACCATGCCAATGTAGTTGGCCATCGGCTAGAAATAATCATCAATGAATGGACAGGAGCGACCGATTGGCATCACACAATCCGCAAGTCTCTTCGTTGTGCCAGGACGTCCTGACTGTACTTCAGCATGACGTTCAGGATATATACATATACTGTATGTTCAATTGAAAGTACACCGGTGCTTTTTTACAACACTTTATAGGGGAAAATGATAAACCATTGCTTTTAGAGGAAGTTATGTACTATATAGATATGGTCTCTAACCTTTAGTTTTTACTGAGTTTTGACAGAAAAATCCTTTAAATAAAAACTGCTTTTCAAAAACAGTGTCACATTGTTAGTATCAAGGTTATTATTAAGCCATCTAAGTATCTAATAAACCTGTGCTCTCGTTTTGCGCATGCGCAGTCGAAGGACACGGCGAGAACTGAGTCGGGACTTAACACGAAATCTCAGGTTTGACTCTGTGCCTTCATCCGTGCTTCACTTCTGAGGACGTGAGGTCACATCTCGCGGACAAGGAGTTCTCTACGCCATGGATTTGTAAACGGCAGGTGAGATTCCTGAGTGTAATCCAGGAGGTTGCGACTCTGCACAGCCGCACAGCTGGCACGGTAACTTGGGGCTCGCTCGTTCGCTCGCTCGCTCTCTCTCTCTCTCTCTCTCTCGCTCTCTCTCGCTAGCTGCCCCACGCTAGCTGCCCCACCAGCTAACTCCAGGTAGCGTGCTAGCTGTTTACTCATCTTTGATCAGTCTGTAATTCAAAACTACACTTCCACCGCTCACCAACCAGTGTCTTTCACTGCTGCAATACAGTTTTCGCCGCTCGCTATCAAGGGAAAGTGTTGAACACCACCTCGTGCTGCGGAACTGACCATAATAAACAAACAACCAGCTAACCTTACTGTAGCATGCTATGTTAGCATCGTCCGCTACCAACAGTCATCGAGTCATCGGCGCTAGCTGATGTTTTGAGTAGCAGGTAGCTAACCAATCCGGTGTCAAGTTGTTTTTTTTAAAATAACAACGGGTGTTTCCGCTTTGGCTCTTCAAAGTAAAATCGAACACGGGCGTTTTGCAGCTCACAACAACCGATAGAGCAGTAAAATGAAATCGGCTTCAAAAATACATTGAGAGTAATAGCCTCCCTTAAACTTTACATAGTTTGTGTTAAATATCATTTTGTCCTCAGAAGATGTTCAAATTAGTGACGCGTGTTGGTCCTTATTCGTTTAAGACGCTTCCCTTTTTATTTGCAAGGCAATAAGTGGTCACTTCCGGCTAGTTTCATTCGTTCGCGGTCACTTCACACACTTTATTTAACTAACTGCAGCCAGAGTGGCGCCGCTAGCTTTGCGAGGGAGACGTGACAACTTCAACTATATTCTATATTCATTTTGACTCTACTTTAACAGTGCTGCGTTTTTTATGAACTCATCCACACGTGTGGAAAATACCGACTCGTCACGTCAGCAAGTCGTTGGTGAGCTGCCGTCATCATTGTACAGCTGATGACTTCGTTAACACGTTGTAAGTTCCTCTGTTTCTGCCAGTCACACTCAAAACTGTGGTGGGAGACGTGGTCACATCCCACACTGTTAATACACTGGATACAGAGGAATATACTCCAGCACAAGTGAAACTCCTGCATCCATATGCATGTAGGTTAAAGCAGGGACTATTTACTTTTTAAGTAAAAAAAAACGTTTGTTTAACATTGTTTTTAAATATTATCAGTTTTATTGTATTTACTGTAACAGTTGTGTTTGACTGATGTGCAGGTCCTTTGCAAGTATTTGGTTTAGAGCAACAATTAAGTGTCACTTGGATTAACTCCTGTTCATTTATAGATTGATTGTTGCCTCGGCCCCTGATGTTAAATGTTTTCCCCCATGGCTGTTTGTTTATTTACCTGTTCAGAAACAATGTATGAATTTTGATGTAAACAATAAACATGCACATTTATCCTGGGTGTTGAGATACATAGGTTTGTACAATTCGCCGCAATCTGGATCTAGTGGAAGAAAACATTGGTCCTAGGCAAACGTGTCCTTTCTACTGAGTGCAATTCTGGTTTGGTTTTTGAAAACAAAAACCATGAAATGCGGTTTGAATATAATTTGATTTATAACAAAAGTATCATATTGTATCAGCGTCAAAAATCTTAGTTTGTAAATTGACTGAGCAAAATAAACCAAATAACTATGATGTGGTAGCTCCCTCTAAAAATATCTCGGAGTAGAAAGTGGCATAAAATGGAAGTACTCAAGTAAAAGTACAAGCATCCCAAATTTGTTCTTATTACAAATTTTACTTGAGTAATTAAAGATGGTTTACAGCCGGTTTTTGAATCTACTTCCTTTTTTGACCCTTGACCCACATGTTATTCTACACAGAAGCCCTGCAGTAAACGCCTAGATGCTATTGGTGTTAACATTCTGTTAATAAATGTTTTTGAGTGATGTTGATTCGACTTTGTGCTGGTGAAAAGAATATTGGAACGACCTCAAGTCTCATTAAAACTTGCATGTTGTCCTCTCCTTTCAGATTTTGCCACCTTTCCCCCTGGGAGGTTTGTGATCTGCCTGAGGTGCAGCTGTAACTGCTTTTTACCGACTTCACCTGTTCTCCAGCTTCCCAATGATGTGAAACTGTGTGAACAACACACATTCTCTCAAAGTGCAGTCAACAGACACAAACCAAGATGTCCATCACCAACACGCCAACGAGCAACGATGCCTGCCTGAGCATTGTGCACAGCCTGATGTGTCACCGACAGGGTGGTGAGAGCGAGACATTTGCCAAGCGGGCCATCGAGAGCCTGGTGAAAAAGCTAAAGGAGAAAAAGGATGAGCTGGACTCGCTCATCACAGCCATCACCACCAACGGGGCCCATCCCAGCAAGTGTGTGACCATTCAGAGGACACTTGATGGACGGCTGCAGGTAGGACAGTGCAACTGTATAGAGCATTCCTTTAACACACACATTTTCAGAACATCCAACATCTGCAATGAGAAACCGGGCAAATAACAACCCTTGAGATTTGATTCTAAAACAGAAATGGTTCTTAAATTTGCAACAAAAATGTTCTTGCGCTGGAGCCATTCTGACCTATTTGAATTCGTCTTGACGGAGGAATCCTGTCAACAGTGGAAAAAAGCTGTATCCTCTTTTCCAGTAATCCACTTAACCTGATGTTTGACCTCAGCTGTGAGGTGAATTAATCGTGTTTCCCCTTATCCGTCTCTCTGTGTCATTTTCCCCAGGTGGCAGGACGTAAAGGTTTCCCTCATGTGATCTACGCGCGTCTGTGGCGGTGGCCTGACCTGCACAAGAACGAACTGAAGCACGTCAAATACTGCCAGTTTGCCTTTGACCTCAAGTGTGACAGTGTGTGTGTCAACCCCTATCACTATGAGAGAGTGGTGTCTCCTAGCATAGGTGAGTATTTTTAAAATCTGTCAAAATGTAGGGGTCGCTAGAACCCACTGAAGCTAAACACAACAATGAGAAATTTCAACGTGAGAGTTTCAGTTCTGTTTGTCGTGGTGTTCTGAAGTGATCTGAGACCAGAAGCTGCTTTGAAAGGAGGAAACTGATGGAAGTATATAGTTCGTCTTTCACATATGAAGAACACAGCAGGACACTGTCCGAGTCAGACGTCTTCACACCAACTGGACATTTTCCCGAACATTCCGTGGCGCCTGTGAAGAGCGGGCAGGAGGCCGAACATGACGATGATTTTGCTGCGGAAAAGCAGTGTTTTTGTTTACAGTCATCGACGTGCCCACCTGCTCGCTATGAATTTTGGGAACGTTTTTTCCTGCTGAATTCTCCCATTGGCTCAACTTGGACATTTTCCGGAAATGTCACCTGGGGGCTGGCAGGAAAAGTTCCTCCAGAGAAAATTTCCGACTTTAGTGCATGTCTGAAAGAGTCAACACAGTTTGTATTTTAAGGGCTTAAACAGGAAGAGTTACTGGAAAGTTATTCAGCTAAAGTGACTAGCTTTCCTTGAAATCAAAGTGACGTTCGTCACGAATGTGTGTGCCTGCTTAATAGTTCTTTTTGTTAGCTTTGTCCGACCCACCTGCTGATGAGAAAGTTTGGAGTTTGTCAGTAACTTGTTCCACACCTTGGCCACAGACTTGTCGGGACTGACCCTGACCGGTTCTGGATCCAGCTCTGGGCTGATGGTTAAGGATGAGTACGATTTTGATGGACAGCCGAGTCTGCCCTCCATCGAGGGGGGGCACTCCCTCCAGACCATCCAGCATCCCCCATCCGGCAGCCGCCCGGCCCCCTCTGAAGCATTTGCGACCCCAAACCTGCTCCCACCTTCTGAGGCCTCCACCTCTGCATCGACGTCATCCTTCCCTGCCATCGCTGCTGGATCAGGCAGTAAGACACAGTTGTAAAATACTCTAGTGACTGACTAGTTTTCAAATTGTTTATGTTCACATGGAATCATTCATATTGAAAGAATTATCTGCTGCTGTTGCTGTGAGTGATTGTGAAGGCGACAGCAGCATGTGTGTGTGTGTGTTTAACACTTTAATCATCCATCTGTCGTCCTCTAACGTCTGTTCTCTTTTTCTCCTCAGGTGCCAGCGCCACCTGGTCCAGGAACAGCAGTTTCACCCCCAACATACCTCACCACACCAACGGTCACTTACAGCACCACCCTCCTATGCCACATCCGACACACTACTGTAAGTACACACTGTTACCACAGCTGTAAGTTAACACACGTTACAAAAAAAACCAACCCATTTATTTCTTTGCTGCTGATCACTGCCATTACATGTGTTTCTCTCAGGGCCGGTCCACAATGAGCTCGCCTTTCAGCCTCCTATATCCAATCATCCAGGTGAGAGTCTTTACTGAATGTAACTTGAAAACAAAAGTCCCAAAGGTTTAATGATATGTTGTTGACGCAGATCGAAGGGGTAACACTATTGTTCATTTCAAATGATGACTTCTGACACCAGGCTCTTCCCTCTGTGTCAGCTCCTGACTACTGGTGTTCAATTGCCTATTTTGAGATGGACGTTCAAGTCGGGGAGACGTTTAAAGTGCCCTCCACTTGCCCCATCGTGACGGTGGATGGCTACGTCGACCCCTCAGGAGGAGACCGGTTTTGTCTGGGCCAGCTCAGTAACGTGCATCGCACTGAGGCCATCGAGAGAGCTAGGTAGGTGATGCGAGGACCCGAGTGAGTCAACTGAACTTTGATGGTGATGATTATAGTCAAATCCAAGTGGTTTCAGTGCATCTTTAACAAGTGAGACTTGACAGCTGAAGCGCAAATCGATTCCATATATAACTAATATAACCATATATGAATTATCCGTAGAAAGCGCAGAAGAATCACACAATCACTCCTTCTTTACACTCAATTCCTTTTATTCCTTCATGGTCATTTAAAGAGGCTCTTTTGGCGTTTCTTTTAGTTGCACTTGTGGTTTTGTAGAGCAATGTTTCATGAGGACGACCCCCTCCCATATTGTTTTCATCATCTTATTCTCTCAGCATAAAGTGCAACTGTCATCACTTGTCTCTTCCCTCTGACCTTTATCCCTTACTTTTATCTTATCCCTCTCTCAGGCTTCATATTGGTAAAGGAGTCCAGCTGGAGTGCAAAGGCGAGGGAGACGTTTGGGTGAGATGCCTCAGTGACCACGCTGTGTTTGTCCAAAGTTACTACCTGGACAGAGAAGCGGGCCGAGCCCCCGGAGACGCAGTACACAAAATCTACCCCAGTGCTTACATCAAGGTAGGGACGTGGGTTTCACTCCACATGTAACATCCACTGAACTGTAAAAAGAGGACATCTCTTAAGGTTGACATTTCATAAAATGTTTATGTGTCTCTTGGGAAGCCACGGAGTGCAAGCTGCCGACATGCCTTTTCCGCTCCATCTCTTCAGGCATTCTGCCCCTTCTTGATATCATACTCTAACTGTTGTTGTGTTTCACACAAAAACTGTCTCTCCATCCTGCAAGCGATTACTGTCTTTTCTAATCACCTCTCTCATCAGACTTAATCACATGTCTACATCCATACACAGCCTGATTCATTGCCTCTGGTGGTATTTACATTTCCTGTGTGCAGGGGGGATAATCACTGCTCAATGTACAGTTTTTACTGTACATTGAGCAGTAAAAACTGCTCAATGTCTCTCGTCTCCCGCTCAATGTCTCTCGTCTCCCGCCAGGTGTTTGACCTTCGGCAGTGCCACAGACAGATGCAGCAGCAGGCAGCCACAGCTCAAGCAGCGGCGGCAGCTCAAGCAGCAGCTGTAGCTGGAAATATACCTGGACCTGGCTCAGTAGGAGGAATCGCTCCAGCTATCAGTAAGATACAATGACTACAAATACAAACGCACAAATTCACACATAGACACAGTGGGAGGTAGAGGCAGTTTGACAGAGGGTCCAGCTGTCGGTAAGGCGTCTGTACATTTTACCACCAATGAGCAGTGAGTGCGTTATGAGACTCGCTCAGACGGTGTTTGACCTGATTTGCATTAATATACGAATTCAAACCGATATGATCAGGTAAAACAAATTTGATATTGCAGCAGATTAATAAGATATCTTGTTTATTATTGGATATTTTTTGGTCTTTTTCAAATTGAAGGAAATATTGAAAAATACCTATAGCATGGTTTGAGATATTAAGATTTTGTCTCGACCAACAGTCCACAATAACCAATTCGTTTTCAGTTTGCTCTCGTATAAGTTTAATTGTGATTGTGACTCCCTCTCCTCACATCCACTCAGGTCTGTCGGCAGCAGCGGGTATAGGGGTAGACGACCTGCGGAGGCTGTGCATCCTGAGGATGAGTTTTGTCAAGGGCTGGGGGCCCGACTACCCCCGCCAGAGCATCAAAGAGACGCCGTGCTGGATCGAGATCCACCTGCACAGAGCGCTGCAGCTACTGGACGAGGTTCTGCACACTATGCCTATAGCCGACCCACAGCCCCTGGACTGAGATTTTTACCACTGCAGCGTCACACACTGCAGAATACAGTGGCAGAGGATCGTCTTCCTCTGTGAGCTGTTTTTGGTGGAGACGCTCAAACAGTCCCACATTCTTCCAGGTGCGTTTGAGGCACCTTTGTGCACTGTGGCCACTATTTTTTTGCTTTTTAAGCACAGAGTAATACTAAATCCAGTTAACACCAAAGCCATGTATAAAAGATATGTTAATCTATATTTTTGATGGATGGCTTTGGGTCATGATGACTGTAGCAGCAAACTGTAGGACTGGCATCAAATGTCACAACTATAAAGCACCACAACAGGCACATGGAAGACCTGCAGAGCCCATGAAACTGGAATGTTAAATCGACTACTCTGTGTCCCAGGAGTCAACGACCACCAGCTACTGACGGGCATTAGATTCACCAAACAACACAGGAGCAATTTGAGCGCTGTGCAGCCGTACTCGGAGGTTCTCATATCTAACTGTGTGGGTGCTGCTCCTTCTCTGCTGTTAAACCCGGGAAGACGAGCGAGTTCATTCGACAGTCAAGGCTGAGCAGTAAAGCAGAAGCACGCCGAACTGCAAGGATCACTGCTCGACATCACGCCGATCGCTGTCCGTCGGCCACTGGGACAGCGCTGGGGACCACCCGGTCGGATCAGCTCATACCAGACATTCATCACCAAACATTACAGAGACTTCAAACATTACCACGCCTACAGCCAACGCCCCGTCTCTGAAGTGAAACATGTCAAGTCTAGGGACCTTTCTAGGTCAGGTATTGTCTCTATTAGACAAGATGTGGATCAAACTGTGTTGAGAATGACTTCTACACATCACACATTTTTGGGGTATTTAAACAATGTATCTTGAGAGGAAAAAAGAGTGATGACAAGATGGCCCTTTTTATGCAATCATTCATCATTGGTCTGATTCCACCATCTGATGACCGTTTTTTAGAACACCCTCTTTTATGCTGCCACAAAGGCTAAACCTCATTCGCTCTCTGTGAATCCCTTCTTGCCTTTTCTCCGTTCCTCGCTGAGAGCAGAAAAGAACAAGGGCTGCAACAATACTGGTTCAATAAAGTTGAAGTAAGAAAGCAAGGAAGAGGCAGATCAGTTGATCTGATATGAAATCTGAGATTTAATCGTAGCACAAGGGACAGTGTTAAAGTGTGACAGAAGACAGTGTGAAAAAAACCATACTTAAAGTCCAGTCAGGTCAGCTGCTGAACTTAACCTCATTATGTTAATAAATAGGTTTCTTTGATTGAATTTTATTGATTGATTGATGATTCATTAATAGTTTAGATTTTATGGACTTATCTCCAGACACACCTGACAGTCTCTACACACTAGGACTGAAATAGCTACCGACTTGCAGCCCACTCATACGACTTGATCAAGGTCTCCTGTGACAGTTACTGTGATCGACGGCGATGGGCGGATTTACGACGGTTTCCCAGCAATATTGATATATTTTATTGGTTTTATTTTTGTTACTTCTATGAATTGCATTATAATTTTTTAGCACTTTAGTCCCCCCTTGATTTTAATGAAATAACCTGTATTTTGAGGTGTTGTCCTGCGATATGAATAGCAAGGGAGTGAATAGGTTGGTGTATTTTTACGTAGCATTGTGCGCGGAGGTAACATTGTGATGCATTTGTTTTGGAAATCTGTAACACTAAGACACCTTTTTTTTTGGACCTTTTCAATCTCTAGACATTCACTCACGTCTATCGGGGTTCTGAGTTGTCTTCTTCTTTGCGGTTTGCAGTTTCTTCATTTTAATCCATGTAAATACCTTTTTTTTGAAATGCATGTCAATGTTTGCATGAACTTTTAATAGCAAATAGACCATTTTATCCCTACTTTCTGTTTGAAACAGGGTGCTTCACTTTGCCTGCATTTCACGAGGAGGCTGCACTGTGAGGCGGGGAGTAGAGCAGAGCCCAGCTCCTGTTGTCCACCGGTGTGTTGCTGCTGCTCTCTGAGTTCATCATGAAACGTACAGGAGGGGATTCACATAGTCAATTTAATTATATAAACTCAACATTTTAGCAGCCGAACTCCTAAAAAATTGTCTCCCAAGATCTAATTTTGTTTAAATGCAGCAACTCCGTCAGCAAAATGAGTAAAAGCATTTTTTCTCTCTTGCCGGTGCAACGGGTCAAGAGAAATCTGATTTCAGCTCTTCCAGTGCTCGCCTCCTCTCCGCTGGCCCGTGCTGCATGTGATACCCTCAGTTCCACCATATCGATTTAGGAATACTGATTTCATTTATTCTCCTCATGTGGAGACTCAAAAAAATCTGTTCATGCTTTTTATGTTTCACACCAAACCGCCACAGTCTTTGCTTTCTAATCATCTGGGTAACATAGCTCTATGACGAGGATTGTTTTTTCTTTTCCTATTTTTTGTGTTTCAGTTTGTGTCCATACATAGGTGTGTTTTTTTTGTTTTATACAACACTTGTTTTGGTGGGTTACAGTTTGGATCTTTTTGCCACAGGAAATTATCGGCTTTGGTTTCCAGTTGATTGAGCAAAACGAAGGCAGCTTGATTTGCCTCCTCCTCCCTGTCCCATCTTTCATTGTTCAACTATCTTTCATGTTGAACTGTTTTGTTTAAAAAACATTTGGTCCTAAATCAGGGATGAAAAGAGTCTAACCGCTGGGTTTAATTAACATAATTATGCATCTTTAATAATCGAATGGAAGGAAACTGAGATATTTTCTTATTGGTTACTGAAAGAAGTGAGGCTGAATATTCTGTCTGGAGAAATAATGTTTTATCCTTTTGAGCTTCACGTTGGACAGACGTTTTTTATATGACTTGCAGTTAATATAGGCGCCTAAAGACACAGCTCAAATGAGTTGATGTTGACTGTGACAGATTGCAGATATAAATTTGACCTGTATTTCTTATGTGAGAGTCTATAATTAAACATGGCCTGATATTCTCTAATGGTGTTGTTCATTTCTTCATCTATAAGTAACCCTTTTCTAGTCTTGTGGAAAACCCAAAGCGCTTTACAGTCACAATCTCGCGCACACACACTCATTGATGCAGTGCTTCTATACACAGCGCCTTTACGAGCACGCATCGCTTACACAACGCAGCCGTCGGGGGTAGATCTGGGTCTAGTGTCTTGGCCAGAGACACATCCGCACACGGACTGTTGGAGCTGGGGATCGAAACATCTTCCCTCTGGTTAATAATTTAGACGACCCTCTCTACCTCGTGAGCCACAGCCTCCCACAATTAGTACTTTTCTGTTTGGTTAATCCACCCTCCATCTAATTTCTGCTCCTTTTCTGCTTTGAGGTCATGCTAATTAATTATAGAAATGATTGTTTTATAGAGCTATGGAATTGATTATTAAAGTGATACAATATACCTAGATAATTGGCAGTGGTTTGACTGAAAGAAAATTTTTGTTTGATCCTATGTGGTATTTAAGTGGTTATAAAATCAACCTGGTGATTTTTTTTGCAGAAACCCAGACTCTGCTGCTGGCTCACTGGAATCATTTACTGGGAGCTGATCTCCCCGGTTGTGAGAAGTTTTAATATTCTCTCTCCCATCAATATCCTGTGTTGTTATGCGTCACTGTTATCATGTTACTGAAAAACACTCCAGCAATGATTATATTTATTTTGTTGTCTTGTTGCTAAACCTTCATCATCAGGCTAATGGTTTTTTCTTGTGGTATGAAAAATGACAACAAAAAATATGGGCCCATTCTGCAATGGTGGCAGTCACAACAGAATATGGAATATGAAGTCAATAGAACACAATGAATCACAGCAGTCAGAGGTGGCTTTAAATGAAACTGTCTTTAATAAGTAACTTTAATATCAGAAAAATAAAACTCTTAAATTCTCTTTACAGCAAATATATATCAGTGCTTTGGCCGCAATAACTTAAAAGGCCGTTATAAAATATAGTCTGCTTTTAAACTCCTGACTCAATTTGAAGAATTTATATGCCATAAGACTCCCCCCACATATACAAAACAAAAGTGTAGTAAAATTAGCAAATACTTTGAACTGTTGGTACAGCTTAACATTATGTATTTCTATATAGATAAACTACATTTTACAGTATACCGTTCATCATTCGATGGTGTACAGACATGACAGTCAGCCTGAGTCCTTGGCCTTTTTACAGTTGCAGTGTGACGTTTTACATTGGCGGTACATTATGAAGACATGCTTGTGATGCACATTCCATTTTCCACTAGGTTAAACTGCGGCTATCAACACTTATCATCAATACTGTGAACTAATAACTAGACTACAAGCAGATAGCATTAACACTCTCCTGCAACACTTGAGTTTCCAACTCATTTGATCACTCAGAGAAAAGTAAAAAAAGAAAGAAAATAATAAAAAATCTTATTGTAAACATTTGAATATAGATATATTTATGTATATATATATGAAATGTAACAAAATAAAATAAGTTCTGTATACTAATCAGTCATTAACAGTAATATTATATAATACATACACTAAAATGTCAATAAAATCGTGTCAAACTGTGGGCCGACAGAATATTGCATTCCCTCAGAGAGAGCAAAGAAAGAGGGACCCTTCTGAGAGACGTCCAAAAAAAAAACAGGACGGATAGAAGACCAGAGGGAGCAGGAGCAGGTGGGGGTTTTGCACGGTGTGGGACAATATCCCCAAGAGGCCTCAATCATAGATGTGAGAGAAGATATTTATGAAACAGCTAAGCATTTAAATGACCAAATACCGTTTACAGCTGGAATGCTAGAGGAGGACTGCAGTCCGAAGTCCACGCGGAAAAGCAAAAATATTGATCTTATGTAGTGTCAGCAGAGTCCAAGATTAAACCATTCCAGCCGCTTCGCCTTTTGAAATGTCCATCAACTCAATTCAACAAAAAAAATCTAGAGAAACACTGGTGTTTAAAGCTAAAGTTTGAGATGATTTCCACCAAATAGTACCTTTTCTTCACACGTTTAATGGGAGAAGAACAACAAGTCAATAGTGTAATAAGGTGTGGGGGAAGGCTGTGCTTCCTTGGGCCCAAGACAACAGCAAAGGAGCTGATGAAACATGGAGCATAGTGTGTACCATTGAAACATTTCAACACTGCGTCAAAGCGGGTGATGATGGGTGAGCCCCGATTAAAATGTCATAGAAAAAACATAAGGGACTTGTCTGTCTAAAAGTTGAAGTCCAAGATTGTTTGAGCTCTGAAAAACAAAATCCGAGGAGTTTTAATGCATCTACTGCTTCCTCCCATTGTTAGGATACTGAGACGGTTTTTGCATAGGCCTGGCAGATGAAAACATAACAAAATAAAAAACGGAGTAGAGTGATAAGGGTCTACCATCTCAATGTTGCATCCCATGTGGAATTATTTTTGCTGACTACTACCAACAAAGACACAAAATGGCCAACGGCCACCGGATGGAGCAATCCGAATGAGAGAACATTCAGGTGAAAGAGAAGGATACCATTGAGATGGCTTCACGTCAGCAGCCTGTCTGTGCAGTACGGGGCCTTGTTACAGATGACATCTGTCTTCAGAGCAGAGTTTCGGAGAATATCATCTCTCTTGGCTCCCAGGTGAGGCTCAAGTATTAACTTTCCGCATCACCTAAAGAAGTAACTGCGACATAGGGGAGGAGGAATGTCACCAAAGGTACAAGCTGTGCATATCCTTCTTTCTGTCCGATAACCAGCACACGGTTTCGCAAACCAGGATGAAATTGAGATACAAACAAAAAGGAAAAAGAAGAAAAACAATGAGAGGGAAGAAATATGAACATTGGAGTGTTTGGGTGTAAAAAAAGAAAGCAGTATATGGCCAATACTTGTGGAAGGCTCACCGAAACAGGAAGCAACAGAAAAAAAAAACCCTGTGATAATCTTTGTTCCAGGAAGATGCATTTAAGAGATTGAACTTAGACAAATACTTTAAGACTTCAGTCTATCCGCTTGTGTTCTTTCAAGCCAAGATCGGAATCGGATTTGGAGATAGCGTCTTTAGTTAATTACAGGCTTTCAAAAAAAAGGCCACAAGTTTGTTTTACGACAGAGTGACACTGTGTGTTCACCAGACCAGTCGTTTCTTTTTGTTTACTTAGAACAGAATTAGGCACAAGTTTACCATAAACAGTAAATAGTAGAAATGGAAAGCAACGTGGCGATACTGAAGTGGTGCAACATCCTCGTACTTTACAAAAAAGGAGTTACCCACTTGTTGGTTCCAATCTGGGAAATAAAGAATCCAGTGGCAACGAGAGGTTGCAACTGGGGCAGGACAACTTTGAACCCACCTGGTTTAAAAACCCTGTGTGGGTGCGTTCGCATGCGTATCAATATGCTGCGATTATCTGGGATGATCAAATGTTCTGATTTAGGATCTTGGGCATGTAAACAAGATGTCCTATTTAAAGTAGAACAAATACACTGGACCAGCCTGATAATAATCATGCAAATGATCTGGGACAGAGGCATTTGCCGGAATAATGTGGCATATGTACATATCCAGTTTACTGTTGTAGGCATTCAAATGCTGCGGTAACAAGGAGAATACTATTAAATTGTGAATATTCATATGTGGGACTCACTTTATGTAAACATGCTCACCTCTTTTATTTCCCTCCGTTTCTTGCCATGAGCAAAATTGATTAAGAGGAACAGGGGCTGGGCCATATTTCAGCACATTAAAACAACAGTAGCAGCAAAAGTTAAAAACAAAAAAGAAAAACTTTTGAGATGTAGACCCCAAAAAAATACTTTGACCCAAAACGTCAACATTATGGAGTTCAATATAGAGATCTAAAAGGGTTTTTAAAAAATATTAACATTTTTAAAAATATATATAAAATATAGTTAGGCAAAAACGGATGAATAGATTTTTCAGGGGAAGATAATGTAAATCAAAAATGAGAATGGGAAAAAAAATTATATATCTATGTATATCTCACCCCACCCGTTGCTACATAGAGGGCTTCTGACCCACGCATTGATTTATCAATCAAGGAAGAAGACTTCACAATAGCAGGCACATGAACGGGCTCAAAAGCCTAACCCATGCCCTGAATACGCATCATTCCTTATTCATCTATTCTTCCTCACCTTTGTCAACACCAGCTTTGACAATATTGGGGGTGAGGACACACCTAGAAACTGATTCGGGGTCAGTTTTGTAATTTCCCCACACAAGTGAGTTGGTAGTGTTGGGGAGGCTGATCCCTCGTCAGCCATACAGGTGAATTGGATTATGAATCACATGTTGCGGAGCTGAATGGCCTGTGTGACTGGAGACAGGCACACGGGGCACACGGCTTCTGGACCCTGGCATATCTGGGTGGCACAATCGAGACAGAACAGGTTATGGCCACAGGGAACCAAGGCAGCGATCACCTGGTTGTCCATACAGTGAATACATATCTCCTGTCCTCGCCCCGCTGCTGATCCGAGCCCTGGTCGATAAAAGAGGGACGAGTCAGGAGGGGAGGAAGAGGAGGCGGTGCTCTCACTGGAGGAGGAGAAGGCCGAGCTGTAAGAGGGGAACCTGTGGGCATCAAGGGTCCCGGCCGAACCAAAAGACCCCCGGTGAACACGCTGGGCCTGAGGGTGTTCCAAGGCTTCTGTCCCAGAGAAGGTTGGAGAGAGCCGGGGTGTCCCAGGCTGACTGGTCTGGAGAAATTGATGACAACAGTCATTAGATGCCTACGACCATAACTTCCTGTTAAAGACTCATCAGTATCAGTAATAATTGTGACAAAGAAAAACATGTCAGTCGTGTAAATTTGTTAATTCTCAAATTACATAATACTAAAGTAAAGAACAGTTTGCTTGTGTGTGATACTTATCGTCTATAATAAAGGATGAAGGGCAAAGGCTCAAACCTAAATTGCTTTGAACTGTGAGATGGTTCTTTAATGTGTGAGTAGGAGGCCATGAGCTGTTTGCTCCTACCTGAGACTGAAGAACGTCGAATGCCTGGAGGGGTTGGTGGTCCACGAAGGAACTCCAGAACTTGGGCTGTGCAGCAGGGTGAGAGGCTTGGGCAGTGGAGATGGTTAACGGGTCAAATCCTGACGAGGAGCCTCCACCTCCCAGGCTGACCAGCTCCTCGGACCCCACAGGAAGAAGGCTATCACCAAACCACGGAGCTGTACTGCCAGCACTGCTGCTGCTGCTGCTGTTGTTGTTGTTGTTGTTAGCATTGGCATTGGCATTAAACGCACAGGTGGGGCTCAAATCTGCATTTCGGTTACCATTCCCACTGCCGTAGAAAGAATCGGCTGAGCTGGAGCCGCTGCCAAGTGAACTGGAGCTGTCATTGCGGTAGTTGGAAGACATCCTGACACCACTGTTAATATTGCTATTGATTTGCTGAGTACCATTGATGCTCATTGGCAACAAGCCACCACCACCACCACCACCACCACTCGATGGCGATGCACCTGCATGAAGCCACCCGGCCTTTCCCAACCCGGCTGATGCTGCAGAATTCTCAAAGCTGACGTCTGTCCCGTTGAATTGAAAGTCGTTGTTGTCTACACCCGGGACCTCAATTCCCCCACCGGTCCCAGTGCGGAGGGCAATGTGCGCCTCGATCTCCTCCCTCGCCCGGTCAACGTTCTCCGGCATCCCTGTGACCTCGAATACAGGCTCTTTGTCCCGACTGGGCGTCACAATGTAGGTGTGTGTCTGCTGCTGAATGCGCTTGATGGTTGCCCCTGAAAGATATGACCAGACCAAGATCCTTGTACTTTTAACAACAAATCAATTGAACACAGAATTCAAATAACTGCTCTGGTCACATGGCTACAGCAATGTCAAGAGTGCACCACGAAAAATAGTTTGACACATGATATGCGTGACCATTACTGAAAAATCTGCATAAACAAATGGCAAATGGAAGAAGAGAAGAAAAAGCCATGCGTCAGATTGATGATGCTGAATATATTAGCGAGAGAAAAACTACAGTTTGGGCTATTTTGTCAACTACATCTTTACAAACTTGTAGTTGTCAAACTACAAGTGGACAAAAACAGTTGTTTCTTTCCAACAATAAAATCTGACAGCCCTACAATTACAGCACTAAACTGCAGGCTGTCCTGGTGACTCATACATACCACCTAACCTCATCATGTACAGTTTCAGTCTACAGTTGGAATCTATTCAAAGGTCAACACAATATATTAAAGGAATGGATGAATGTTTAAATTCCAGACTGCCTATTGCTTCTGTGTGTGGCTAAGTTTTTCCTCACCATTTTTAAATGTCAACATTTTCAATTGTTACCTCACCCCCCTCCAGCCAGATGCCACATGGTTGAGAACCGCTTCAGTGCAATTTGCAAATCAACCCCAAGGCTTTCTGACACCGAGGTGGGAACGTCAACAGGGCAATGGGTTAAAGAGTCTGAGAACTAAATGTAACCTTCCCGGGGAGAGCGGAGCACTGTTCGCGTTATCCTTTGAATGCTCAGAAAGAAATGAGGAGCTCTGGTGTATGGCATATTACAGTACAACATCTAATTTATTATTCAGTAACAAAGTAGAGAAATACTTTCAGAATATAAATTACTCCTGGGGGGACAATTTTTAATCTGCATATTGATCCAGCACTGTAATGAGTCTGATGAAAAAGTTAGACCGGTTCTGCTTTTATGAAACACATAGTGTCTTAAATTACAATTTGGCTCTGTCGGTGCACACTTGTCTGCACTTGTGTTCGCCAGCATTGCACAAGCTTGTCGTTCTTTCCTTGCACGCAAACAAAAATCACTATTAAAACAAACTGTAAAAGGAGAAATCTTACGACGCCGCTCTACAAAAAGAAGAAGTCCAGTGACTGGAGCGAACAACATTGATCTGAACACAGGACGGAGTAAAAGACCCACCTTTGGGACCCACAACCAGCCCAACAACACGATAGGGTACCCGCACCTGTGGGGTGGAAATAACAAGAGGGTTTATGTACACTTTGAAGGATGGAGCACAAGAACGACAAAAAGATCCCTTGACAAAACAGATGTGCTTAGGGTGTTTAACCGAAAACCTCCAATGTGATTCACTTCATAAACATGCGTGGGGAGCCTGTGACTCGCGGTCACGTGCCGGCGGACCTGAATGCTCGTCTGTCCGGGGAGCGCGGGCGCGCCCGAGCCCGTCGCGGCGGAGAGGGGGCCCGTCTTGTTGCGGGACGCTCGGATGAGGGAGAAGTGCTCGGCCGCAGACAGGATCTCCCTCTTCGCCATGGCCACGTCTTCCTTGCGGCCCGTCACGACGAAGACCGGCTGCTCGCCGCGCACCGGCGTCTTGATGTAGGTGTTGGTCTTGGCGCGGAGGGCCTTTATCTTGCAGCCTAAGAAACAGGCGGAGATACGGGCTCGTTTTCACAACGTACCACATGATGGTACACACACACAACCACACTGAAATCTGATTGTCACCACAGCCAAGTTGAGGTGATCAATAATAACGGCACGTGTAAGTGTCCACTCCCCTACCACCATTGGAAGGTTGCTTGGGCTAATACATTGAATATTCCTCTCAGCTGTGCTGGAGCGTCCATCATCATTACCCACTTCCTGTTGTTGTCAACACAGCAGCGCGTGCGCCCTGCGCCCCCCCCCCCCCCGCCCGCAGCCGCTTCGCAACGCAACACAAACGACCCCTCCCGCCCCCCAGACACCGCACTATCGGTCGGTGTAAAGTCCTCGCACACGACCAGATCGAGACGAGGGCTGTCTGGGGGACACGTCCCCGGGGCCTGTCGACTATGACCCACAGCCGATGTGGCAGAGCAACGGTGACCACCGCACCGCACCGCACCGCTCCTCCGCGTCCTCGCCCCCGAGACAAGAAAAAAACAAAAGCCCAGCCCGCTGTAGCGCGACACGGTTCGGCCGAGGACGAGCTCGCGTGTCGGGGGATGCGCGGACACAAACAGCCGCGACGCGCGGCTCTGCGGGATGATATGAACCGTGTGATGTAAACTTCTCGGGCGAGTTGGGTGCTGGTTGACCCAGATAGCAGGATGCTAAGCTAAGCTAGCTGGCTCCGAAGCTAGCGGCCACCGCTGTAGCGGGAGATGCTAAGTGCGGATTTGCTTCGATTGCGGATCGTTTGACGACGAGAGTCCACGCACACGCAGACACGTGCTCGATGTTTCATATCACACAATGGGTCACGCGATGATTATAAACTCGCTGCCGTGCTACACGCATGTGACAGGTTACCAGGTAGCAAGCGTTAGTTCCCTCACAACGAGCTGCACTCCAGCAACGTGTCTTTCGTAACTTTGATTTTTTTAAATTTGTCTTCAAAGTACTTCTACGTTTTACTGTCGTGTGTATCGTTTTGTTTGACTTTATTGTTGTCCGAGTTTTCTTCCCTCGAAGTTTCGTCCAAACTCCCGTTAGCAACTTGAGCTAACGAGTCCAACCAACACCACCACGACGACTCACCCTGTCTGCCCACGATCTCCGCGACGTGCTCGGAGCTCGGCACCGCCACGCACTCGGTCGTGTTGACGCTCTTTCGCCGGGCCAACAGCGACGCTTCGGTTTCGTATCCGGACTCGCCGAACACGCCCGGCGGCAGCACCGCCATGCCGCCGGGCGGGAGCAGGGCGCTGCCGCCGACGGTGGCGTCGTCCTGGTCGCCTCCGTTGTACAACAGGACCGTCTGGACGTGCTCCATCCCGGCCGGCATCGCGGAGCCGGCCGGGCCCGACGGGAGGTGGTGCTGCTGGTGGCGGTGGGCCTGCGCCAGCAGCGAGCCGCCGGTGCATCCCGAGGAGTCGACGAGCTCCGACTCTTCGTCCCCGGGCGCCGCCGTGGTCTTCACCTCATCCCCCGAGGGCGGCCGGTGCAGAGGCAGGGGCTTCAAGTCTAACACCGTACCGAGGAGGCTGAAGTGAGGAGCCGCGGGGAGCTGGTGGTGGAGGAAGGAGAGGCTTTCATCCCCTTGGTCGGCGCTCTGGCTCTGGGTACCGTGGTGCTCGTCAAGGCCCATACCGGCGAAAGCGTGTACTAGCGGCGGTGGGACCTCGGACTCTCCCTCGTCGGCCTCCAGCAAAGAAGTGCTACTGGGCATGATGCGGGATTTGTATAATATTGCCGTGGAGCAGATATTAATATGAACGTGGAGTCGAAATCGTTCTGATTGACATAAAAAGAAAAAAAAGAGCGACCAGCGCCTGTTGGTTGAAATGTGCAGCTTTTGTTTTGTCCCTCTCGCTCCCCGTGCAGCCCTCCCAGCACGGAGATCTCGCGTCTCCTGTCCACGCGAGATTTGGTTTTGGGGTCAGTCGTGTATTCACAACAGTCAGGACGACACACTCAGTGCGCATCATGCAAGGGATGGAGCATCCTAAGAATGATTCATTATGATATATTAATACATCTGAATGTGCTGTGATGCCATGGGTTACACATCTCGATGCCCTGGGGCTGTGAGTTCATTGAGGCCTCAGAATAGAGTTCTAGTGGCATTTACACTACACAGGGGGGGGAGAGATCAAGAGGGGGGGAAGAAGTGCGCTTCGATTGAGGGCATATGGGTGTATGATCAGGCCATAGTTAGTGTCCCAAGGATGCTCCCTCTGACATCTCAGGTGCAAACTTAAAGGTTAGTTGTGTGCATTTTGCTCCTGTACTCGGGGATGAGATAATTAGTGGGACGAATTACAGAAGCCCCCTGCTATCAATTTTTTTTTGTAATCTTCAATATTGACATTTTATTTCATTAGCATTATAAGTCATTATTTTGAATGTGCAATTTCATTTACGTCTCATATATGGTTTTGTCCACTAATGCATTATCGCAAAAAACAAAAAAAAGTTAAGATCAAGAAAGAAAATAACTGACTTTATTCTATGAAATAAAGCAATCCTTTCTCAGTATGTTGGTTCTCCACCCCTGAAATATCCTGAGATTTCAGATTATTCTGACTTTGACTGCTGATGCTGCATATTTACAGGTCCCTAATTCTTGTGCTATGTCACTCTGGCCATTATCCTCAGTATCCTACATAAAGATAAATAGAACATAGGACATGCATAAAGACGTGTATTTTTCTTTTTTCCCATAGCCACAAACATCTCATAGGTCTCATAATAAAAATTGGCAGCCAATGGAGCAACGCCTTTGGAGTAGATCCCTTCATACAGACGTTACAAGCAAAGTTTTAAAAAGAAAATCCCCCAAACATATTGTGGTACACTGGAGTAAATATGATGAATGATGGAGATTATGCTTCTGGACAGTCTCGACTTTGATCAATCGTTTTTGTTTATTCATATCGTTCTTAATATGTCAGCTGTATATGTAAGCGTATTGTGTCGTGTAACCTGTCGTGCAAACTATAATTTTCAGGTGTAGTGTTTCACCGAAAGTATCAGCCACGTTGGAGCGTGTGATGTGTTGGTGTAAAAAAAAAGGCACCATCCCACCCATAGGCTCCCAACTCTGCCGACATGACCCACGTGATCTCACTAGCGCCCCTCCTCGTCTGTTTTTACCAATGAGAAAGAGCACAGGGGGCGGGCCTTGACCGATGACAAGCCAATGCCTTTTGTGATTGCTTACGTAGGATTAGCTACATCCGGGTGAGCGTTTTGAGGTGAGTGGCTAATGCTGACTGAGACGAAACAATGAATTAAGTAACGTTAATATTTGAATTTACTTTCACTTGTATGACCAGGAATGAGCCCCTAATATATTAATACACCAGCTATATGAACGTGTTATAAATCAAAAGTGACTTTTTGTCTCTAGAATATAAATCGCAGCGAGCTAGCTAGCTAGTTAGCTTCAAGCTAGCAACTTGTCGTTGATGTCTATGTCCGGGGCTCACTTTGTCACCATTTGTGTCTTTAAACCGCCGTCGGTGTTGATTTCCGTTCTATGTTCGTTGACGTTTATTTCGGCAGGTCCGCCTTGGTTGATTTTACTTTGAAGCTGCTGGCTCTCAGTCTTCAGGATGTATCGATCCTTCCGGGTGCTGCTGCAGGTGCTGTGGGCCCAGCTGCTGTGGGGCTGGGTGCTGGGCTCCGAGCTCACGTTTGAGCTGCCGGACAACGCCAAGCAGTGTTTCTACGAGGACATCATCGTCGGCACCAAGTGCACGCTCGAGTTCCAGGTGCGTGGCTCTGCTTTCCAGCCTTAATGATCGTCCTCAATGTGAAGCCGGTCCTTTTTTAAAGAGTTGAATTGAGTCCAGACTGTCCACGTGAATACCCACTGTATAAGAGTCAAAGGTGACAAACGCGATTGAAATATATCTGGAAATCTTTTCAGTGTGGAACATAAGATGAATTGATCCACACATGTTGAGACTGCAGACAAATTTGGAGATTTTGTTCAAGAGATATTGGCGATGAAATTTAAACCTAATCCTTTAATTTTTATATTTCAGGATATGTCATGGGATACAGGGACATATCTACAGACTTGGATTATTCATTTTTTCATTACTTTGATGAATCAAATTGATATTCAAGCACTGGAAATCCACATATCCTTAAAGGGAAAGTAAGCGAATCTTAAGCAATACACCATTTGTAAAATAAAAAATATTTCCTCAATGTCCAAAAGTTGTTGCTTTTGTATGTGCTCTGGAAAAAATCCAGCTTTTCGGCTCAGCCTTGGCTGAGAAAAAAAAATGGCGTGGTCCGCACTACACAACACTGCGAGTACAGTTTGTAACACCTTTGACACCTTTCTCCAAAGTCGCTTACTGGCCCTTTAGATGTCATATTAACTGAACTTGGGAAAGTCAACAAAAGAACAAATGAACTCGATTTGAAATCATATGAGGAAAAGTATTGCATTGCAAAAAAATATAATTATGTTACTGAGGAAATGGTTTCATCTGTCGATATTCCTTCCCAGGTGGTGACTGGTGGTCATTATGATGTGGACTGTCGTTTGGAGGACCCAGAGGGCAATACACTGTATAAGGAGATGAAGAAGCAATACGACAGCTTTACCTTCACAGCATCCAAGAATGGCACCTACAAGTTCTGCTTCAGCAATGAGTTCTCCACCTTCACACACAAGACAGTTTATTTCGACTTCCAGGTCGGCGATGATCCTCCACTCTTCCCCAATGAGAACAGAGTCACTGCACTTACCCAGGTGAGTTACTTTATCTGTCATGTAAAAATTACATGAGCCCAAATTTGTTTTATTTTACCTTACAGATAAACTACAGGCTCATTTTTCAGACGGCATGTGGTGCAACATGAGATTATACAATTCCACAACTCTTGGTCTCTGTTGGTTTCATTGTACCTGCACCTTTTTCGTTGGTCCATGTTGTTTTGTCTCATCTGATAATTCCTAGCATAGCTCCTCCACCCAACATTAACTTAAAAGAGGTTTAACCGGTTGTAATGACTCAAACAACTGACTGGATGTTCTTGGCATTAGTTAGTAAACTTTTTAGCATGGACAGTGTCATGTCGGGTCCACATCTTTCAATATAACTATAAAAGAACACAAATACAACCAAATATATAGAGCTTGAATTATGAAAAATTAAACATGATTTTTTTAACATAAAATGTAAACATACAGTAAAAGCACATTTTTTCTGCTCTGTGTATTCTTTTAAATAGTTTGCAAACATAAATGGCGATACCAATGCGTATGTGGAAAACTCATATTATCAGCCAACCGATATATTGGTCAGGCTCCACTATTAACACAATCTATAGTGTTTTGTTATGCCCATTAGGTTTTCACCAGTTTCTTTTCAGTTGGCAATTGAAACCTTTCTCAAATATGGTTGTCATTGAACTACTTCCACCATTAAACTTAATGTTTTTGATCAATAAACTAATTCGACGTTTGATTCAATCTTAAATGTATGCCTCTTCATTGGAGGATGTTTTAACATTGGAGTTCCTTTGCTTTCCAAGTGCCCTCTAGTATATGAATCAACGTAATCCTTAAATGTGTCTTGTTGTTAGTTGGTCAGTCATTAATTTCTGGCCACATACTAAATATCTTGCATTATTCTTGGCTTCTGCTTTTTTGACCATTTCTAGATGGAATCAGCCTGTGTGTCCATCCACGAGGCCCTGAAGTCAGTCATCGACTACCAGACACATTTCCGCCTCCGGGAGGCTCAAGGACGCAGTCGGGCTGAGGACCTCAACACCCGTGTTGCATTCTGGTCCATCGGAGAAGCCATCATCCTTTTGGTGGTCAGCATCAGCCAGGTGGTCCTGCTGAGAAGCTTCTTCTCTGACAGGAAGACCACTACAACACGTGTCGGATCATAACAGTCTCTGAGCTCTCGGATTCTATAGATCTTTCTTTACCTGGGCTTGTGTGCATAAAGTTGGTTAGAATAGCAGTGCTGATCTGAAACTGGATCATATCAAACTGCCAGGTCATACAATCTGACATGTCATCCACATTCAGCACCGCTGTTCTTAGAAACTTCATGCAAATGAGTGGTGAACGAAAAGGTTGTTTGAAATGTTTTTGAGAGGCTAAAGAAGAAAGAAGAAAGGATTGATTGTGTTTCTTTCATACTTTGAATATTTGGAATGAGTTCTATATGTGTTTTTACTTTATTTGTGTCCTTTTCTTTCCGTTATCTCATAGCCGCTCCCCACGATCTGTTAGATTTTTCAGACCAAACTTTGCACTGAAATAACAAAGAGAGTGGAGGTTGTGACTAAATGTACTCCTAATGTACGGGTGATGTGGATTACTTCACTTATCTGCAAAACATTGGGTCTTTAATCCACATTAGCAAGACAAAGATCGCATTTGGTTATGGAAAAAAAAATTGTTAAATTTTGTCATTGTTATTAAACCTCACTTTATGTAGTGAGAAATCCTATACACCGTGTTTGCTTTTATCAGCTTTGGCATAAGTTATTTGAAGGAACTGGTGTACAGAGGGTAAGTCCTTCTTAAATTTAATATTAGCTCGAAGCAATTGAACAACAGTTTGGGTTGGGCTTTTGATGACGTCTCTTTAGTGACTGCAGACCCTAAACAATTTTGCACATCAAGGTTGCTTCAGTTTAACCACACTTAGGATATCATCTGAAAAAGGTATCACATCTGTGTGGGGGAAAAACCTGTATTAACATTATTGTTTGAAAAATGACACATTTTGTGTGTTGATAGGCAAAGCCAACAATTTTAAGTGCAACAACTTTGTCTTTAAATGGTTTTCCTTTCAATTGTTACATGTAGTGCTGCCCTTTCTGTTTGTGGTGCAACAATTTATTCATGTTGTGGGGCTGATACTGTCCTCTTGGTTTTATACAGCACTGTTGTAAAATTCATGTTGTTTTGCAAAATATTGCTTTAAATATAAGATAATTCTAGAAACTTTGAGTTGTAGTTGTAATTTGAAACGATACCATCTCACTGACTACTCAGTTAATTTCCAAAAGAAACCAGAAGAAAGATTTGGACAGAGTAAATGTAATGTATGTACCTTTTTTTCATCAACTGATTCAAATATCAATACTTATGAACATGCACGTTTCTTGATATTTTCATTAAACATTTTGAGCATGCAAAGAAGCACTTCATATAGTAGTTGCAAACTGGTGTTGACACTCTCACAAATCAATAATTTAACCCTTATAGACTGCTTTTAATATAGCCATTCTTAATTCACCAAAAGTATTTTCACAGTACACAACACATCGTAGAACATGAAAGAGATCTGATCACAATATTACTGCTGTAATGAGAAATATCATAATTACATTACACTAGATCCACTGAAGGATGAAAAATGAAATGCTTATTTGACTTTCTAGTTCAGAGACGTGCTTCCAGAGACTGGTAATTGAGTGAAACATCAATTATTACTATTATCATATCTGAAATCCCCCCATGGCAATGAGTCTTGTCTGTTTTGGTTTGTGCACTTTGGGTCTTTGTTTGGACACAAATTCTGAGGCTGTTCTGGGAAAGGTGTTGGGGTCGATGTTTAAAATGTCTGGGTATGCATTTATTTCACCATCTTCAATAAACAATTATTTCAGTGAGGGCTGATGGATACCTCATGCTTTTCACGCTTTTAACCTGTAGGGAGTGATATAATCAAGGCCATCATAGTCACCTTTGTCAGCCACACATTATTTCAAAATACGTACCAACCAGAGATACTCAGGAAACACGTCAAGCCTTCTTTCACTGGGAGTTTCTTTTCCTCCTCTTTCATAATTTCCCATAAAGAAAAAACAGTCCCGAGGGCTTGAACGGGATCTGTTTTGTGCTTCTGTCGTGTTTTGATTGGCCACGTTGGCAGCCCATCCCGCCCTGTGATTGGTCGTCGACGCGTCAATCATTCGCCGTGCTCGAGAAAAAAGACTGCGTTGCGTCTGTGATTTGACAGAAACGGAGTCGTGATCGGTCGGTGGAGCCGTGGGTGGAGAGCCTTCCCCTATTTACCTTCCTCTTCGCCCAGACTGTCGTCGTGCCCGCTCGCTGCCGGGACTCGTGGAGAAGTGTCACCAGCCGTGTTCGGGGGCTAACGGGTGCCGGTTGTTTGTTGACGTGTGCGTGAAGGGAGGACGCCCTGGGTGTGGACGGGGGTCTCCCCTCAACCAAACGAACCGAGCGTCGCTCGCCCAGGCTAAGCTAGCAGCAGCAGCAGCAGCAGCACGGCGCAACGGGCGGGGGTGGATTTCCTCCTCTCGGCCCTCGGAAAGTGAACACAAATAAGGTGTCGGGAGTATGTCGCGGAACAATGACAGGCGCGGGCAGCAGGTGTGACGGGGGAGGGGGCGACGCGTCGGTCGATGAGCGTTTCTCACGCGGGCGATAAAGAAGTGTGAAGCGGTTCAAGCTAGGCGAAGCTAGTCGGCTAGCCGAGTCGATCGAGGAAGTTGAACAGCCAGCTCGGCGACAAACGTGTCGCTGGACCAAGGCTCGACTCAGACGCCCGAGTTACTGAGTGAATCACCCACGCAGCCGACTTCTGTATCATTGGAGCTGAGGTGTGACATGCTGCGAGTTACCGCTGTCGTTTAACCCGGACCCGACCACTAGCTCGAGAGTCGCCCCTTGTAAACAAAGGGTCCCGGGCGCCACCTGTCCACGGCGACGTGACACCCCGGGCGATCGTCCGCGGATCGTGTCGCCGACACCGTCGCCCTCTTCCCGTTGCTCCCGAGAGAAGCGAACCCGCCCGCGGACATGGATTTAAAGACGGCCGTGTTCAACGCAGCCAGGGACGGGAAGCTGCGGCTGCTCCAGAAGCTGCTGGAGAACAAAGATGGACACGAGGTGACCAAGTTGATGGGCGAGAAGACGAACGGGGCCACGCCGCTCCTGATGGCGTCCCGCTACGGCCACCTGGACCTGGTCGAGTACCTGCTGGAGTGCTGCTGCGCCCCCGTGGAGCTCGGCGGCTCCGTGAACTTCGACGGCGAGACCATCGAGGGAGCGCCGCCCCTCTGGGCCGCCTCGGCCGCCGGCCACCTGAAGGTGGTCCAGTCGCTGCTGGGCCACGGGGCGTCCGTCAACAGCACGACGCTGACCAACTCGACGCCCCTGAGGGCGGCCTGCTTCGACGGACACCTGGACATTGTGAAGTACCTGGTGGAGCACAAGGCGGACCTGGAGGTGGCCAACAGACACGGACACACGTGTCTCATGATCTCCTGCTACAAGGGCCACAAGGAGATCGCCCAGTACCTGCTGGAGAAGGGGGCGGATGTCAACAGGAAAAGTGTAAAAGGTGAGGCGCACACACACACACACACACACACACACACAGAGCATCCAACAACAATGACACCCAGTTGCTCTCCTCTCATGATCTCTGACCATGAGAGGAGAGCAACTGACTCACTCTGTAGATTAGTGCACGTGTTGTTGTTGTGAGACACATCGTGTCATAAAGGTATATTGTAGATCTCCCAGCAAGGTTGTTGTTGTTGTTGTTTTTAAGGAAAAACAAAGAATACACATGTATTGTAAACAGTCAAATACCCGGGGCGCTGCAGTGTGAGATAATAATTCAATCATTGGCATGGTGTCTTTCCACTTGATGTGACTCAACAGAATAATATGAACATCTGGTTTCACAATAGAACGCTGTGAAGCCTACTACGTCAGTTTGGACGCGTCTTGTGGACTTGAGGTTAGGTTGGTCTAAATTCAGTTTGCCAATAGTGAGTGTTGACACTAATCCCTTGCTTTGGAAATGTTGTTTTAAGTTCCCGGATTAGCTTCTTTTTAGTTTTGTAAGTAGCGTAATCATCCATACAAACAAAGCTTAACACATTTACTGCACCACGTAAAACTGGTCACGTTGAACATCCCCCCCCCCCCCCCCCAGCAAAGTTGTCAAGTTGCAGCTGGCCAAAAAAGAGGCATCACGGAAGATGAATGGCAACATGGTGATGAAATGGTATATTCATTTGGAGCAAATGTAATATCTGAAAAATATTGAATCATGGACTTTAGCATTTAGCCATGACAGCAGTGTTAAAAACAGTTTCTGTAAGGTTTAACCATCCTGCCTTGTCTGTCTATAGTGTGCCTGAGGCATTAAGTGACCTATAGGAACAGCCCTGCTGCCCCCAAAGTCTTATTTGTCAATGTTTGGCTTTGAAGAAAAAAGGATGTGATCAGTGTTGGTACTGACAGAAATCAAAGGGTATTAATAATATTTGATACATGTTTGACTACAGGAAAAAACTTCTTTTCTTTTTTTCTTGATCAATGCCCCCGACTACCAGGCCTGGATGACTTACTTCAAAGAAAAGTTTGTAGGGCACGGGAAGGAAACACGAGCTTGGTCTTACAAATATTTCACCTCTAGGCTTTGCATTAATTCAACAAATGATATGCCGCATGCATTTTAGTTTCATGGGATATGTCCTTAAGCTACTTGTGATCGAAACCTGTACTCAAAGTGCTTCGTCTGGATGCAGAAACAAGTCACAGACTGTGTGTGCATTTGTTGTTGGTTTTTTTTCCAATTTATAAATCATTGTATGTAGTAGTCGAGCTGACATCTCTCACTGAAAAGCTTAGTTGTTTTTTTTCTAAGTTATGCTTGAGCTATAGATAACACAATCTGCACAAGTGGCTCGGTGGGCGCATCCACTGTAATCCTGGTATCAGCTGATCTGCATTTTGAACATCAAAGCAAAAGGGCAGTGAATGGTTGCACTTGTGTAGCGTCTACAGCTTTATTTAGAAACGACTTAGAAACTTTTGTTTTTAACTCAAAATCCCTTCCTCTGGCAGCGTGAGTATACAAACGTCCATTCGATTTATCCGCAGGCCTTCAAAGCCTTTTCTTTCTGCTTGGTAACTGGCTACACCTGTAGCTGTCAGGTTGCAGATCATTTTGGCTTGAAGTAAATAATGTTAAAGATACACTTCCCCCCCTGTCTGTAACTCTTATTATTATTTTTGTATGTTGTCTGTTCACAGGCAACACAGCGCTTCATGACTGTGCAGAGTCGGGCAGTCTGGAGATCATGCGGATGTTGCTTCAGTATGGAGCTTCCATGGAGCAGGACGGCTACGGCATGACGCCCCTTCTCTCCGCCAGCGTCACAGGCCACACCAACATCGTAGACTACCTGACAGCGCACCAGCAGGTCAGACTTTCTATTGCTTACAAACAAATTTGTCTGCATAGATGTGTGTGAGCTCATGGCTAAAATCTTGAAGATTTGACATTTTATACTTTCCACTGCAGACGAGCCACATGGAGCGCATTGATGCCCTGGAGCTCCTGGGAGCCACATTTGTGGACAAGAAGAGAGATCTGCTGGGAGCTTTGAAATACTGGAAGAGAGCCATGGACCTCAGGTGCACGGACAGTAACAACATTGTCCATAAACCGGAACCCAAGCAGCTGATCATGGCATACGACTACGCCAGGGAGGTAAGTCTGTCTTTTCATCTAGCACCATCCTGAAGTCGTTCAGCGCTCATTTTAATTTTCTCAAAATTGTTTTTATCGCTGACATAGTCAGATAGCCATATTTAACGGGGTGACTAAATTACACTGTGAATGAAAAACCTCAGAAGTCCCACTGTTCACTATTGGAGAGGATTGTGGGGATAAAACGGTCTTCACCCTTTTTGAATCTTCTTCCTAGGTCACAAATGGAGAAGAGCTGGACGGGCTGATATCTGACCCGGATGAGATGCGCATGCAGGCTTTGCTTATCCGTGAGAGAATTCTCGGCCCACAGCATCCTGACACGTCCTACTACATCCGTTACCGGGGTGCCGTCTATGCCGACTCAGGGAACTTTGAGCGCTGCATCAATCTGTGGAAGTATGCGCTGGACATGCAGCAGAGCAACCTGGACCCCCTCAGCCCCATGACAGCCTCCAGCCTGCTGTCATTCGCTGAGCTCTTCTCCTTCATGCTACAGGACCGGGCCAAGGGGCTGCTGGGGACGTCGGTGTCATTTGAGGACTTGATGGGGATCCTTACCAAGAGCGTGTTGGAGATTGAGCGAGCGGTCAGGCAAAATGGACCCATGCCTCCCGACCCTGGCCAGCTCAGCAAGGCCCTGTCAATCATCCTGCACCTCATTTGTCTTTTAGAGAAGGTGCCGTGTACTGCAGAGCAGGACCACTTCAAGAAGGAAACCATCTATAGGTGCGTCGTTGATAATGACTGTAGCGATCTTTAAATGCCATCGACATGTAATAGTGCATGTGTGCGATACAAAATCTGGGAGTTTGAGGGTGGCATTATCTTTGACGTCATTCCTGAAAATATCTTTGTCATCCCCCTGCCTAGTATTTGCTTTGGTAATGTGATCCTGTGCCAGTCAGTTTCTCTTTTTTACAGCCCCTTTTTTAAGCAGAAGGAAACATTCCACCTCTTATGGGAATTTGTCAATGAATTTTGTTTGTTATTATGACCGTCTCATAATTTGTGTCAGTGGGTTACACCGCTGACTTTGGTATAGAAGGTCAGGGTTTGATTCAGGTCAAGTTGCTTTGGACAAAAGCTTCAGCAAAATGAATGTAATGTGTCATAGTTCTATCAAACGTGAAGTCCTCATTGTCCATTTGGGAAATTATCTTGTACATGCGCAGTGCTGTTGCCACGATATGTTTGTAGTTCATTGTCACCATGTTCTTATTTCTTGAAATCTTGACATCTCTCCATATCTTCAGATTCCTAAAGCTCCATCCGTGCGGTAAGAACGGTTACAGTCCACTCCACCTGGCAGTCGACCGCAACACCACCTGTGTTGGCCGCTACCCCGTCTGCAAGTTCCCCTCCTTCACAGTCGCCTCCATCCTTCTTGAGTGCGGGGCGGACGTTAACAGTCGAGATGAAGACGACAACAGGTTTGTTGATTTTTTTAATTTTTTTTTTCTTCTTCTTTCTTTTGTCCAGCTCATGTTTGACCTACTCTGTTCCTTTCACTATGAGGACATGGATGTCAAGTAGCTTAAGCATCTATTATCTTTGTCCCCTCCAGTCCCCTCCACATAGCTGCATCAAACGGTCACCCTGACATCATGAACCTGCTGATTTCCTGCGGGACTCACTTTGACAGCACCAACGCCTTCCAACAAATGGCCTGTGACCTCCTGGACGAAAAGGAGCTGGCCAGGAATGTCATCCAGCCCATAAACCACACCACGCTGCAGTGCCTAGCCGCCAGGGCTATCATCAAGCACGGCCTCGTCTACCGGGGAAACATCCCCGAGAAACTAGAAGCCTTTGTCTTGCTCCACAGATAATGGTCGTGAAGGAGTGTTGGGTGGATGAAAAGAGGGAGGTGGTGTTGTTACATCTAGTGGAATGGACAAGCAGCAGCATGATGATTCAACACCTGATCCACTCGATGTTTGAGGAGCGGAAAGACACAATTTTGTAGGTTAAGGTTTGCAAATTCAGACTCTTTGGCGAGATGGAGCTTGGCTGTCCGTGTGCACAAAAATCTTCTCCTCCATCAACCAGGATCATCTGAAAAATGATTGAGGTGAACGGTGGAACGAGTGATGTTTTTCATCCTCCGTTTGTCGTTACATGGAACAACAGCTGTGCATGGCCACAGCCTGATCTGTGAGGATGTGTCAACAGTGGATTGCAACACGGACAAACGCAGTTGTATATCTGGATGAACTGAGCAAAGGGTTTATGTATTTTTTGCTTTACAAAAAATTCAATCTTTTTTTTTTTTGCATATTCCACAATGCTATTTATTGAATGAAACTTGAGAGATTTTTCTCCATGCTGGCTCCAACCAAGCCTCTTCTCAAAGCAAGGATTGAGGTGTTTCTACATATGCTGGGACTTCAGGTTGTTTTTTTTTTTTGATTGTCCTATCACTGTTGCCAACAGTCATGGACCCTTAGTCAGTCATCGTTAGTTTTTTTTTTTTGTACTTTTACAATACATTTAATTAGTGTCATGCAAATCTGGACATCTGCCAAGTGGTGTGGATTCTAGACTCATTTGTTGTTCACACTTCTTCAGTGTATAACAAAGCTTTACAAGAAGGGTTAATGTGTGTGAACACCACAAGTGCTTTATTCTTCCTATGCACAGGCTAGGCTGTTGGAAAGAGAGACTGTTGTATTCTGTGCCGGCACTTGTCTGTGCAATATCTCATGAGTTTTTTTGTGTTAACCTCATTGCTGCCGTTTCCTTCAGTATCCTCCTACTTCGCTCAACGAAGACGTGGATACGAAACCATTGAGCTGATTGTTTTCAGAGCGAATGAATTTGAGTGATTGTGCGTGTGTGAACAAGTGATTGCAAGTGCCACACAGTGTGTTTCCTTGTATGTTGTGGTTTTTTTTTTTTTTGAGCTTACAAAAACTGTTGAGGACAAGAGTTCTGGTGAAGTGGCACTCATGGAGATTCCATAATGCACGACTGACACTAGCCATCGCAGCGGCCAAACTAGAACCCGCTGGAGTGTGCAGGCTTGTACACAGAAGTGACCTCTTAAACGTTCACACAAGGCCGACCTTTTAAATGCCATCGTTCTTTCAATGATCTTGATCAAAAAAAAGACAAATCTAGGGTTACGTTACCAACACTCGCCCACTGTGCATGTGCAGCAGCAGCAGAATACTGACCAACCATTAATTTCAGAAAACCTTTTCATGAGAACTCCTGGACTTCAAACTCGACTACAGCATCCGGTAGTTCTGCTTTTGTACAACTGTCGTCCAATTGTATGAGAACCCAAGACACGAACGAGCGGGAGGACGTGTCGACGTACAAAATAGTTAAATCTTTGTGAATTCTCATGTTTGCACATTAGCTTTAGATGTGTGGGTTGAGAGAAAAAAGGGCTTTTCATAACACGTAGGATTTCATATTGCAGTCTGTTAAACCTGAAAAAGTTTTTAAAAAAACAGACAAAAAGGTATGAGGACTCCCAGGGCAACTTGATTTGAATCTGCACTTTACTACAGCGGAGTTAAAGATTTGATATGGCATTAATCAAGTTCATGTCTTAATAACCAGTTTGACAATAAACCCATGTTGCACTTGTCTCCTTGTTCAAATGTCTTTTTTTTCCCACCTTATTCTGTCTTATCTGTTTGGGTTATTTTACTTTTTATTTTCATTGAATGTCCTTTTGTCTACACTTCAGTTTAATTTCGAATTAGGATTAAACACTGACACAACATGTATCCTTTCACATGTACCCCACGTGACTGACATTTAAAAAAAAAAAAAAAAAAAAAAAATGGCCATACTGTAGCCAACTACAGTATGGCCATTATATTTGTTCAATATTTGGACAGGGACGCGATTTCTGTAATGTTGCCTCTACACAGCCACAATGGATTTGAAATGAAACCACCAAGATGTGATTGAGGGGTGGACTTTAAGCTTTAACTCAACATGTTTAACAGAAATATGGCTGTTAATATAATATAAACCATTTACGAATTACAGCCATGCTTATGCGATCTCTCCATTTTTAGAGGCTTAAAAGTAGTTCGTCAAACTAACATAATTATAAATGTATGTATTTTAATACTTAGATGAAAAATGGGATGAGATCCAGTTCATTTCTTGGTCTGAAGAAGATCTTGGCATCTGAATATGGAGGGACTATGTATAAAAAAGGCTGTAATTCCTAAAAGTTTTATTACATACTTTTGTCAAACGCCTCAAATTAATTATACCTGAAACTGTGTGTTAAAAAGTGTCAATCACATCTTGACTGCTACATTTTGAATCCATTTCGGCAGTTAGAAAAGGGGGAAACATTTACAAAGATTGTGTCACTGTCCAAATACTGATGGACCGGTCTGTGTAGTCCAAGTGTGAGTTGCAGCCTTGTGTCACAGACTTTGGCCAAAAATTGCAATTTCTGCCTTCCCTTTTCTCCGTGAGGATCTTGCCACACGTTCAGCGGCAGAAGTCGGTCCCAGAACGTCGCACCGGTCCTAAACGTTCTCTGGTGAGTCACTGCCAGTGCAAAGTCGCATTGGGAATTCTGAATGAGTCACTATAGTCTGCATTGGGCCGTTGAGGCGGGACGGAGCAGGTTTGGGTAGATCATTTTCACCATCTACGCGTGTCATAACAATGACACTGCATGTTTCATTTTGTATTCCATAAACAAGGCGTTTGTTACCTCTGTGTTCCAGCACTCTTCCTGACGAGTGTGCACAACATGCAGCCATTTGAACCTGTTACCGTACACTGGTACACAACACAAACAGGGCTCCAGCTCACTTTGGATAGGAAACCTACAGCGGAGCTTGTCCGACGCAAGAAAACGAGTTGGCAAGAGAGCATGAGAGAGATGAAAGTGTAAACTGGGTGGTGTAACGTGTTCATGTGGTTCGCAGGCAGGGTCACTCTGAGGAGTGTCATTGAACTGTTGCTGTTTTGCTTTATCAAAACCACACCCAGGATTACCTGCTATAAATAGCACAGATATTATGAGGTGAAAGGAACCGTGGCTATTTATTTTTACCAAGTGTGAGGACTCGTATTCGATATCAGTTGGAAAAATCGGCCTCACTTCCACCACGTCTCTGTAACGTTCGAGGCCTGTTATCTCCGGCTGTACGCTCCGTCAGCCTACGTCTGCTCCGCCCTGGCAGGAATGTTCAACATCCCTCGTTGGAGATAATTGTGAAGTGTATAGCATAGGTGTTTCTGGGTCTCGGGCTGTACCTGGGACAAGTCGAGGCTTGTCACGGCGCAGTGTAAAACATGTGAGTGTTCCACTTAAACTGGCACCAGAGGTTAACAGCGCCGCCGGCTCTGTGTCGAACTAGATATTGACATAAAGAGGGGGCCGACGCGAGGGAGAGCAGAGGGAGAGAGTGAAGCTGAAGTGAACTCTGTGAGCAAGGTGTGTTTGTAAAAAAAGACGGCGTGTACTAAATCAGTCTGCAGTGACAAAGAGTAATTACGTCATTCTGTTAGGACATGGACATGTTTCAAGTGGACAGAGGCAGGAAGTTGATAGGCTTGATAAAGGCCTAGAGTTCATTTCAGGATTATCTTTCACAATGGATGGGTTTCCAGTTTTTGCAGCCAGTCTTAAAAGATGACTGACATGCCTGTATGTCCATTAAGGCCATGAAGCAATCCCCTCGTAAAGCAGGTAAAATGTGACATTATTACTTTGGCATATAGGGTTAGGGTTACGTTTGATGTGCATATGTAAGTATTGATTTTTAGATGGAAAATTGACGTCTCCATTTACGGCACAAAGGAACTGCGTCGCTCATTGCGTAACCAAAGGAAAGAAGAGATTAGCGGCCGTCTGCTATCTATCCCCGTTGATGGAAATGGCAGACGGTGGAACAGGTGAACTGAGGTGGAGTGAAGGTTCATCAGAGTGTTTTCATATTGGGAGCTTACGCCCCTCTGCAGTTAAGTCACTGTGTAGGAATATACAGAATATTCCTTTCGTCTGAGAATGGCAAAAAAGAAAAATACCGATTTGTGTGAGCATTTATCAATTCTTTGTCTTTTTTGGAAAGGTTGCCACTTTATTTTTCTACATACTGGGTTTTAAAAAGGTCCGAAAAGTAAAAAAAAATATTAAAGATTATATATATATATATGTACACGTAGATGATGAGCAAATAAAGTTAACAAAACACAAGGTTTAAATATTCTGTATGAGTGAGCATGAGAGACAATATGAAAACACACCTGACACCATCTTCACTCACTGTGCACATCTTTTGTGGTCTTCTGGCAGCGCTCTGAGCTCGGCCTACTTCGGCCCCGTCTATATTTGGGACGGAACAATGCCCCGTTGGAGGGCCGCCCTACATCCAGCGAGCTCCTCCATCTCTGAATACCTGCAGGGGAACCTCGCCTCAGTCACCTCGCCTCCCCTGTCCCCGTCCCTCCGTCTGTCTCCACGTGCCGCTCAATTTGTTTCAGGCCACTTCAGCGAGGCTTTTTTTCTTTTCTTTTTTTTCTACAGAATAATGCTGCAGCACATTCTCAAGAGCGGTAATCACGTAGATAATTCTGAATAAGAAATTTATTACTTTGTCTAGTTCCCCTCTCTACCTTTATCTTTTCTTGTTGCCTGTAGCTGTCAGTCTCCACCTCCTCACTCTTTGCCTCCTTCTCTCTCTCTGCCCTTCGTATCCACGACTGCAGAAGAAACTGTCGTCCGCTCAAAGGCCTTTTTAAAATTTGAATTCATTTGCTCACGATTCAACAGTTGTCTAACCCATCTTCCTTTTAACAATGAGCAACCAACCAAAACCAAAGGAAATATTGTTCAGTGTGCTCCTTTGATAAAGACAAAGATCACTTTTTCCAAATCAAGGAACTTTGAAGTGTCATTTCCCTGTCAGAGTGTACAGTTCGTCTTCCAGCACTGACATTAGTAAAAGCATTAAAATGCTGCAAAATGTGTGGCTAAAGAAACCACACGTTTATGATATTGTGCTTGTGTACAATCACACCGTTTGTCAATGAGGCAAATGAATTCCCTTTGGACGTCACATTTTCAGTTGAAGAAACAAGATTAGATTTAGTTTATCAGTCTAGTCACATGAATCTAATGTGAATCTATCAGATTAACATTTAAAGAAAATGTCATCCATTCTCTGGTTTCCTAGCTTCTCTAATACACGTTTAATACTGAAACTTAAACTGAGTATATATATATGTTTCAGTTGGTTTCAAGTGTTTCAGACAGTTTGTCTTTTCCCCTTCATTATGCCTTTCCAAGCGTTACTAAGTTCCCACTGTCAGATGTCAACATCCGCCTCCTTTGAATCCATAAAACCAGATGCTTTGGTGCTGTTTTACTGGACTTTGGTTCATGATCCTATTTCTTACCAAACCACTCTCCCCTTTGATTTGAAAGAGGACCCAGTTGGTCCACCTCTCCAGAGTTCACATACACTTCCGCATGTTCCTGTTGTGAACAACTGCCGAACCCGCTGCCCGCGCTTTGCTTTGGACGCCACGTCCAGCGCCTTTGATGCTCTGACAGCACATCGCTGGATGAGACAAACACCTGCTGGGTGTAAAATAAGGAGCCGGTGACTGAGAAAGTGGTGTTTGGAGAACGTGACTGATTACATAAGAGACCCCTGCAGCTAAAATAGATAGCCAGGGTATTAACATGGGGATCACTGTGGTCTGAATCTGATACGGCTCGGGACTGCACACCACAGTCTCTGCCTCACTACCGCTTTCTTTCTGACGCACTCACACACTCACACACACACACACACTCACACACACACACACACACACACATACTCCCTGATTGGACTTGGGTGCACTGCTAATTGTGTTTGTGTGTGTGTGTGTGTGTGTGTGTGTTTGAGAGAGAGAGAGAGAGACAGATTGCTGCTCTTCATGCACACTGGCACCGAGACTTTCCACTTTCTGTCAGCTGTCAAAACAACAGTCATAAAAATAGAGGGAGAATTAGCTGGCATGGCATGGATTATAACAACGCGTACACAAATTCAACACACACATCTACAAACAACAACAACAACACACACACACACACACACACACACACACACACACACACACACACACTCAGACCCTCTTGTGACTGGGGATTTGACAGGCACTCCAGCTAATTAATAATCTGAAATAGGATTCAGACACACCAACACGCCTCACTGACACAAGATGATCATCCTCTTGTAGCTTCCAGTGATTCGACTGCAACAGTGGACAACGGCATGTGGTTTCAGTCGGACGGCTCTGGAAGTTTTTTTCTAGGACATTAAACATTGTATGATTTGAAAACCACAATCAAAGTTTAAAAAATAAGTTGAAATGATATATTAACATATAAGGAGTGTTGAAATGAACACCTCGGTTGCATGATTTGATCTTTTCTCATACTGAGGAGTGCAACTCAAGAGAATGTCACCGCTTCTCTACTAAAGACACTTCAGTCAGCGTGAGACTTGTTCTCGTGCTCTGTAGCCACACGGGGCATTTAGGGTCACCTGGACAGCTGACACCGTTCACAGTCCAGTTACCAACGTACACGTAAGTGGCCGCCCTGTAACTTAAGCGGCCCGCTGCTTTAAGGCCGCGACAGTTGGCAGCAGCAACGGTTGCACCCAGATTAATGAGGAATTAGTTGCGTTACAATCCAGAAACCAGGTGCCGCTCATTTAAAAGTGTGTGCGGCTCGGGACTTAGAACCAAAAATGTCAGTTTTCAATGTTCAGGTAAGATGCATGACAGCAAGATTGTGGATAAATAAAGCTTCAATCTTTCTAGGCGGGAATTGTACAAAACGGGTTTAACTTTTGTTTGATGGCTCTTTTGTCAAAATGAATGAAACAACAATGTAGTGTTTTTACATCCTTTTGTAAAATCATAATTTTGTGGGTACATGTTATTCAACATAGACTGTCACTGTCACATGAACAGTCCAATGTTTTCTTTCTGTAGACACGGGTTAAGGTTGCAGACATACAGTACTTAATATTAGGTTTCAGTATTACTTGACACACATGAAGCAGTTCTATTTTTTACCAGGCAAAAAAACGGATGTTTGATCACAATTGCCTATCTTTTGTTTTTAAAAATAGATTCCTGTCATCTTCTGTATGCGTTTCTCGTAAATATTTTCTTCCTCTTTTCTTTTTCTTTTCAATGAAATGCTCTCAGGTTAAGAGGAATGTGATTATCACTTGACCAGGATAATTTTTTTTTTTTTAAACGTCATCTTCCTCGCTGAAAATGTGCCTCTGTACCACAACGATTCATCTCGATCAGTTTGAATGTTTGGCTGTGCCCACATTTGTTGCCCAATGCCAAACCATCTGCCACAAAGCAGCGCTGACTCATCGGGCCCGCCTGCGCTCTTTTGAGGGGCCACGATTTCCACAAGGTGCCTCCTTTTTCTATCTAATCATCGTGTACAGTTCTCTCCTCAGTATTTCACTGTGTCTCCGCAGGGCTGAATCAAACGCAGACCTGCGTGTGTGGGCGCAAAGTGTTGCAGATGAAATAGCAGTCGTGGCCAAAACTGCAGCATTGAAACAAATGTGTGAATATGTAATGCAGATTATATGTCAAAGCATATTGAAACGTCGCTGTGGAACGAGGCTTCTCTTCTCTTGTCTTCTCTTCTCTTTGTGAGAAATGTGACTATTTATGTCCCCACGACATGAGTAACACACACACACACACACACACACACACACACACACACAGATAGATAGAGTTGATCATTTACACAAAGAGTGTCGACAGTATCTGGTCCTGAGCTGCAGAGACAGATCCAGTGTCCAGAGGATAAACTGGATGTTACAACCTGCTGGTGTCCATCATTATTACTCATGATCCCACTGATACAGACGATAACTCACTTAAAGCCTTTAATATATTAGATTTTGCCCTCTTTTTTAAATGTATCTCCATATGTTTTATTCTAAATGCAAACACTGTGCTTTAAAAGAGACCACCAATGATTTCACACATCAAAATTGACCCTTTTTTAGGAAGTATTACTACATATGTGAAAAAGAACTTTTGTAGATGGAGGTTATCAGACCTCCTGCACCTCTGCTTGAGGCTACCACTGGCTAAAGTTGCATTGTGGGTGATGTAGGCACCAGGTTTTATCAAGCACAAAGAATGAGCGGAATAAAAAAGAGGATTTCTTTGGTTTCCCTGCATTTATTTAGTTTTTGTTCTTTGTTCATTATTGCTCATCATTATTATGGGCCACACACCGTTACAGTGTACTGTCTTAGTGACGTGGAAATAACCTGGAAGCAATTGTAAAATAAAAGTTGACCTGCTGTGGGTGTGCAAAAAAATCCCCAGTTATTAGATCCTGAGATTATTTATTATTTTACTGCATAATAAAGAAAAAGGTGCAGTTAGTGACAAGACTAAAAGAGACTTGAACTCATACACCCACAAATCAAGGGTGGCATTAAATTTGCTGGTGAACAAAATGTATCCATATTCTCAGGACGTCTCGCCACAATGGGAACCAGGACTTAATCTCTCAGACTGTCACGTCTGATCCCACACAGGGAGCGTCTCAGAGGGATTCCCCAACACTTCACAATAATCAAGGGTGCAGCACTAAATTGCAGCGTTGATGTGGGCATTGTCTTGCATGTCGGTTCACACAAGTTTGTTTTGCTGGGGTGGCGAAGGGAGGGAAACAAACGAGAACTGATCTGCTCACATGCCACGAGGAAAGTAGAACTCCAGTGTTTGCTCATCAAAGCTCCCGTGAGTCGAAGCACTTCTTAATGATTTTATTTCTTTTCCTACTGAACTTTTTTCTCTCTCTGTGGCTGATGTGTCGGCACCTAAGAAAATCCTCAAGGTGAGAATGAAAACCCTTTCCGAATGAAAAGGCACAAACTTCAGCAGAGACAGGACAGACTGCCGCCAGTAGTCGAAGGGTCAAAAGGCCCTTCAGGTGACGAAGGGGGTTTTAAACTAAAAATATTTTTGAAAAAGTCATGGTGTAGAGTCTTATTGTTTCCTGCTGTGATGAATTGTGATTAAGAAGTGACCTTTCTCTCTGTGGAAAAAAGGCCCTTACTCAGGATGTAGTAGTCATCCCTCCATGATTACACACCCGGGGGGTGAGAGTCACATCTGCAGCCAACTCCTCACTTTGCCCCCACAGGTCATCTCTGTAAGTGTCTCTCTCTCTCTCTCTCTCTCTCTCTCTCTCTCTCTAGAGGACCGTGATGTTCTCTGGTAAATCTTAATAAACATTGTTTTTAAAAAATCAAACATCCATCTCTCTCTCACACACACACACACACACACACACACACACACACACATTGTTTCTCTTGAGACGACCTGCAGGCTCCAGATGAGCTTCATTTACTTTCCTCTCGTTAATGCTGCATCAACTCGTAGAACACGCACACACAGGAGCCTGAAACCAGGAGCAATGGCTGTTCTTTACTAAGCTTACTGCTATTATTTATAGTTTTATACTTTACTATTTTATTATTCACATGATACGTCTTCACCTCTGAAGCTGCTCAGGGTGATGTGGGGATGAATTCCTGTGGTTATTCATACACTGTCAGGACAGGAGTAGTGTCACTGGGCGTGATGCACTGTAAAAGTAGTTCCACAACTTCCTGTGCATTCAGTTCACATTCAATTTTACGACGGAAGAAGACAGTGTGATATGCTCAAAAGCTCCAGCACAGCTAAAACAGCGTAAAGGGGTAGAGTATATGGACATAAATACATTAATAATAATGAGATGTGAATTAGTCTGACGACACAGGACAATACACGCAAGGGCTCTCCCACGGTCTCAAACTACACCTACTGCATCAGTTCAACTATAATCAGGAAAAAATGAGAAAATAAATCAAACAAAAATGAGAAATAATACAGGTGAAATAAACCTAATGAAATGTCGTAAACACTGAGTCTACTTCTGAGCTAAAACAGAAGGTAAATACAGTCAGAAACAAGACAAAACAAACTGCTGATCTCAGCAGGTCACATGAGGATCTGCAGTGAAGACCTGCATGTCGGTGGGATGCGCCCCAGATAAGAACACCACCCAAAGGCAGATAACATAAATGATAAAACACTAAAAAAGACAGAGGGATCGAGCTACAAGGTGGTGGCAGATACATTATATGGTTCCCCATAATAAACAGAACGTAGGGCCTTCCTCCTCAAATACACATCATGTGACTGGAGATGTGACGTGTTCTGAGTTTAGCTCACTTATACAAGAGTGACATTCAGGGGTCGTTAACCCTCTCGAGCTTCCAGTAATTTAACAACGTGGAAGCACCGTTACAGCTCCCTCTTTAGCCGTCTAATTCAATATAAAGCCGGAGAAAGCTTTAAGCAATAAATCAAGTTTCAAAAAGAGATAGATGACAAATGCATGAAAGCTGATATTGTGGATGCATCACATGTTCAATTGCACATGCACTCGTTTTTACAGCTGCTATCGTATATGGATATGTTTTTAGAAAGTCCCGACATTTTAAGGTAGTGTGCTTTTTCCGTGATGATGCTTGGACATTAATACTATTCTAACTGTCCTGTATGAGCTGCAGTGCTGGACAAGTGGAAACTTTGACCTCCTGCCGGTGGTGTTAGATGAAAGGTCAGGGGATCGCAAGAGAGGAACCCAAGTCAGGACTCAGGCCTTTCAGGTTTCTCTGGCAAAAATTCATGGCACGCTGTCCAGCCGTTGCTGTGTTATGTCTTTTCTAGTTCAGTCTGACCTGTTTTCCGCCCCGTTAAAAAGAAACCAGGTCACACTGAGACGTTTTTGTCGTGCGGCACTTACGTCAGCGCGCACGGTGATCAGCTAAAAGTATGAAGTGCACGAGACGTGTTCAGTTTAGAAGTTCAAAGTTACATTCTGAGAAATGTTAATGTGTTGATGTCACAGGGAGAAACACACAGAGAGAGAGAAGGCAGCAATCTGAAGCACAGCAGGAAGAGCAGTTAAACTGATCACTTTCCCCCTGCCTTCCCAAGCACTTTCCCACTCTCTCACACACACACACACACACACACACGCACACGCACACACACACGTGCATGTGCATGTGCCCAGAGTCTGAGTCTAACGTGTGCAACATGTGCAGGACGTCGCCCGATCATGTTGCTTTTTTATGCCATATACAATTACAGCACTTGTCAGTATGTTTATGTCTGTTTGTTTGCGTGTGTGTGTGTGTGTGTGTGTGTGTTTGTCCACGTAGTTAACCCTTGTTAACATAGGCATGTTTACTGGAACACTCCCGCTTGGTAACAGCCATCGGGACAGAAGGTTTACACACATAAACACACATGGACACACTCCCCTGGGGTGTAACAGTGGGAACACAACTGACACGCTCCCACTCTCACTCACAAAAAACACAAATGACAGATGTCATAAATAAACATAATTAATATAACTGGCAAGGAAGGCAGCTCAGAGTTCCACCGTCCATGAATGCAAAACTGACCTCTCAGTTTACCTGGATCACGTCTCATAACATTTCCAAATAGCTCCTAAAAAAGAGGTGAAAGATCATGTTCCTTCCTCTCTCTCTCTCTCTCTCATGAAATGTCATGATTCATACCGGTGAAGTCTTGTTTAAGGGAAGTTCTGAAAGAGACACCTCTTGACACTTGACTTTTGTAAGAGAAAGTGTGAAGAACCACATCGTTCAACCCCCAAAAACAAAAATCAAGGTTCATTTTCGTTTTTGAAGAAAAATTACAGTATGTTTCCACAACTTCATACTGTATTTTGAGCGTTCAGTTGTCATTGTGTGGACTGAGTTTTAGTCTTGGTCATTTGCAGTTGGGGAAAGTAGCTTAGTTAACTTCACTTAAGTAGAATGAAATATAGTTTGTTAGTTAGGCCTTTGTCTTCCTTTAGGCCATTGATGAATCGCTTCCACCCTCGCCTGTCTTGGGCCATCTTCTCCAGCTGTTGCCACATCAGCCCTTCCCTCACAATTAGTTGACAACTAATCTTCTAACTATGAAGAAGGGAACGAACTATGAGGAATTTCATAGGTCGAAGCCTTTTTCCGTTAAACAGCGCTGCAACAGGCTGTTTGACGGCTCAAAATGACGAGTAGCCTTTGTGCGAGCTAGTGGAAGTGTATTTATGGATCAAAACACATGTTATCCTGACAAAACATCAAAGGTAAGCCAATTGAGCAAACTCAATGTGATATTGAAAATAGTTTTGACACTCTCTCACAAGGTTTTCTCACCTACGACATCAAACTAACTTTCCTTTACAATTGGGTGAGTTATATTCTACTCTAGATCTGGCCTAAAACATCACAACTCTTTGACATTTACATTTTTGTATCCACATATACAGGGGGCCTGCATGGTGTGGAAATTGTGTAGCAGCATGTTTCCCCGATCTGTTATGCCAACCGGCTTATGGTTCAGCTGATTGGCTCATTTGTCAAATTAAGTGAGTCCCTTGGTCAAGGACAAAGACGGAAATTGTAACACGCTTCATTAGGGAAGGCGGTTGCTATTTATGCTACGACAACTCTGCCTCTGCACCCTTGGGAGAGACCATCCCCAATATCTGCACTCAATAATGGATTCAGGTCTCTATTTATATTCCCTCTTACTCGCTCTGTCTCGCTCCTTTTTTTCTCCCTGACTGTCACTTGGCCAGCTCTCATTATAATTATAGCTGCTGCCCATCATAGAAAGGCTGCTACGGAAATAGCCGAGGCCTCCGTAGACAAGATGGGCGGTTATTTGAGAGAGCGAGATACGTAGGTAACTCTAACCATCTAGTCGACGCAAGTTCCAGTCAGATGTTTCTGTACCTCAGCTACACAAAGTGCATCAGACGTCGTATTCAGGGAGAAACTTATTCAAACATACAGTTTTTTCTTGTACTATTGCCAAGACTGAAGACACTGAGGTCATGTTGTAAGTGATTTTAAAGGATTTGGGTCATGAAAATGTCACTATATGGTTAAACACTGTAGTAAATGTATATGTCATTGTTAAAGTCTCCTGTTTACATGAACATGACATGAAATCAGGTGACATAGTATTCATCATAGGAGATCTGTAATGCTGAAACCAGCGATTAGTTTCACTGTCAGTATGTCTGACGAGCATAGTCTATAATAATTAACTAATTTTTTGTTTACAAAACAACAATACAAATTAGCTGAAGTTAGCATATTCAAATTGCTTGTTTTAGTAGTGAATATTCACATTTAAAAATCTGATATCCGTGAATTAAAAATTAAAAAAAAAGAAAGAATGCATCAGCTATCAAAACTATCTAATTGAGGAGTCAGTTCTAAAGTGCTGGTTGGTTCCTGGGGGCCTGGGGATACCATGAAGAAGACATGTATGATGAGGCTCATTGTTCCCCTGAGGGGAATGAGGTCTGTCTCTACCCACCTGGTAGGAGCTTGTACAGGACCTGCTCGTACCTGCAGCCAAAGTAGCACTCAATAATACGGCCTGCCACTAATGCAGATAGGCCATTGTACTGTATGCCAATGCTTGATTTTCATGAGATATCATCGTTTGTTATTGTTGTTGTCCACTGATGTTTAAGGTGAATGTACAGTGTTGTGTGTGGAACACTAACTGACCTCGCTGCTCCAGTCTGTCGGACTGGTGTCAAGGATGAATGGTGGGCAGCGCCCCCTGCTGGCCTTACCTGCGAACTACAGGGACATTTTTTTTGTCCATTTTTCTTGTGTAAATAAAGTTTGTTGTCGTTCACAGACATCACAGACTAAACATGGCCTCCCTAGCAACCGCACGACGCGCCGAAAACCACTTCACGGTATCTATTATTTGCTGCATCTGTTATAAAGTTGACACATATTAGTCAGTTTAACTTTCTTTATTAATGAGTGTAACTATTTTAAAGTGTTTTGCCTGATATTTTGTAAGAGATGTCGAAAGGTAACGTCCATTACCCCAACCAGCAACCTGTCCGATAATGGGTGCCTTGTGTGTCAATTGGTTAGTTATTATCGAGGACCGTGGTGTTATATACCTGCAGTTGTTGTTATATATATATATATATATATATATATATATATATATACATCTCACAATGATCGTCTTTTGTGTTTCGCTTTCACTACATGAATTTGAAGCAGGGAGAGGCCGGAGATCCCGGCAGTGTCCCGCTGCCCTGCACAGCCTCCCCGGTCGACAGTGACAGTGCTGATCACGGTCTAACCAGGCAGAGAGCTGCACAGTTTGTCAGGGAGGCCGAGAGGAACAGGAGGCAGTGAGTTGAACTAGTTTTCATTCTAAATCTCCAAAGACTTGGTGCTGCTGAGTCTTCATTTCAAGTTAAATGTCATAGTGAGCTGAAAGCTGACAAGTAAGGCACATTCCTTATCCATGTCGTATTCACATAACCAGCCACTAAACCACTGTAACGTATCACATCTATCCTCCAACTCTGCCTTGCACGTCAATTATATGCAACACACGCGTGAAGGTTTTCTCCTTTCCTCTTCACAGGATTGAAAAGTTGGAGAAAGAGAGGACGCTCAGTGTTCAGTGCAGAAAGAATGGCTGGACGGACGTGTCCGGAGAACTCGGAGAGTACGACAGAGTGCTGGAGGACGAGAGAAATGCAGACAGTGAGTGTTTATTTGTATCACAGGATCCAAGTGGGAGTTCATTGCAGGTCATTCAATACAAGTAAATCAGAAAATGGGAGCCTTTAATATCCTTCATATTTACGTAGTGACACAGTGCGGCTGCTTTCAGACATGCACTAAAGTCCGGACATTTTCTGGAACTTTTCCTGCCAGGCCCCTCAATTTTTTTTTTGAGAGGCCAATGTGAGAATACAGCAGGAATTGGCGATCTACTCAGGGTCCATCCCTCGGCTGAATATTCCAGAACATTTGTTGTTGTGATCATTTCTGACCTGGACAATCTCCTGCTTCGTTTTTTATAAGTGAACGGCAAACTCCGGACTGTGCCTCTACCCAATTTCCAGACATTTTCCGGACGTCATGTCTGAAAACAGCTCCCACATGGAGCATTCATGCACAGTCCCACATGTGCATGGAGTCATCATCTTTTTCTTTCTTTTTTTTATTCTTTCAGAGATGAATCTTCAACAGCAACTTGTGAAGATTCATAATGGCGTGATGAGGTTTCAGAGACAGCTGATAGATGTGAAACCAACTCCTGAGCGTAAGTAATATCAGGAAAGGTATTGTGTTATCAGTGTATTAACCATCCTGCTCTATCCATATAGGGGCTATTGTGTGTTCATGAATTGTTTGAGTAAAACATTTGTGATTTTTTATTCATGCTTTTTGCTTTTCTTTTTTTCAGTGATTGAAAGACTGAAGAAAATAATGTCAGAGGTGGAAATCTCAATCAACACCTTCAAAGAGGAGCAGTGCTCACGGTGAGAGGATACACTGAACAAAGAAGAACCAGGCAGAATATACTTATCAGGAAAAAGAAATAAGATAAAGATATGACATTATGCGCTTGAACACAATAGCCCTTCAACAAAAAATATCATGAAGTTATTTAATAGCTGTTGAGATCATGTTAAAGATGAGTCAAAGCAATCCTAGTTGGTTGTAGTATTTTCTCCATCAATAAGCACGAAATTCAAAAAGGTGTTCTTACACTGAATTAACAAAAAAGTACAAGGAGAACACAACAGCGATTACAGGCTTTCAACAAACTGGAGCTTGTGTTTACGGCAGTGCTCCATATCAGGAATAATAGTCCTTTGTGTTTCTCTGCTCCTCTCAGCTTTGAGGCACTTCAGAAGGAGGAGAGGACATGCAGACAGGAGATCACCGCTTATGAGAAAAAGATTGAAAACTGGAGCCTCGCTTCAAAATCGAACCCCAAACTACCCACAGCTCCCACGGTCAAAGTCAGCTATCTATGTTTTCTCCGTTTCAACGTATATGCAATGAAAAGATGATGTGTTTGAGTAAAGAGCTTGAGAGTTAGACTTATTGTGATTAATATATATCACAAAAAAGTGTTAATACTTTTGAGCCCGAAGACACACATCTACACACAACACTGTGTCTTAAATGATTTGAAAGTGTTTATAATCTCTCACAAAACGAGTCGACAGAAAATTCCTTGTGACAAAATGCATCTAGAGTTCTGACTCATTCAGCACTTCATTCATAGCATTATGTTTTCCTTAAGACCAAACCTCCAGACAGAGACCTCCCTCCAGAGGTCAGAGCGCTGGAGGCTTTCCTGCAGAGGACAGGAGGCTCTTATGGCGGCTGGGACCCATATGACCACCAAGCCTTCCTCAAAGTAAGACATTCTTGTCAATCTGTCTCGGTAAAATGTGTTGTAATGTAAATTCTTATTTCTTCTGCCAACCTTTCATTTGCAGATCATTGCACCGTGTGTCTGAGCAACACTCCTTAAACTAGGTGAACTCCCGAAAGATCCTTGTTTGATTTACTCTAATCTGTATGATTTACAGGTCTGGACAAAGCACAGTGGGCAACCAGCCTACAGGAGAGAGGCAAAACTTTACCTGCCTGGTAAAACATTAGAGGAGATAGAGCAACATGAGGACTGGCACCAGGAGCGGATCTATCTGCAGGACAGAAATAGAGAGGTAGAGAACCAGACAGGAAAAAACATGTACAGACGATATGTGCTCAATATGAAAGCTAATCTCACTTGGATGGCACTTGTCTTTATATGATACCTAGGCTATTCAGCGGTGGAAAGCTTGCAAACATCAGGAACGCCAGACCAGGATACAGAGTCAGGAGGAGGCAGAAAGCAGGGAGAGGGAGGCCAAGAGCCAGGCCCAGCAACACACGTGAGCTAGAAATAGAATGAAGTAAAGAACAGAAAGAAAAAGAAGAATTTAGTTCTCTGTTTGATTGTGTTCTATTCTCTTCAGTTTTAGGACTGAGGAGGAGAAGCGGCAGATGGCACGGCAACTGGAGGAGTGGAGGGAAGAGAGGAGAAGGAAAGAGGAACAGGAGGAGGAGCAGAGACTGGCTGAGGAGACACAGAAGAGGAGACGGGCAAAGGTGCCTTTTTGTGTGTTTTGCATGCGTGTGTGGAAGTCTGGTTGGTGGCATCAACGGGTATTTACCTTTACCAAACCCTAAATTATTTCTGTTTATCAGGAAGAGCGTCGCCGCCAGCTGGAAGTGAAGCTGACCATTGAGGAGCAGCTACGTCTGAGGAGAGAGGAGGAGGAGGAGCATGGCAGGAGGAGGAGAGAGGAGGAACAGAGGGAGATGGATGAGAGGAGAAGGGAGGCAACAAAGGGGATCAAACGCTTTAATGAAAGGGTACGAAGTCTGGGAATTACAGAGACATGAACCTAGAGGGCCTGGTGTTACCACCCTCAAGAGCCAGGCTTTGACTTATTTATCATCAAGTCCATGTGGTTTTTGTTACAAAGCATTCAAAAGTTTGTCTCTGCTTCTCTGCAGGATCTTCACAGGTTGGAGGAAAAGTTACAGGAGAAACAGCAGAGAGAAAAGGAGGAAGAGGAACGACAGAGGAGAATTGCTGTTAAATTAAAGGAGAAGGTGAGTGATCAAGTCAGCCTTTAACAAGATCTCTCATAATGATTAACAAAAGAAATCTGAATATATTTAATAAACAGGGTTGCGGATTTAAGAAAAGGTTGTTTATTTGTTCCTCACTCAGGTCGACGGTCACGTCAGCCGAGACCCCTCCAGGCTTACCCGTCCAACTAAGGGATGGGATGAGCGAATGAAACACATCGGACCTTCAGGAGAAGGACCTCTGCTACAGATGTTTCACAGGTCTGATTGATTCTGCATTTTTCCGCAGTCACTGGGTCATAGATGATCGCTTACTGACTCACTCAAATCCTTTTGTCATCTTGTTGCAGAGCTGTTCCCACTTGGAGACAAGGCCTGTGATGAGCAACAATGGATGTCAGCCAAGCAGCCCTGAAATGCATTCAGAATGTCAGAAATGAGATTTAAATGAAAATTAATGTAACAGGACTTCAACACCAGATTTCGCCTGTATTTGGATCTACTGTGCTGCTGTTTGAGGTTTTGTCTATGAATTTGCAAAACAGTTTTTTTTAGGTTAAAGCTAAATATAGCTTTGTGTATGTTTAACTTATATTCTCCATTGGTGGATTGTAAGTAAATAAATTCACTTACGGCCCCTCTTTAAGTGCAAATGTGTGACACTTGTACTTCACCTGGGTGTTTTTTGTCATGCTATTTTATACTTTATAGTGGTAAATAATCCACTACATTTATCTGTCAGCTTGTCACTTGTCACAAATGCTTATAAAATATGATGCCTTGTAAAAATAAAACCATCTGTATGCAAGTGAAGCTAAAATGATTGATTTATGTACAGAAAATTAATCAGGATCTACTTTGGTAATCATTTGAGTCCCTTTTCAT